>NC_056728.1:1374879020-1375190469 GCF_019279795.1 Protopterus annectens | reverse complement strand
TTCTTTCTTGGAAAACGCTGTTTTTAGTAGCTATAACATCTGCCAGAAGGGTATCGGAACTTCAAGCCGTGTCTGTCTGTCCTCCCTATTTGGTTTTTCATAAAGATAGGGTAACTCTCAGAACAAACCCTTCCTTCCTACCAAAAGTATCGGAAGCAAATCTAAACCACTCCATTGATTTGCCCTTCTTTTTCCCAGACTATACCAACAGGGCTGAACAGAAATTACATTCATTAGATGTTCATCGCCAATTACGGTTGTACCTAGACAGGACAAAACAATTCAGAAAGTCAGACCAGCTCTTCCTCTCTTATGCTGCAGGCAAGAAAGGGCTTCCGGTATCGAAAGTTACTCTTTCCAGATGGCTGACATTTAGAAGTTATGTACTCACCATAACGTTCCATCTGAGTAGGTAGTTCATTTGTCTGCAACCATGGGTTACGGATCCAATATCGGATCCGTAACCCACAGGTTGCTGACAAATGAACATCCTACTTCAGATCTATTATTACCTTGATCAATGAGTTGAGAGACAGGCAACTACCCTCTAGGCCTAAAGCTCATTCAACCAGGGCACTATCAACTTCAACGGCTTTTCAAGCAAGGTTACCACTAGATGCCATTTGTGCAGCAGCTACATGGGCGTCCAAACATACCTTTATTGCCCATTACAAGCTTGATCTAGCCTCCAGAAATAGAGCTGATTTTGGTTCCACTGTACTCAGGAGTCTGTTCCATTGAGCCACCCAGGACTAAGATGCTAGGGACGCTGTCCCATCCAGCAAGAATGAAGGCGAGAATGACAACTTAGCATTAAGAAGTTATGTCTTACCATAACGTCCCATGTTAGTTGTCTTCTTCTCGCCTTCTTTCTTGCGTCCCTCCCTCCTGCCCCCTAGCCTGGATAGACTCGAGGTTCTGAGTCCTTCCATTTCTGGAGATACAATATGTTGCGTCTTTCCTGGCATCCTTAGTGTTACTAGCAGGTAATCTGTACTCGTAAAGGAGGATTATAATATTATTATTATAATATTACATGTGAGTGTGTTCAATCTCGCCGTTTGTTCTTACACACGGGTTCGGAGACGATCCTCGGCTCCATGTCGGCCGCATAGCAAAGCTCTGCATCTTAGAGACGCTCGAGACCAGGCTATATCCCACAATCCTCCCTGCCATTACCCAGATCTAGTTTGCCGCTGCAACAGGTCACATCGCTACAGAGAGCTCGGACCAGAGATTTAGTTGTTAGACAGATAAGATTGTCTTTTTTCTTCTTTTTCTTCTTTCAAAAGTTATTATTCTTCTATAGTTTTTTGTGGATATTTTATATTTTATATTTCTATACTATAGTGTGTGTGTGTGTGTATGAATATTATAGTTAGTTTTTTTATAGGTTTCCCTTTGGGGCCTACCCTTACTTAACTGTAAATTCTTTTAGACTTAAACTATTAAACTTTAAATACCTCTTCTTTAAATTTTGTCTGAAAAAGCCAAGTCTGGTTTCAAAAGGTGTCAGTGTGGACAGAAAATGTCCATCACTGACAGCCACACTTCCTGCGTCTACTGTCTTGGCCCTCTCCACTTGCAAGAGGATTGCTCTATTTGCCATTCCTTCAGTGGGGCGGTCATGACAGATAGACGCAGGAAACTTATTGATAGGGGGCTTCTTAAGCCTGCCTTCCAAGAGGCCTTGGACAAGTCTGACCAGGCTTCTAAGTCTTCGAAGGGGTCGAAGATGTCGGAGCCCATGTCATCAGCTCCGAGTACATCTTCTAGAGTTCGTTCGCCGGTTCCACAGACTTCGGGGCCGAGCGTCGAACGTTTGTCTCTCACTGAGCCCCAGGTCTTGGAACCGGTGTCGGAACTACCGCCACCGTCTATTCTTCGGTCGGTGCCATCTTCGGCCCCTTCGACCCGATCTTCCAGACCATTATCTGATACTGATGTGGATCGTGTCGTGCAGAAATATATGGAGAACACGGCCCTTTCCATATTGATTGCAGTTTCCTCCCAGTTGGTGTCGAAACTAGAAGGCCTTCCTTTATCTCCAACAGATCCTCCTTCGAGACCCATCCAGTCTTCGGAGCCGGAAGAGGATGAGCCGATGATAGTGGAGCCCCCGGTGCTGAAACCGTCCATTGCACGATCAACACCATTTACCTCGACTCCATCGGAACCGATAGGTGAGTCGTGGAGTCGACTATCTCTCCTTGGTTCCAGGACCGAGAGTCGTACCGACCTTTTGGTTCCGACTCTCCCTCTCGGGGCCTCGGCGCAGATCGGCTCGGCTCCGTCCTCGGGGTCGAGACCCATGGGCCCCGTGTCTCAGATTCTTCCATGTTCTTCGGAACCGGGGGAGTCCTCGACTCGAGTTTCAGGGGTTTTTGACCTTATGAGGAAGGTCTTCTCTACACAGACAACCACTACATCGGACGCGTCTTTTCCTTCCCTTAAGGAGCCGCTCTCTGTTTCTGTTCCCACGGCACATCCAAAGCGTGGAGCACCATTGTCTCAGCCATCCCTAGAGGATGCCCCCTGTTCTCAGAGGCCTCACCGGAATCCCCCTCCGATGAGGTCCCGAGGAAAAGATTGTGCAAGAGGAGGCACTTAGACTCCCCACAGGAATCTCTAACTTCTGACACTGACTTGGATGAGTCAGAGGGGTCCCCAAAATCCCCCTCTGAGGATGTCTGTGTCGCCACTAAAAAGGAGATGTCGGAGTCTTCCTCTTCTGTTCATCCTCCTAATAAGGATTCTAGGACTATGGACAGATACGGGAAGCGCATTTTTAGTTCAGCGACTTTTTCCATGCGTTCGCTAAACTATTTGACACATTTTACACGACTACAGAGGGATCTCATCAAGGAGCTGAGAGATACCCTCCAGGGTAACACAGATGCTGCTGTTTCAGATAAGGTAACAGCACAACTTAACACCCTTACCTCAGTAGTGAACTCGTCCATGAGGCTCATCTTGTATGCGGCTGAAGGGTCGAGTAGGGCCGCAGCTTCAGCGATTGCTCTACGAAGACAATCCTGGATGCGGCTGTGCTCTTTTGCGGAAGCCTTCAAGTCTTCTTTCGCCAACGCCCCTTTTGATGGTGCCACTCTTTTTGGGCCCAAAGTGAAAGAGACATTAACTCGGTGTGAGCAGGAAGGAAAGACTCTGTCTGCTGTCGGAGTCCGTTTTTCCATTCCATCCAGACCGTACCCCAAAGGGCAACGAGGTGGAAAAATGTGGTTCCGTAGAATTCTGGGATCTTTCCAGGCCACACAGAGTGAACCCCCCCTCAGAGGCAGAGGGTGGGGCAGACATGGAAGATGCCGCCCTGGCGGCAGAGGGGGTCCTCAGAACCAAGGCGACAGGGATACTATCCCTGGTAAGCCTTTCCAGCACTCCTGAATGGGGGCCCGACTGTCATGCTCTGGAGGCAGTTGGGGGTCGCTTGGCTTTATACCCACAGGCCTGGCAAACTCTCACCTCAGACTCTTGGGTAAAAAGCATTGTAACCAGAGGATACAAAATACCCCTTATGTCAACTCCACCCCAACTAAGAAGGTCTCCAGATGTGCCACCCCATCTGCGAGGCCAAGCAGCAATAGATATTTCAAAGCTGCTCAAAAAAAGAGTCATTCAGCCAGTCCCGGCGGACCAAAAAGGATCCGGAACTTACTCAAGGTTCTTTTTAGTTCCGAAAAAGACAGCGGACTGGAGACCCATTTTGGATCTCAGCAATCTCAATACCTTCGTGAAGAAGGAAAAGTTCCGGATGGTCACGCTTCAATCGATCCTTCCATTTTTACAGAAGGACGACTGGATGTGCTCGATAGATCTCAAGGACACGTACTACCACATCAAGATGGCCAGAACGTCCAGAGATCACCTGCGCTTCCGGCTGGGAGCCAGTCATTTTCAATTTCGAGCCCTGCCCTTTGGGTTCATCTCAGCCCCCAGGTTATTCACCAAATGCATGGCAGTGGTAGCGTCTCACTTGAGATGTCTAGGATTCCGGGTGTTTCCCTATCTGGACGACTGGCTCCTCACCGCCACCACCGAGCGTCTCCTCATACAAGCAAGAAACTATACAGTCAACCTTTGTTCCCACCTAGGGATTTCCATAAACTTCAAAAAATCTGTCTTACTGCCCTCACAGCATATTTCATTTATCGGAGCGGACCTAGATACGCTTTTAACATTGGTAAAGCTCCCTCAAGTAAGGGCTTCATCCCTCAAGGAACAGGTTCTTCTTCTGCTGCAATGCAGGAAAGCCCCGGCCAAATTGGTGTTGAAGGTTTTGGGACTCATGGCAGCGTCCCTGATTGCGATTCCCATGGGAAGGTTGCACATGAGGCTCCTCCAATGGCTGCTGTTCACGCAGTGGTCGTTCCAACAGTTGCCCCTAAAGTACGAGATTCTGATAACAGATTCTTGCAAGCGAGACCTCTCATGTTGGGTGTCCAGCCAGGATCTCACTATGGGTCGTCCATTTGTTCTACCAAATCCGACAGCCACTATAACCACGGACGCTTCCCTGATAGGGTGGGGGGGACTTTTTCAGGGAAGAACAGTCCAAGGGGAATGGTCCAACATCGAGTACAACCTGCACATAAATGTTCTGGAAATGAGGGCGGTGTTCTTGGCATTGCAACACTTTCAAACCCTCCTACATCTAGGGACAATAGCAGTTCAGACAGACAACATGTCTGTAGTCTGGTACATAAACAAGCAAGGGGGAACCAGATCTTACCCATTATGCAGAGAGGCCATGAGAATTTGGCAATGGACAGAGTCCACGGGTCGCTTTCTGATAGCAACGCACATCCCGGGGTCATCCAATGTCATTGCGGACAGGTTGAACCAGAGCCATCCTGTTACCTCACGAGTGGTCCCTCAAACTACAAGTGGCGGAAAGAATTTTCCACAAATGGGGCCAGCCTTGCTGCGATCTATTCGCCTCCCTGATGAATACCAAATGCAGAAGCTATTTTGCCCTTCTACCCCTCCAGGGGATGTCACCAGGGACGCACTGATACACGATTGGCTCCCGGGTCTCCTATATGCATTCCCACCTATCCCCTTGATTCCCAGATTTCTCCAGAAAGCCATGAATCTGGAAAGGACGATTATACTCATAGCCCCATTCTGGCCTCGACAGATATGGTTCCCCTTTCTTCGAGCCCATCAAACAGAGGAACCTTGGATCCTGGACCCAGTACCAGATCTAATGACACATTCGTCGGGAGTTCCTCACCCGTCTCTTCTATCCCTCATACTAGCAGCTTGGCTGCTCCACTTCCCCGCCTAGCCAGGTCTGATCTACTTTCTCCGGCAGTGCAGCGCATTTTGGTTGCCTCTCATAAGGCTTCCACCACGAAACTCTACAACAATAAATGGAAACGCTTTGTGTACTGGGCATCTAGTCAACACTTAGACCCCCCTGGTTGCTCCTTTACATAAAGTTCTTGAATTTCTTTCCATCCTTTTCCATGAAGGGGCCTCTACTTCCACATTAAGAGTGCAGTTGGCTGCCATATCCAACTTCCATGTTGGTGAGGACGGTTCTTCTATTATATCCCACAGGCTTTGTAAAGCTTTTATGAAAGGTTCCTTCCATCTTCGACCTCCCGTCAGAGACCCTTTATTCCCATGGAATTTAAATTTGTTGTCACAACTAATGTTACCACCTTTCGAACCAGCCTCTTCTTGCCTCCTGAAGTTTCTGTCGTGGAAGACTCTTTTTCTTGTAGCGGTTACTTCAGCTCGGAGAGTGTCAGAGCTGCAAGCACTGTCAATTAAACCGCCTTACTTAATTTTTCACCCAGATAGAGTTTCCTTACGAACAAATCTGTCCTTCCTTCCTAAGGTATGTTCTGTCATAAATATTAATCAGTCCATTGAACTCCCTACTTTCTTCAAGAACCATACCAGCAAGTTGGAATATATGTTGCACAAGTTAGATGTCCACAGACAACTCAGATTTTATTTAGACAGGACTAAAGACTACAGAAAAACAGATCAACTTTTTGTTGCATTTGCAGACAATAAAAAGGGCGTGGCAGTTACAAAACGTACGCTTTCTAAATGGCTTACTGATTGTATAGCCTTTGTGTATTCTAAGTCAAATCAGGCCTTACCCACCAAACCAAAAGGCCATTCTACTAGGTCCGTCTCCACTTCCTTGGCTCATGCAGCTCGCCTGCCTTTGGACACGATTTGTGCAGCAGCCACGTGGTCTAAACCACCTACTTTCATCGCTCATTATAGGGTTGACAAAGCCTCCAAAGACAGGACATCTTTTGGTTCCACTGTGCTCAGGAACGTTCTTCCATGACTCACTCAGGGTGACAGAGCTAGGGACGCTTCCCGTGTGTAAGAACAAATTATGTTCTTACCATAACGTTCCATGTGGAGTGTTCATCTCGCCTTTGTTCTTACATTCCCCCCCTTCCCTCCCTCACATGTTTGGAAGAACGAGTAGGACTAGAGTCTGGTCCACATGTTTTTACCTCTTCCGGGTATGTTTCGTTACCCTTAGTTGATTTGTCAGTGAGATGGTGTTTCTAAATGTTTTCTTTTGTGGCAGTATGTAGCCTTAGCACCTCAGGGTTATTGTTAGTTTGGTTTGCTTGCAAACTAGATCTGAGTAATGGCAGGGAGGATTGTGGGATATAGCCTGGTCTCGAGCTTCTCTAAGATGCAGAGCTTTGCTATCCGGCCGACTCTGAGCCGAGGATCGGCTCCGAACCCGTGTGTAAGAACAAAGGCGAGATGAACACTCCACATGGAACGTTATGGTAAGAACATAACTTCTTTTTTTTATACTATGTCTTAGCTTCCAAACTAGATCTGGGGAGTTAGCGCATGGTATTGTGGGATATAGGGCTGCCTCGAGCCGGTAAAAATAGCTCTCGAGCTATAGTATAGGCCGAGTTCGGCTCCGAACCCATCCAGCAAGAAAGAAGGCGAGAAGAAGACAACTAACATGGAACGTTATGGTAAGACATAACTTCTTATTCTGAGACATGTAAGTACTTGTATGAAAAATTAATCTGAGGCAGAAATCAGTTCGGAGACCCTTTGTATGAACTATGAAGTTACTTAAAAGCATACCTCTTAATATTATCACTTCTGTTTCAGAATTCCATCATGATTAAATAAACTTATGTGTATTTTGGTGCTTTTTACTTTAGCAAATGACCTACAGACGTAATCCAAAGCTTAAGTTTTCCTGTGTCAGACATCTGCAATGCTTTGTTGTCCTCTAAAGCATTAAAATGTGTTACACTTCACTGAATTGCAATCTGTTTTCATTTCTCTTTGAAGACCTTTCTGACTGTTATCTGACACAGGAGCTATATTGCGTTCTTTTGTGAACATGTTCTTGATTTGTAATTTTTCACACAAGAACATGTGCAATAGATTTTACAAAAATTTGATGGAAATCATTTAATTATATGTTGTTATAAAGTCTTTTATAATAATTAAGATCCACTTGCAATTAAGACCTAGGGTGACCCGATTTAAAAAAAAAAAACAGATCTGAAGTGTATACATTGTAGTTGCTGACTTGACCTTTTAAAAGTAGAAAGGTAAATTAAGCAGCAGCATGGTAACTGGAAAAAAATAATTGCATAACTTTATAGGCTGCTGTTAGAGTTTTTAAATGCATTAATTTCCCCAAGAGCTGTGATGGCATCACAAATATTTCTGTAGTCTGAACAAGTACCTTAAAGAGTCAGTACATGTTATTATACACCTTAATTTTGAATACAAAATATATCTTATAGGATATGACATATTTGTGCTGTTTTGCATGTTTAGCCATCTACGGTATATAAATAGAGAATGTAACGTTCTGTTCAAATGGAGGACAGTATACAGATGTAAGATGTGCGGCATTTTAAAAGACATGACCACTTTTAGCTAATCTGTTAAAACTAGTGCATGCCTATAGCATTATTACTAACACAGTGCAGATGGCTAGTAAGCAGCAGGACATAGCAGTGGCATTGGCATCATGGATGACGATGCAGTGCAGAGACCAGGCTCAGAATGTGCTGCACTTTCTGGGCTTGATGTTGACCACAATCTTCATAGTGCCATTTGTATGGTTGGTAGTTGCAGTAGAATATGAGATAACAGTGGTATCAGCATTACACTGCATTCATTGACCTTCAGGTTAGCACTGGGTCTTTACCAGCCCGGTCTCAGAGTGATGGACATCACCCATCAGTCTTCTGGTAGGTTTTTACTTTCTACAGAACCCAATCACAAGTCTTGATTGACACTTTTCCTGAGGACTGATAAGCCCAGTTAAGCTTCCATATAGCACAGGGAGTGTGGCCCCTGTAATGGCTCCACTTCAGTCAGACAGAGCTTAGAGCAGTACTTTTGACCCTGATGGCCTTGGAGAAACAGCTGCTTCACAGTTGAGGGACACGAGGGTGTTCCCTTGTGCTCAGAGATAGTGTTTGTTGGGCACTAGGGCATATACAAGAGGCAGCTTTATATTACCAATTCACATCTTCAAAGAGGCAAATGAGCAAGCAAGTGTTTTTGAGCCCAGGTTTTCAGTCCTCTCTTGGTGCTTCAGATTCACAGGTGTGCCTGTCAGAATGTTCATTAAATAGAACACTTCAGAGATCAACCTCTTTTCTAATTGAGAATGTGTTTCTCTCCCTTTTACTTGGTTCAGTAGGGCAAAGGAGAGGCGGTAATGTAAGTATTCTCTCTCTGCTGTGGCATAGGAGCTGCTTGAATGTTTTCTTGCTACTAGCCATGACACCATACCTCAGCAAAAAGTTCAGGGAAGAGCCTACATTTAGTTTTAATACTGTATAGTGGCCAAGAAAGTTGTGTTCTCAAACTCTTAAGGTCCCTTGCAAGAGAGGCATCTGTCTGTCTGTGCTAATCAAGTATGTCCTTCACAGGCTGGTAAACATTCCTGTATTATGTATTGGTTGCTGATGTAGGCTTCTTTATTCAGCTGGGTCTTCTGATAGGGTCTCGTAAGGATTTGAATCTGCTAGGTAGTCTTCAATGTGGCATGCTTTTACCGCCATCTAACAAAAGCAGTTCTTTATTTGGGTGGAGCATTTGCCCTGTACTTTCTGAACTGGTCAAACTGGAGGTCACTCAGAACTGTCACAGACACCTTTACAACTTGGACCTCAAAATATTCCACAGTCGAGGTTCATGTATCATGTTTGTGAAACTCATTCCCTCCTTGGGGCCTGAACTTCATGTTAGAAAGGCTTATCCATTTTCCTTTTCAGCCTGTCTGCGCATCATTGTTCACATTAATTCTTGAAAAATGTTTTTTTTTTTTTTTTTTTGTGGCTGTTGCGTCGTGAGGTATCTCTGAGACTCTCAATCTGTTATGTACAGGGATCCACAATCACACTGATACATTGTCCCTGATTATGAACCACTAATTCCTCCTGAAGGCGGATTTGGAGATTTCCCTGGATCATTACATCAGTCTCCTGGTTTTCTTGATTTCAGCAGAAACTGGAGAGAAAGGACCCTTTACAACCTAGAATTATAGCTTGGGTGTTACCTGAGGTGGGTGGATGTGTTTAGGAAGACTTACCAGCTGTTCATCTCTTCTGCTATGGGAAAGGAATGGCTTATAGTAACCAAGCAGATATTTTCTAAGCTGAGTGAGACCTGTCTCAACTTTTGCTGATTGTCAGTCAGCTATCCATTGGCAAATTCAGACTCCAAAGCCCAGTCTACTAGAGAAGTGTCTGCCTCTAGTAGTTATTTCAAGAATGTCTACAGCAGACATTTGTGTCTTGACCAGCTGGTTCTTGGTACATGCTTTTCACCGCTCAGTATTGTCTTGACATTGATTTGGCCACATTTAAAAACGTATCCATTTTAATTCTGGATGTTATGTAATATATCTTGTAATTCTTGCTGGATGGGTTTGGAGCCGATATTCGGCTCTGACTTGGCAGCTACTAAAGCTCGAGAGCTTTTACTGACTTGAGGCTGACCCCTATCCCATGGTGCCTCACGGCAATTCCCCAGATCTCGTTTTCCGCGAAAGCTTTGAGGTTGTGTCTTACTGGCTCGTTGGCTAAGTAACAGTTTTTTTTTTTATTAAATCTAGTCCTTTTCTCAATTTTCCTTATTCATTCACAGTCTTTATTACTGTTAATTTATTTGTGTGACTGTTTTGAGAGTTTCTGACCCCTATTTTTCCTCTTAGGATTGTACGGCCTGTTTAAGTTAGAGGGCCTTTCCTCCCTGCGTGTGTGTCATATAAAAAAAAAAAAAAAAGTTTATATAACTCTATCTTTCACTATCTTATTTTACCTTAGTAGTTAGAAGTTACTTATTGTTGTTGCCTTCTCCAACTAGACTAGTTTTTCAGTCAGAATGTCTAAAGAAAGGGATAGAGATCATAAGGACCATCTCCCTTCGGGGTTTAAAAAGTGGGATAGATGCTCACAAAAAATGTCTTTGACAATCAGACCAGTTGCATGTACTGTTTAGGTGAAGCTCATTTGCAAGAGCCCTGTACCTTTTGCCATGCGTTTAGTACCAGGGTCTTGACTGAGAGAAAACTAAAACTAATTCACTGGGGTCTTATGACCAGTTCCTTCCAGGAACAGCTGGAACTAGTTCAGGCAGCTCCTAAGTCTTCAAAACAGAAATCTTCATCCCCAGCTTCAGAGCCGTCGAAAAAGACCAAAGCGTCCGAGCCAAGGAGTTCTGGCTCCAATTCAGCTTCTTCCACATCGGTACCGTCGGTCTCTTCGGTGCCGAGGCAACCTTCAGTACTGACACATTTACCTGATATTGATCCTGTGTCACCTACTTTGAGATCTCCTATTTTGGAGAGGAAGAGATCTATCTGTCTTCACCAGATATTCCAGGACACACTCAGATGAGGACATTGAGCGGGTGGTGAAGAGGTTGCTTTCAGATCCAGCTCTGGCAAAGGAATTGGCCCCTCCGGACCCTAAGGCTTTGGAGCCGACCCTCTTACATGCCATTGTTCCTCCTCCGACTGCTTAATTCTTGGAACCCATCACTTCAGATTCTTCAGTCTTGTATCTGTCGTTTCCAGGGATCCTCCTCGTTTCCTTGGAGCCGATTACTCTCTCCTCGGTGGCTCAGTCTGGAGATGAGGGATCTGGGAGCCGACACTCTCGAGTCGACTTCAAGGGGGACAGTCACCCTAGATTTTCTTCGGAACTGACCCTCCCTCTCGGTGTCTCAGCTCGACTCAGCTCGGCTCCCACATCTGCTTCGGAGCCATTCCCCCTTGCTCAGAGCCGACCATCCGTATCCTCGGAGCGGAGGTCTTCTTTGGAGCGGGGGAGAAAGGCTTTCGAAGCTATAGAGAAGGCTTTATCTTCTGCAAAAGCTATACCTTTGGAACCTGTGTCCCACCAGCAGCAGACAGCAAACTCTTCCCCCCGGCCACCCCACAGCGTAGGGAACCGGAGACCCAAGGAGCCCACATTGGAGGTGCCCCCTCTTCTGAGACCTCCCCAGATTATCCCACTGGAGAGCTCCCTCGGAAGAGACTGTATAAGAGGAAGCATGTTGACTCACCTGAGTCTGTCACTGCTGACACTGATTTGGAGTAATCAGAATGGTCCCCTAGATCCCCCTCTGAGGATGTCTCCTTTTCTGCCATTCTAGAAATCCTTAGAGGGGTGACTGGAAGACCTCTAACCCTACTGAGGATGAATCAGTGTATCTTGAGGCCTTTGGTTCCCGACCTTCCACCTTCTGGATGACACTGCCTTATGACCAACACTTGGGGGTCATATCATGGAAAGGCCGGACCTCCCCAGACTCGGAGGAGCCCGTCCCAAGGAGGCCAAATAAATTCATGACAGCACCTGAAGATAAGACCTTTCTTACCAAAGGAGTTCCCGTTGATGCTATGGTGGTAGTAGCGGCCACCAAGAAGGAGTTATCCGACACATCATCTAATATCCATCCTCCTAACAAGGAGTCTAGAACGATGGATAGGTATGAGAAGCATACCTTCTCTTCAGCGGCATTTACGCTGTCGTTGAATTACCTTACCCATTTTACTTGTCTTCAGAGGGATCTCCTGAAGGAGTTGAGAGATACCCTCCAGGGTTCAGTAGCTCTGGGATCCATATATAAGGTTTTTGCGCAGCTCTCCACCCTTACATCGATAGCTAACTCCTCCATGAGGCTGATATCGTGTGCAGCAGATGGAGTGAGTAGGGCAGCTGCAGCAGGAATATCCCTCAGGAGACATTCTTAGATGCGTCTTTGTAATTTCACAGAATCCTTTAATTCTTCCTTTACTAATGTCCCCTTTTGATGATTCATCTCTTTTTGGACCCCAGGTGAAAGAGGCTTTGACTAGGTGTGAGCAGGAAGGGAAAACCTTATCTACCACCGGAGTCCGTTTCTCCCTCCCGTCTAGACCCTATCCCAAGGGTAATACAGGAGGGAAAATGTGGTTCCATAAATCCCAAAAAGGTTTCCCTC
The DNA here is from genome assembly GCF_019279795.1 of Protopterus annectens. Classification (NCBI taxonomy): domain Eukaryota; kingdom Metazoa; phylum Chordata; order Ceratodontiformes; family Protopteridae; genus Protopterus; species Protopterus annectens. The sequence continues at coordinate 1,375,177,977 of NC_056728.1, read as the reverse complement.
AGGCACAAGGTCAACCCTCCCCTAGAGGCAGAGGGGGAGGATATAATCCGCCCTCGCAGCAGAAGAGGTCTGCAACATCAGGGAGATGGAGAAACCTTCTCTGATCATCCCTTCCATCGCCCCTGAGGGGTTGCCCGACTGCCCGTCTCTCTAGAGGCAGTCGGGGGTCATCTATCGCTGTACTCAAGCGCCTGGCTAAACATCTCGCAAGATTGTTGGGTATACACCGTAATATCCAGAGGTTATCTGATTCCCTTTGTTTACGAACCCCTAACAAACCGGTCTCTACCAGACGTGCCACCCATTCAACTAAGACCGTGCAACATCAGAGGTCATTTCATTGCTGCAAAAAAAAGAGTCATCCAAGAAGTCTCCACAGAGCAAATAGGATCCGGAACTTACTCTCAATTCTTTTTAGTTCCAAAAAAGACAGGGGACTGGAGATCAATTCTAGATCTCGGCAGACTCAACAAGTCCGTAAAGAAATCAAAGTTCCAAATGATCACTCTGCAGTCAATATTCCCCTTTATCGGGAAAGACAATTGGATGTGCTCAATAGATCTTCAGGACGCGTACTACCACATCAAAATGGACATGCACTCGAGGAGACACTTAAGCTTCCAGCTGTGAGCCAGTCATTTTCAGTTCCGAATATTGCCTTTTGGTCTCACTACAGCCCCCAGTGTGTTCACCAAATGCATGGCAGTGGTAACGGCTCACCTGAGACGTCAAGGATTCCAGGTGTTTCCGTACCTAGACGACTGGCTCCTCACTGCTACCACCAAACATCAGCTCATCAGAACCAGGGACGAGACTCTATCCTTGTGCACCAGTTTAGGCATTACAGTCAACCTAAAAAAATCAGCCTTATTTCCTTCGCAGCACATTGTATTAGGCTCAGAAACAGACACAACCACCATGTCAGCAAGACTAACACCAGAAAGAGTAGAGTCTCTATGCAATCAAGTCAGATCCTTGCTAAACAGTCAAAAAGGTCAGGTCAGAGTAGTCCTTCAAGTCCTAGGGACTATGGTTCATCCATCCTATTAGTTCCTCTAGCCCATCTACACATGAGAATACTTCAGTGGCTGCTATTTGCCCAATGGTTGATGCAAGACCTTCCATTATTTCATCAGATTTTCATAACAAACACCTGCAAGAAGGATCTGACATGGTGGTTGCACACAGAACAACTTCTCCTAGGTCGTCCACTTGTTCCTCCCCAAGAGAAAGCAGTTTTGACCACGGACGTTTCCCAGATAGTGGGGGGGGCATTATCTGGGAATGACAGTCTAAGGTACTTGGCAGAACCACGAGAACCACTTGTACATCAGTGTTCTGGAGATGAGAGCGGTACTATATGCGTTGCAAGCATTTCACAGCTCCCTTCCCACCAGGACAATTGAGATAGAGTCCGACAACATGTCTGTCGTGTAGTACATAAACAAGCAGGGGGGGACCAAATCTTACCCGCTTTGCTGAGAGGCCTTAAGAGTTTGGAAATGGGCGATGGACACTCAGCATTTTCTGGTAGCAACGCGCATCCCGGGGAAATCCAATGTGATAGCAGACACTCAGCTGAGCAATTCTGATGCCTCACGAGTGGTCCCTGAATGCAGAAGTTGCAAAAGAGATCTTTCACAGATGGGGCCAGCCTTGCTGCGACCTATTCGCCACTCACCTGAACACCAAATGCAGCAGCTACTTTGCCCTAATTCCCCATCCGGGGATGTCACCTAGGAATGCTCTAGTCTACGATTGGCCCCCAGGACTTCTTTATGCCTTCCCACCTTTTCCTCTCATCCCAAAGGTAATACAGAAAGCAAAGCAGTTGAGGAATACCCTGATTCTCATTGCCTCTTACTGGCCTTGACAAGTGTGGTTTCCCTTCCTGTTTCCCTACCTTTTGGAGGAACTGTGGATTCTGGAACCATCTCCAGATATCCTGATTCATCAATGGAGGCAGTTCCATCCCACCATCCACACCCTCAAATTGACAGCATGGCTGCTGCAGTTCCACAAATAGCCAGGTGCATTCCCCTCTCCCCTTGTGTCAAACACATTCTGATCTCATCCCATAAGCCTTCCACTCAGAAGTTATACTCCAGCAAATGTAAAAGGTTTTCTATTTGGGTTACAAACCAAGGCTTAGATCCCTATATAGCCCCTATAGAATCGATGTTATATTTCCTTGTGTCAATTTTTCATGAAGGAGATGCAGCTGCTACAGTTAAGTTCAGTTAGCTGCCATTTCAAATTTCCATTTTGGCTTCATGGGAAATCCCATCATGTCACACTCCTTGTGCAAAACCTTTTTGAAGGGAGTTCATCTCAGGCCTCCATTCAAACACCCATCAGAACCCTGGGACTTGATCTTAGTTCTCACATCATTAATGTCTGCACCCTTTGAGTCCTCTTCTTCATCTGATCTGAAATTGTTTTCTTGGAAAACACTATTCTTAGTAGCCATAACATCTGCTAGGAGAGTCTCAGAACTGCAAGCCCTTACTATTCAACTTCCTTAAATTATTTTCCACAAGGATAGAGTCTCACTCAGGACAAACTCTTCCTTTCTTCCCAAGGTATGCTCAGAGCATAATCTAAACACTACAATTGAGCTACCAGTGTTTATTCCAAACCACTCTAATAAATCTGAGTACAGACTATACCAATTAGATTTTCACAGAATTCTCAGATTTTACTTTCACAGGACTAAAGAATTCAGAAAATCATATCAATTATTTGTTTCCTTTTTCTGACAAGAATAAGGGTTTGCCTGTTTCCAAGGTTACTCTTTCAAAATGGCTTTCAGATTGCATTTCCTTTGGTTATCAAACTGCTGGCAAACAATTACCTAGCAAAACAAAAGGCCATTCTACTAGGGCAGTATCTACTTCATGTGCCTTTAGATCTAGGCTTCCAATTGATACTATTTGCGCAGCAGCTACTTGTGGAAGACCACATACCTTTGTCACGCATTACAAATTGGATTTGGCCTCCCGGGACAGGTCATCCTTTGGGTCCACTGTGCTGAAGAGTCTCTTCGCTTGAGCCACCCCAGATAAAGGTGCTAGGGACGCTGCCCATCCAGGAAGAATTAGGGCGAGATAGGACTACATAACATAAAGAAGTTATGTACTTACCATAAAGTTCCATGTTTGTAGTCCATCTCGCCTACATTCTTGCGTCCCTCCCTCCTAACCCCTTCCTGTTCCTACAGGATCTGGTGGACTATTCTGGTGCTGTCTGACCCGGTTATAGTTGTTGTCCACATGGCATGGATAAGATTACATAATTTTTTTGTCTGTATGTATACAGTTTCTGATATTTCATAACTGTTAGGTACTTATTGCTTTCTTGCAAACAAAATCCAGGGAATTGCTGTGAGGCACCATGGGATAGAGGTTAGCTTCGAGCCAGTAAAAGCTCCTGAGCTTTAGTATCGGCCGAGTCTGAGCCGAATATCTACTCCGAACCCATCCAGGAAGAATGTAGGCGAGATGGACTACAAACATGGAACGTTATGGTAAGTACATAACTTCTTTTTTTGTATGGATCCCCTCTACCTCCTTGTACCTTGCTGTTTTATTCTTGGGATGCATCCCAATGCAGGACCTATCAAAAAGGGTCCTTTTACAGTAGATATAACAAGCACATTCCTGCTGTATCATTTGATCTAGGAGAGGGAACTCAGCTTGGTAGGTATTGAAGTACCTTGACTCGATTACCCTCTGGAAGTGTGGCCTTCTGACACCTGCTTATGCTGCTTTTCTACAAAGTAGGCAAAATAAATTCTTATCCATTTAATATACCATAAGATGCGCAATGGTGGTGGGATAGATGCCTGGCAGGCATTGGTGAGGGGTTGCACTTAAGTGACCTGCATGTTGCATTATAGTGTGCATAGCATGGATACGTGAACATCCCAAAACAAGAGATCTGATGTTGTTGCCTTCATTTTTTCTTCAACATATGGGTTTCACATCTGAGCACTGGATCCGATTTGACTGTATACTAAAGCTGTAGGCTGCAATATCTAAAATCCTCCCCTACCCATGATACTTCTCTCCTGCAAATTCCAGGTCTCATTTGCCGCGTTTCACTAAGCATCGGGTTCTCAACATTCTGAGCTCTTCAGGGAATTCTTCCTTCGGTGAGTGACATTCTCTTAAAATTTTTCAAGTTATTGATTAGTGCTGTTCCTTTGTAATCTTTACTATCTTTCTACCTCCTTTCCTTGTCAGGGAAAGAGTTTTTTAGGGTCTCTTTCCTCCCATTTCTTACCCCGTTCCCTTCAGACTGTTTAGCTAGATATATTTATATCATTATAGCTATATATTTTTGTTTCCTAGTGTTAAAATAAAGTTTCTTTATATAGTCGTGTACGTAGTTTTTTAGGGCCAATTCCTTGTTTATTGTATTCGGTTGCTGCTGCTGTTGTAGAGCATGGCCAATCCTAAACCCACTGGGCTTAAGAAGTGCAGTACTTGTGTGTACAAAATGCCACTTTCGTATGCACATGCTGAGTGTGTTGTTTATTTAGAGGGTGGTTCATCTCGACTCCACAAGTACTATCTGTGCCGGTTTCAACCAGCGGGCACTCATTGACAGCTGAAACAAATTCATTCTGAAGGGGCTCCTTCCATGATGTTCTTCGTGTTTCACTGTTGCAGTCATTACATTTGGGTAATCCTGCTGGCTTTGCCCTCAGTCGGCCTGAATTCCAAAGTCCTGGGTCCTGCGTCAGCTGTTGTCGCCCTTCCCTGACGTCCGGTTGTCAGGGGTATAAAAGATGCAGCCTACACCATTTTCTTTAGTCTTTCTTGCCGTGCGGTGCCCAAAGCAGAAGCAGTTCACAAGTGCTGGTCGGCCGACTCCTGAGATTTTAGTGTTCGAGTTTCAGATCCGAAATCTTCAGTAAAGCTAAGTACCCCATTGGAGAAACTTTTTTCTTGCTCCAGACCGTTGTCAGAAAAAGTTAATAATTGTATTTCTTGTGGTAAGCAAATACCTCATAAGGATTTTCATTCTTACTGTGTACTCCTTGCCTAGGCCCTGATCACAACGTTGCTGGTTGTCGATTTTGTGCTAGATTTAACCAACGCGCTATTAAGCGTCGGTATGACTTTGCTTTAAACTATTTTGGCCGACGATTGAATTATCCAAAAATGTCATCGGATGACCATCCCACTACCGGAGCTCATAAAAAACGCAAAGCAAAAGAAAGAGATAGACAACCGAGGCCCAAAACCGATGATGAAACCCTTGACGCCCACTACTTTAGAGTCACAGCCCGCTACCGACTCCCACGTGCAGTCGGCCATACCACTGGAAACTCAAGGTATTGGAACCTCTGATACTATTCCTTCAGATGGGTCCGGAGCCGCAGAGCAGGCACCGGCTTCTGAGGGTGTATTCAGACCTAAACATCTTTACATTAAACCAACTTCACCTTCAAAGGCAAAGACTACAGCACCTTCTAAAGCAAAGAAACAAACTCAAGAGCCACGTGGACAGGCCTCTATGCCCAAAAAACAGATACTCAAAATGGCCGAAGACTTAATTACCTTGAACCCCTCCTAATAAGAGGCCTAGGCAAGAGACTGACTTTGAATCTTCAGATCAGGTTTCTGTTTGTTCTGTTTCCTCTTCTGATCAGGAATATTCTCTTCCCCCCTATGAGGATTCTGATGCTGAATAATCTATTCCTTCAGCTTCTCCTCCAGAGGACTATTCTTTTGGGGAAACTTTGCATACCATGAGGGAGCATTTCCACTGGGAAAGCCAAGATTTTTCAGAATCTAAAAAGAGGCTCAGGGATTTCCTTTTACTACCTCAACACAGGCCGCTAGCCATTCCTCCTGTGTTAGATATTGTAGATGATGTGTTTTCGGAGTCAAGTCTTACCCCTGACTCCTTACCTCCAGCTCCTGTTAAGCCTGACAGATATTACAGGGTTCCTGACTCTCCTAAATTTCTTTTTAAAAACCCTGCTGCAGACCCAGAAACTATTTCACAGGGTCCCAAGGGAGTTAAGGCTTCCGCTGCAAAAAACCCTACCACCTCAGACAGGGATTCTAGGGCACTCGACAGATGGGGGAAAAATGTATACACATCTGCTACCTTGGCTATAAGGGCCTTAAACTGTCAGTTTCATATGCTCAAATATCAGCAACATGTCATGGCATTGCTTAAACAGAAAATGTTGTTAAACTCTGAATGTGCAGAAAACAAGGAAATGCAGGATTTATTGCATGCAGCTGAACAAGTTGGAAAGCATACTTTGCAATGTGGTTTTGATTCTTTGGAGGCCTCCTGCAGGGCCGCAGTTACGGGTTCTGTAATCAGGAGGCATGCTTGGTTAAAGGAACAAAATCTGCCTGATCATGTCAAAGTTAAATTATTAGATGCTCCTTTACAGCATGATACTTTATTTGGTGTTAAGGCAGAAGAGGTGTTAAAGAAAATGGAGGACAAAGCTAAATCTATGCAAACTGTCAAAGATATTTTACAAGTACAACCACCTTGGTTTAGTAGACACTGGCCAACAAAGAACTGGTCCTTTCCTGTGTCAGACAGACCTCAAAGGGGCAGACCTAGACGCCCTAGAGGCAGTTCCCAGACGCAAGGTTCATACAGGTCAAAGCAATGGGGTGCCTCTACCGCCAAAGTTGGAGAAGACAAATCTCAACCATACAGGAAACAGTCCCAATGACTTCTTCCTGTCTGCACCAAGCACTTATCTCCTGGCAGCACCCTTAGGGGGAAAATTAGCACTTTTTTCTCAAAATTGGCACATCATAACCCAGGACAAGTGGGTTCTAAATATCGTGTCACAAGGCTACAAATTCCATTTCTGTACCCTGCCAAAGGCAAAGGTTGGCCAGACCTGCCAAAAAATCAATGGGCAGAGGCACAAAAACAAGTCTCATCCCTCATGGACATGGTGGCCATTCAACAAGTACCAGAGCAAGAGCAGGGACAAGGATTTTACTCAAGACTGTTCTTGGTACCCAGAAAGGACAAGGCCTGGAGGCCAATACTGGACTTATCTATTCTGAACACATTCCTGGATATACCAAAATTCAAGATGTTGACTTTGCAGCATCTCCTGCCCATGCTGGGCAAGAACGCTTAGCTTGTGACTTCAGACCTAAAATAGGCATACCTGCATGTCCCTCTCAGACAAATATGCAGAAGATACCTCAGATTCAAGGCTGGCTCAATGCAGTACCACTTCTCTGCACTGCCCTTTGGCTTATCTACTGCGCCCAGGGTCTTTACAAAGTGCCTGGCACCAATAATTGCATTTTGCAGACAAAGAGGAATACAAATATATCCTTACTTGGACGACTGTCTGATTCAAGCAGAGAATAAGGACATTCTTCTACAGCATCTGGCGTTTGTGAAAAAACTTCTAACATGTCTAGGGTACACAGTCAACGAAAAGAAATCAAAACTAGTACCCTCTCAAGAGATAATATTCCTGGGTGCAAGCTTAAATACAGCTGCCCAGATGGCTTATCTCACGCCATACAAACAAAGGCAACTGACTACCTATTTCAAAATGATGGCAACAAAGGCCCAGTTATCTGCAAGAAAAATTCTGCAGGCTTTGGGCTTCATGGCATCCTGCATTCTACTAATTCCATATGCAAGACTGCATATGAGGAAACTACAATAGTACCTAAAAAGTGTTCAACATTGCCACAGCCTGGAAACTACGATTACTCTCATTCCCTGCCTGCAACAGGAGTTTCGATGGTGGGCAAAGGCTTGTCACCAAAACAAGGGACAGCCATTCACATTACCCCCAGCCAGGCAGACACTAAAAACGGATGCATCAGATTATGCCTGGGGGGCCCACATGGCAGGAAAATGCATTCAGGGCACATGGGCCTTAAACCAAATGCATCTACATATCAATCAAAAAGAGATGCTAGCTGTTCAAAATGCCCTGACAGCCTTCAAGGACCTACTTCATCCAGGACAACTACTGATAAAGACAGACAACACCACTGTCATGTGGTACATAAACAAGCAGTGGGGCACACATTCTTACCCCCTTTGCAGACTAGCCATGACTTTGTGGGACACAGCATTGACTTACCAAGTACATCTGCAGGCACAATTCCTGCCTGGAAAGAGAAATACTCTGGCAGGTGAACTAAGCAGAAACCTCATGGATCCCCACGAGTGGCAGCTGAATCCACAAGTCTTCAGCATGATAACAAGGAAATGGGGATGCCCGGACATAGATCTATTTGCCTCCCCTCACAACTACAAGCTAAAAAGATTCTGCACAAGGATTTATCACAGACAAGCATGGAAAGTGGGCGCCCTACCTTTCAGCTGGTAAAACCTATCAGTATATGCCTTTCCCCCACTGCCTCTCCTCCCCAAGGTAATCCTAAAGGTCAGACAGGAGAAGCCAAAGATGATACTAATTGCCCCAGACTGGCCCCACCAGTACTGGTACCCAGTACTAAGGAACTTGTCTCAATGCCCAGCTTGGACCTTACCTCAAATACCTCATCTACTGTCCCAGCAAAACAATCAGATCCTGCACAGCCAACTCAGGACCTTAAACCTGGTAGCATGGCTGATAATGTAGTCATACAAAACACACTTCTTAGTAAAGCTGTGATGGATGTCATTATGGAAGCCAGAAGGCCTAGTACTAGAATATCTTATGCAGGAAAATGGAAGAGATTCTGTGCTTGGAAACAGGCACAAGGGACTGATACAGCTGTACCAAATATACCTCAGATTTTGCAATACTTAACTGAGATGCTCAACAAAGGCCTATGTTTTTCATCTATTAAAATTCATGCCTCTGCCATTTCAGCTCATTACAATACAGAGCCACCAATCTTTTCTCATCCCATATTAAAGCAGTACCTCAGAGGAGCCAAAAATTTAAGGCCTCCAAGGAGATCACCAATGCCTGCATGGGACCTTAAGTATGTCTTGGAAAAACTCACCCTGCCTCCTTTTGAGCCAGCTGCTACTGCTGATATAAAGTTTTTATCTTGGAAAACAGCTCTGCTCCTAGCAATAACTTCTACAAGACTAGTTTCAGAGCTACAGGCACTCATGGCTGTGGAATCTTTTATCATTTTTTATCCAGACAGGGTCTCTCTGAGGACAAGCCCAACATTTATGCCTAAGGTGGTGTCCAGTGTGGCTCTTAACCAAACTCTTCATCTGCCAACTTTTTAATCCAAATCCACAGAACAAGGGTGAGAGAATTCTGCAGTCTTTGGACATACACAGACAGCTTAGATTCTTCTTGGACAGAACCAAAGTTTTCAGAAAGGCAGAGCAATTAATAGTGGCATATGCTGCAGGATCACGAGGAAAATCTATCTCAAAGCAGACTATTTCAAAGTGGATAGGCCACTGCATTCGTTTCTGCTACTTACACCATGGCAAACCAGTGCCCATGGGCATTAGGCCACATTCAACCAGAGCTGCAGCCACTTCCACAGCCTTTCTCAGGGGAGTTCCAACCAAGGACATTTTAGAGGCTGCTACTTGGAGTTCAGTGCACACCTTTACAAAGTACTGTCATCTACCACTCTACTCTAAATCCAGGGCAGGCTTTGCCACTGCAGTTCTGCAGGGTCTCATAGCCACTCCTAACGCTGTTTAGCTCCAGCCTCCCATCCATAGCTTTGGGACTCTACCCAAATGTAATGACTGCAACAGTGAAACACGAAGAACATAGTACAGTTGTGTTCACTTACCATAAATGTAGATGTTCGAGTGTATTCACTGTTGCAGTCCAGGTTACCCACCCACCATCCCCCTTTTCTTCTGATGGAACCTATCTTTCCTTCTCTGATTTATACAACCTATGTGGTGTATTTGCTTGTAGATGAAGGTCAAGTTTATATTGGTGCATGTATTTATATATATATATATATATATATATATATATATATATATATATATATATATATATATACCCTTTTAAAGAAAATGGCGTCAGACTCATCTTTTATACCCCTGACGACCTGACGTCAGAGAAGGGGCGACAGCAGTCGACGCTGGACCCAGGACTTTGGAATTCAGGCCGACTGAGGGCAACCTGCCAGCAGGATTACCCAAATGTAATGACTGCAACAGTGAATACACTCGAACATCTACATTTATGGTAAGTGTACACAACTGTACTTTCCTCTTCTTCAGCCACCCTTTCCACTTCAGGGGCTCAACCCCCCCTCACTACAAACCACAAAGGTAGGAAGAGATGCCGTAGCAGACCCTGCCACTCCAGTGATCCTCCTGCCGAAATTCTGAGGCTCTTGGAGCCAACTGTTTCAGCTCCAGTAGTCTTTCAAACCTCCCCTCCTCACCGGAGATATAGTTGCTCCCAGAGTCTTGCCAGGCTGTGACCGTTTGGGGCCTAGCGATTATCGGAGCCATAGCTTTGGTGCCGGTTCCAAGGGGTTAACGTTGAACTACAAAATTTTTGGAGCTGTCTCTTCCTCTTAGGGCCTTGGCGTTAGACAGCTCTGCTCCGACTCCCCACTCGGATATGGGGGGCAGTTGGGGCTTGCTGAGCTTCCCCATCAACAGCTTTGTATCTGGTGGGAGTGCCTGGGGTGTCCTGGTCTCCCTTAGCTTTTGAGGTGGTGGAGAGGGTTCTCTCTGCACCCAGAAGAGCCTTGGCTCTGCCTGCTTTGGACTCTGGTCCCCCCCAGCTGCATGTGTGCTGGAGACATCTACTCTTTCTCTGCTGGGACAGCCTGCCCAGAAGGACTTCCAGCCTGCTTCCCATTTGCCCCCCCTCCCAAGAGTCTTCCAGTACTTGTCAGGAACTCTCCACTGAAGAGGATCTTCAGAAGCACACATGTAAAAAGAGACACCTGGATTCCCCTTTGGAATCCCTCACTGAAGACACTGATCTCAATGAAGGAGAAGGGTCCCTCAGATCTCCATCCGAGGATGTCTGTTTTGGAGACATCATGGAAATTCTACGCCAGAAGGGTGGTTGGTCTTCGAAAAGCCCTAATCCAGAGGAATTGGTGCATCTGGAAGCCTTTGGGTCAGGCCCATCTACTTCCCCTACTACAGACCCCCTTATCGACCTTGTGTTCTGCAGGGCGTGGAAGGAAATGGACAGAGTGGAACCTATCCCCAAGCAGCCTGATAAGATCCATATTGCCCCTTCTTATCGACCACATTGGACTAAAATGATTCCAGACTATCCCATGATGGTTGCAGCCGCCACCAAAAAGGAGCTAGCCCAGCAGAGCTGCACTGACATCCCCATAATAGGGAGTCCAGGGCTTTGGACATATTCAGAAAGCAGATTTACTCTTAAGTGATCTTTGCATTGCTCAACTACATGGCATGCATAACCAGGCTACATGGGGACTTGTTTAAGGAACTCTCTAGCTCAGTCCAAGGGTCCATGTCTGCCAAGGAACAGAAATCCTATTACTCAAGAATGGCCACCCTGTAGTCTTTTCAACATATCCATGAGGTTAATCTTTCATGCAGCAGAGGGTACCTCACGGCCGGCCGTATCAGGCATTGCTGTTAGACACCATGCCTGGATGTGGCTGTGTGATTTTTCGGAACCCTATAAGACGTCTTTTGTCAATGCTCCCTTCAATGGATCAACCCTTTTTGGTCCGACTGTTAGACTCACTCTCCCAAAGTGAAAAGGATGTAAAGACCTTGTCTGCCATCAGGATATGCTTCTCTAACCCACAACGTTCCTTTTCCAGGAACCAGCATGGAGATAAGAAGCTGTGGTTCCGTGAATTGCAGGGTTCTTTGCATGATTCAAAAGGGGACATTTCTCCCAGCGGCAGAGGGGGGAAATGGTTATAATAATGCAAAAACAAAAAGCCGTCGGACCACCAGACTGATATAACTATGTGCCATTGCCTTGTATGACTCGAGACTTCAGCAGGTTAAAACCAAGAAATTAGTGAGGGATTATCGAGACTTTCTCAATGGCAGTATGTTTACTTGACCACGAGAGATTGAAACTACAAGAGAATAATGATGGAGGTACCAACGCTAATGCTGTGACTCGTATACCATTAATACACAAAGAGAAAACTCAAACGAGTGTTTAAGAACTTGGAAGCTGCACTTCCTAACTTTTGGCTGAATTTGAGTGTAGCCGCTGATGTAAGGAATGTATCATCAACTAATGAGATGCAGAGAACATGAACCCAGAATTGTTGGGTTCATCCACCATGATTGTGAATACAATGGCCTAGGGACCAGACCGAAGGTTTTAAAACCCTCAAACCCACTCAAGTCTTCTATTCCGAGTCTTTCGGTCCCAGTAAGAAAGAACAACGACAGGAAAAGGAGTCATTCATACAACTTGTGAAAAGACAAACTTTAACTTGACTGCTAATGGTGACTGTATTGTTTATAATGTATCTTATGTCATTTTATGCAATGAACAGTTATATAATTTAAATAAAGGTTTAACATTTTTGCCCGTTTGGGCTCGATATACAATGAAATTGTTAGATTTGCAAATGTTTGGGAAGAACATATATCTAAAACAAATGTTTGGTGCAAGTGGTAATACTAGGAAGTTATAATTAAAACAACTGAGTACCTTTACACCACCCCTACACCCAGGGATAGTGGCTTTTTTAAAAATATGTGAGGATAAGGTTAAGGCACATTTGGGCCATAAACATAGTTGTACATATTATATCGGAACTCCAGTAGATAAGAGAGCTTTAGAATCACTTAAAAATGATAATAGAATTGTTATTAAACCTGCTGACAAGGGCGGTGCAGTGGTAGTAACGAACCACCATTTTTATCATGATAAAGTTAAGAACATGCTTAGCGGTAGTGTAACTTACTTACAGCTCTCACCATTAGCTGCTAAGATTTTGGCTGATAACGTGAAACGAGTTGATGTTATTTAAGTGTACTGGTCAAATAACTGAAGATGTATTTAAATTTATATGGATAGAACATCCTAATCTCTCCTGTATTCAAGGCACTTCCTAAAATACATAAAGATCTCCATAACCCACCCCTCAGACATAGTTTCAGGTAGGTGTTGAGTTACGGAAAATGCCTCTATATGGGTAGAGTCCAAGTTAAAGCCTGTGTTAGCAAGTCCCCATGGTCTTGAAGGACACTGCTCGCTTTTTAACATCTTTATATGAACATTTATTTTGTTTTATTGGAGCTTTTCTCCCAGGGCCTCCAATGAAAATGGGTTCACACCCAGATGGACTATCCCAGTCAGCAAATATCAAATAAAATAAAATAAATACATTTACAGAAAAATGAATATAAATATTATTTACTTGTCACTCTAGACATAAATAATTTATTCACAGTTACATCATGTGATTCTGGTATTGCAGCTATTGAATCTTTATTGAGGAATGATGCAAGTTGGATGTTAAAACTAAAAAAAAAACTATAGATATGTATGTATATATATGTATATATATATATATATATATATATATATATATATATATATATATATATAGATATAGATAAATATCTCCTGCTCACACTTATTTAGAAAATATTTTTTATATCAAGGATGTCATTATCGACAGAAAAAAATATCACTATGGGGACGCCATGTGCTCACTCGTATGCAAACCTGGTTTTGGCTTATTGGGAAGATAAAATTATTTTTAGTACTAAGCATGGATGATACGAATATGTAGACTATTATGTGAGATTCATGGATGATGTGTTTTTGATATGGAAAGGCAGACATGATGAGTTGTACTCTTTTTTTATAGCATATCTAGAATCTACTACAGATTTTTTAAAATTTAGTAATACATGTTGTGAGATGATGATTGATTATTTGGATGTACATCTGAGCAAGGGTAAAGGAAGGTGTATACAAACCTTATATAAGAAAAATTGCTGGAAGAATGGTCTTTTGGCTTTTGACAGCATGCATCCTACATATTCATTTAAAAACATACTTAAGGGACAAGTCCATAGAGCCTCCAGGCTTTGCACTGAGGAAGAACAGTTTAACAGAGAGAGAGAGAAATTTAGTGATGTATTTTAGAAAAAGGGGTTATAAAAGAGATGTCATTCAACATGCTATTGGTGCCAACAAACAAGATAGGTTAGTAAGAGCCAAGCCTTGATGTCCTTCAAGAATGCAACTGCAGTCATAACATATGGGTTGTCCTGCCTCAGGCAGCCCTCGGTCGGCCGGATTCCAAAGTCTGGGTCCGACGTCAGCTGATGTCGCATTTCTCTCCGACGTCAGAGCGGCTGGAGTATATAAGCATCAGCCGACGCCATTTTCTTCAGTCTTTCTTGCCGCGCGGTGCCCGAAGCAGAAGCAGTTCGCAAGTGCCGGTCAGTCAGCTCCTGTATTCTTCGAATCCGAAGTAATCAAAAAAGCTAAGTACCCCGTTGGGGACCTTTTCTTGCCTCAGCCGATGTCAGAAATTACTGAAAAAGTTAACAATTGTCTGTCTTGTGGTAAACAAATACCTCATAAGGATTTCCACTCTTACTGTCTTCCTTGCCTTGGCCCAGACCACGACGTCTCGGCCTGTGTCGCCTGTGCTCGCTTCAACAAGCGCACTCTCAGGTGCCGGGTGGAGTTCGCTGAAGACTTTTTTTGGCGATAAATTTGCTTATACAATGCCGTCGGAACTTCCGACATCGCAGACTCCTAAGAAACGAAAAGAACGGGACCGACATCCTCGGCTCTTGTCTTCCACTGACTCCACGCCAAAACCTACCGCGAGTGCTCCGGTTCCCCCTGGGACGGTTATTTCACCGCTCCGAACCGAAGACACCGCATTACCGATACCGGAGGCCACACCGACGCCAGTTATAGATTTTCCTCCGGATACTGAAACCGAGGAAATGCCCGAGACCATTGCTGTAGATAAGGTCACTCCTGCACGTGGAGCTGCTAGGCCTCCTATGGCCATGTCTATTAAGGCCTACACATGTGCTAAGGCAGCCAGCAAGACCAAGCACCTTACTGCTAAAGCCTTACCTCAGCCTACTCCTGAAGCACAAATCATGACTATGGCGCAGGCTTAATTTCCATGATTAGAGGTTCACAGGCCCATCCTGAGAGAGGATCCCAGCCTCCTTCTGATAAGAGGCCCTGGGTTGAACCCTCTGACCCTATCCCTTCAGATGAAGATTCTGAGGACTCTGTTCACACCGATGGCCAGGAAGAGCTCTTCCAGACCTATGAGGACTCGGATGCAGAGGATTCCATCCCCTCGGCCTCCCCTCCTGAGGATATTTCTTTTGGGGAAGTTCTGCATACCATGAGGGAACATTTTAAGTGGCAAGGCCAGGAATATTCTGATTCCAGAAAGCGCCTTCGAACCTTCCTTAAAAAGCCCCAACACAGGCCCCTGGCTATACCTCCTGTGCTAGATGTTTTGGATGACCTATACTCTGACTCTAGTGTTACCCCGGATACTCTTCCTCCTGCTCCAGCCAAGCCAGACAGATATTATAGGGTCCCAGAAACACATTCTCATTTCTTTAGGGCCCATGCTGTTGGTTTAGAAACTATTTCTCAGGGACCTAAAGGGGTTTCAGCATCCACCTCCAAAAATCCTTTGCCTTCCAACAGGGAAGCTAGGTCATTAGAGAGATGGGGGAAAAAGGTCTACACCTCCACTACTTTATCTATGAGAGCTCTGAATTGCCTCTTTCATATGTTTCAATATCAGGATTACCTGTTAGATGATTTACAGAAAACATTGGCCTCTCCTGAACCTTTAGACATGAAGGCTTTTCCAGGAAGCTGTACATAATTCTCAGCAAGTCAGCAGTCACTTTCTGCAATGTGGATATGATGCATTGGAAGCTTCATGTAGGGCAGCTATGACAGGGGCGGTCATTCGTAGACATGCATGGTTAAAAGAACAACCCCTACCAGATCATGTTAAGGCAAAACTCTTTGATGCACCCTTGGAAAAGAACAAGCTTGTTGGTGCCAATGCTAAAGATGTGTTAAAGTCCATCGAGGAAAAAGCAAAATCAGTTCAGACGGGCAAAGATTTCCTCCAGGTTCAGCCACCCAGATTCATCAGGAATTGGCCTTCTAAAAACTGGTCCTTTCCTAATCCTGAAAGATTTCAAAGGGGTAAAAACAGGCGTGGCCGAGGAAGAGGACAATACAGAGGTTCTTACAGGGGACGACAATGGCAACCAGCAAACCAAATAAGTGACACAGGGGTCTCCCCTGCCCCACAGGGACAATCTCAATGACTTTCCTCTACTTCCGCTGACCAAGGAGCAAATAGAAGCACCCTTGGGCGGAAAATTATCTCTGTTTTCAGACAGTTGGCACAGATTGACAAAGGACAAATGGATTTTGGACATTATAGACCAAGGTTACAGGTTCCACTTTCATACCTTACCAAGAAAACAAGGCATGCCAAACCTACCACGAAACCAGAGGGCAGAGGCTATCAAGCAAATTTCTCTGCTTGCTTAGATCAAAGCAATAGAAAGAGTTCCACAACAAGAACAAGGCCCAGGGGTTTTACTCAAGACTGTTCCTTGTTCCAAGAAAAGAAACTCAATGGAGACCAATACTGGATTTGTCCGCATTAAACAATTTTCTCATAGTACCAAAGTTCAAAATGCTGACTCTACAGCAACTCCTTCCCATGCTGGGCAAGGGGTCTTGGCTGATTACTCTGGACCTCAAGGAGGCATACCTGCATGTCCCTATCAGACACAGCTGCAGAAGATACCTCAGATTTCTTGCAGGGCCAGAGCATTATCAATTCTCAGCATTGCCATTTGGCTTATCTACTGCGCCCAGAGTATTCACAAAATGCCTGGCTTCAGTAATTGCTCATTGCAGGCTCCAGGGGATCCAAATTTACCCGTACCTGGACGACTGCCTCATACAAGCGGACGACAAATTGATTTTGACAAAAAACTTGATCTATGTCATACAATTGCTACAGGCTCTGGGATACACAGTCAACTTCCAAAAGTCAAGACTTCAGCCATCCCAGCAAATATCCTTCTTAGGAGCCAATCTAGACACAGCCTCTCAAATGGCTTACCTGACAGAAGACAAGCAAGAGAAGTTAACTCATTATTTCAAAGGTTTGGCAAAACTCACCCAGATGACTGCAAGGAGATTCCTACAGGCCCTGGGTTACATGGCATCCTGCATTCTCCTGGTCCCATTAGCAAGACTACACATGAGAAAGCTTCAGTGGTACCTAAAAAGCCTATGGTCTCAGCACAGCAACAACCTAGAGACAACCATACCGCTCATTCCATGCCTACAAAAGGAATTCCTATGGTGGGCCTCGGTAAGCCAGGCAAACACAGGTATGTCATTCAAAAAACCTCAGATAACAGAGATCATGACCACAGACGCCTCAGACCTTGGATGGGGGGCGCACATGGAGGGCAGATGTATACAAGGACAGTGGTCTCCAAAGGAAACACATCTGCATATAAACCAAAAGGAAATGCTGGCAGTAATGCATGCCATCGATGCCTTTCGACAACAACTTCAGCAAGGCCATCTACTGATATGGACAGACAACACCACTGTGATGTGGTACATAAACAAGCAAGGGGGCATCCATTCTTACCCCCTTTGCAGACTGACAATGAATCTTTGGGAAAAATCACTGAGCCTAAACATACAGTTGCAATCCCAGTTTGTTCCAGGCAAAGACAATGTGCTGGCAGACAGCCTAAGCAGGAATTTCATAGATCCACACGAGTGGAGGTTACATCCAAAAATCTTCACACAACTCACCTCGACATGGGGCAGGCCAGAAGTAGATCTATTTGCCTCCCACCCCAACCATCATCTACAAAAATTCTGTTCAAGGACATATCATCCACAAGCTTGGAAAATAGATGCTCTTTCATTCAACTGGAACTTCCTAAAAATCTATGCATTCCCACCTCTGCCACTGATGACCACAGTATTACTAAAGATCAAAGCAGAGAGGCCCAAGGGGATCCTAATAGCTCCAGACTGGCCAAGACAACAGTGGTATCCACTACTACGGAGCATATGTCACAACAAAAAGTGGGCCCTTCCCCAATGGCCCCTACTTTTGACTCAACACAACTTCAAAACAGTGCATCCAAACCTTCAGACGCTGCAGCTAACAGCCTGGGAGATCCCATGAATAACCTCAATCTATCTCTCTCCAAGGAAGTTCAGCGGATATTAACAGAAGCTCGAAGACCATCCACCAGAAAGGTTTACTTAGCAAAATGGAAGAGATTCAGCATTTGGAATACCAGCAAGGGACATGATGCATCATTACTGAACAATCCCACTCATCCTGGAATATTTGGCAGATATGCTACAGAATGGACTCTCATATTCTTCCATAAAGATACATGCTTCAGCTATTTCAGCTAGATATAACACTGATCCGCCTGTGTTTTCACATCCTTTGTTAAGGCAATTCCTCAGGGGAATCAAGAACATTAAGCCACCAAGAAAGGCTCCAGTGCCAGCTTGGGACCTCAACTTTGTCCTAGAAAAACTGACTCTACCTCCCTTTGAGCCAGCAGCTTCAGTGGACGTACAATTTCTCTCATGGAAGACAGCTTTCCTGTTGGCAATTACCTCAGCAAGAAGGGTTTCGGAACTACAGGCCCTAATGGCAATACCACCGTTCATAATCTTTCACAGAGACAGAGTCTCCTTAAGAACCAACCCTACTTTTATGCCAAAGGTGGTATCTAGGGTTTCTTTAAATCAAGCTATTCACCTGCCTACTTTCTTCCCCAATCCTGAGAGCAAAGGGGAAAGACTGTTGCATACCTTGGACATTCACAGACAACTTCGCTACTACCTGGACAGAACCAAGACCAGCAGGAAGTCTGATCAGCTGTTTGTAGCTTATGCCTCTGGAGTACAAGGAAAAGCAATTTCCAAACAGACTATTTCAAAATGGATTGGACATTGCATCAGATTTTGTTATTCCTTCCATGGGAAGAATGTTCCAGCCAATGTCAGACCACACTCCACCAGAGCTACAGCCACCTCTACAGCATTCTTAAGAGGGGTGCCTACAAAAGACATTCTAGAAGCTGCTACATGGAGCTCCGTGCATACATTCTCCAAACACTACAATCTCCCTTTATACTCCAGATCCAGAGCAGGCTTTGCTTCGGCAGTCCTGCAGGGTTTGATTGCCACACCATCTCTTTCCTAGACCATTCCTCCTCCCCAGCTAAGCTATGGTATTCAACCCATATGTTATGACTGCAGTTGCATTCTTGAAGGACATAGTACAGTTTTGTACCTACCATAAATGTAGATGTCCGATAGATATGCAACTGCAGTCGGATTTTCCCTCCCTCCATACCCCTCTATGCCTTGGGTCCACTCCTATCCCTGTTTCTCTTAGCTGGGGATATCTGTTATGGTGTATCTGTTTATTGCTTACTTATTTGTCTGGAATCCTGTTTTTGTCTTCCAATTTGATTACAGCCTTCCTTGGAGGGCACCTGGCATCTGGGGCAAGAAACACTGAAGAAAATGGCGTCGGCTGATGCTTATATACTCCAGCCACTCTGACGTCGGAGAGAAATGCGACATCAGCCGACGTCGGACCCAGACTTTGGAATCTGGCCGACCGAGGGCTGCCTGAGGTAGGACAACCCATATGTTATGACTGCAGTTTCATATCTATCGGACATCTACATTTATGGTAGGTACAAAACTGTACTTTTTTTGGTACAGGAACACAATGTATGGGTCACCAAGGTTCTGGCAATATGGATGGTGGTAAAGATGGCAAATTGCACATGGATGTCCTTCAAGGATGCATCTGCAGTCATAACAAATGGGTTGTCCTGCCTCAGGCAGCCCTTCGGTCGGCCGGATTCCAAAGTCTGGGTCTGGCCTCGGCTGATGTCGCACTTCACCCGACGTCATAGCTGCTGGGGTATAAAGGCATCAGCTGGCGCCATTTTCCTCAGTCTTTCTTGCCGCGCGGTGCCCGAAGCAGAAGCTGTTCGCAAGTGCCGGTCGGTCAGATCCAGAGATTTCAACGTACCGAAGACTTCTAAAAAGCTAAGTACCCCGTTGGGGACTCTTTCTTGCCTCAGCCGATGTCAGACAAAGTAAATAATTGTTTAACTTGTGGGAAACAAATACCTCATAAGGATTTCCACTCTTACTGCCTTCCTTGCTTAGGCCCAGACCACGACGTATCAGCTTGTTTAGCCTGTGCTTCCTTCAACCGACGGATTCTCAGACGTCGGTCGGAGTTTGCAGAAGAGTTTTTTGGCTCCACTTTTGCATATAAAATGCCGTCGGAGACTCCGACTACACATTTAGCTAAAAAACGCAAAGAAAAGGACCGACACTCGCCGCCCGCGGTTTCGGCTGAAGCCACGGTTAGGCCTACCACGAGTGTCTCGGTTTCGGCTGAAACCGAGACCTCGGTTCTCCCTTCGGCCGAAAGCATGCCTCCGATAACCGAGGCCACACAGGCCATGGCTGAGTCGGCTACAGAAATTCCTGCTGAAGTAGCAGGCACACAAGAGTTGTCTGACACTATTCCGTTGGGACATCTCTACTCCTGCACGTGGGGCAGCTAGACCCCCTTCTTCTATGTCTATCAAGGCCTTTTCCAGGGCTAAAGCAGCCAAACTTTCCAAGGCCTTACCTACAAAAGCTCACTCTCACAGGCCTACCTCAAGTTCCCAGATTCTCAGCCTTGCTGAGGACCTTATTTCTCTGATCAGGGGAACCCAACCTCACCCAGACAGGGCCTCACATCCCCCTCCTGAAAAGAGGCCTAGGACTGAACCCCCTGAACCTCTCTCCTCTGACTACTCCTCGGATGGTTCAGATGTATCGGACCATCAGGAAGGCCCATACTCACCTTATGAGGATTCTGATGCAGAAGACTCCATTCCTTCTGCGTCACCTCCTGAAGAATTTTCTTTTGGGGAAACCCTACACTCTATGAGGGAACACTTGCAATGGCAGGGTCAGGATTTTTCTGATTCTAGGAAAAGGCTAAAGACTTTTTTACAGTTACCACAGCATAGGCCTTTAGCCATTCCACCTGTACTATCAGTTGTTGATGATGCATACAATGATGCCAGTACTGCCCCTGATTCTCTTCCCCCTGCCCCTGCAAAGTCTGACAGATACTACAGGGTCCCGGATTCTCACTACCACTTGTATAAGGCTCATGCTGCAGACCCAGAAACCATTTCTCAGGGCCCTAAAGGTGTTGCAGCTGCCTCTGCCAAAAACCCACTACCATCTGAAAGAGAATCTAGAGCATTAGAGAGATGGGGTAAAAAGGTTTATACATCTGCTACTCTTTCTGCCAGGGCTTTAAACTGTCAATTTCACATGATACAGTACCAGGAATTTTTGTTAGATCAGCTGAATAAAAAGCTGGCCTCTCCTGAACCTTTAGACCATAAGTCCCTTCAGGATTTGGTACACAACTCTCAGCAGGTCAGTAATCATTTCTTAAAATGTGGCTATGATGCACTGGAGGCTTCATTTAGATCAGCTATGACTGGAGCAGTGATTCGAAGGCATGCCTGGTTAAAAGAACAATCCTTACCAGACCATGTTAAGTCTAAACTCCTGGATGCCCCTATGGAGAAACAAATTTTGTTTGGCTCCCCTGCACAGGAGGTTCTAAAGAAAGTGGAAGAAAAAGCAAAATCTGTCCAAACAGTCAAAGATTTTTTGCAGGTCCAACCTCCGAGGTTTAGCAGAAATTGGCCTTCAAAGAATTGGTCCTTTCCAGACACCTCCAGAGCACAGAGAGGCAGAAATAGACGCCCAAGAGGCAGAGGTCAATCTAGGGGTGCCTACAGGGGTCGTCAGTGGCAACCTGCCAACCAAAGAAGTGCCGCCACAGCTGCGACTGCAACCACTTCTACAGGACAGACACAATGACTTGGCTCTGATTCCGCCTACCAGGGAACAACTGGAAGCACCCTTGGGCGGAAAGCTAGCTTTATTTTCAAGAAATTGGCAGTGCATTACAGGAGACAAATGGACTTTACAAACAATAGACAAGGGCTACAGGTTTCACTTCCACACTCTACCAAAAAAGAGAGGAATGCCAAACCTTCCACCAAGCCAGAAATCAGAGGCTCTAAAACAAATCATCAGTTTACTAAGGATGAGAGCAATAGAAAAGGTGCCATCTATGGAACAAGGCCAAGGATTTTACTCCAGACTATTCCTTGTACCAAGAAAAGAAAATCAATGGAGGCCTATTCTCGATTTGTCCGCACTGAACACATATCTCATTGTTCCAAAATTCAAAATGCTGACCCTACAGCAACTTCTTCC
Source organism: Protopterus annectens (assembly GCF_019279795.1). Classification (NCBI taxonomy): domain Eukaryota; kingdom Metazoa; phylum Chordata; order Ceratodontiformes; family Protopteridae; genus Protopterus; species Protopterus annectens. The sequence goes on along the minus strand of NC_056728.1, from coordinate 1,375,155,665 downwards.
CATGTTGGGCAAGGAGTCTTGGCTGGTGACTCTAGATCTCAAGGAGGCATACCTGCACGTCCCTATACGACCAGATTGCAGAAGACACCTCAGATTTCTTGCAGGATCAGAGCATTATCAATTCTCAGCATTGCCCTTTGGCTTATCTACAGCGCCCAGAGTATTCACGAAATGCCTGGCATCAGTAATTGCTCATTGCAGGCTTCAGGGAATTCAAATCTACCCATACCTGGACGACTGCCTAATACAAGCGGACAACAAGACAAAATTAATAAAGGATTTGGCCAATGTCATACAACTGCTGCAAGCCTTGGGATACACAGTCAACATACAAAAGTCAAGACTAGTGCCATCCCAAAGGATAACATTTTTGGGTGAAGAACTGGACACAATAACTCAGATGGCTTTTCTCACAGAGGAAAAACAAAAGCAACTACCAGTCTATTTCATGGCATTAACAAGACAAACTCAGCTTACTGCAAGGAAAGTCCTGCAGGCCCTGGGTTACATGGCATCCTGCATAATATTGATCCCACATGCCAGGCTGCATATGAGAAAGTTACAATGGTACCTAAGGAATGTATGGTCTCAACACAGACACAGTCTAGAAGCCCAGATACCAATCATTCCATGTCTGAAAAAAGAATTCCTGTGGTGGGCTCAGGCCTGTCAGATAAACAGAGGATTGCCTTTCCACAAACCACATCCAAGGCAGACCATCACCACGGACGCCTCAGACCTAGGCTGGGGCACACATGGAAGACAAGTGTATCCAAGGCCTATGGTCACAAGACCAGCTGAATCTACACATAAATCTAAAGGAGATGCTGGCAGTGAAACATGCAATCGAGGCATTCAGACCATTCATCCAGCAAGGACACCTGCTGATAAGGACGGACAATACCACAGTCATGTGGTACATCAACAAACAGGGAGGCACACATTCATACCCTCTATGCCGGATGGCAATGGACCTGTGGAACTTGGCCCTGAATCTCAACATCCAACTGCAGGCCAGATTTGTACCAGGAAAAGAGAATTCACTAGCAGACAGCTTAAGCAGAACTACCACGGATGCTCACGAATGGATGCTGCATCCAGATATTTTCAAAACCATAACAAAGAAATGGGGAATGCCAGAGATAGACCTGTTTGCCTCCCCACACAACCACCAACTGAAGAAATTCTGCTCAAGAGTATACCACCCACTTGCCTGGAGGGTGGACTCCCTTTCTTTCAGCTGGAAGGACCTGACAGTATATGCCTTTCCACCTCTTCCTTTGATGTACAAAGTTCTACTGAAGATCAGAGAGGAACAGCCAAAGGTAATTCTGATAGCTCCAGACTGGCCAAGGCAACATTGGTACCCGCTACTGAGAAGCATGTCTCAGACGCATTCATGGCATCTACCTCTATGTCCTTTACTTCTAACGCAGAACAACTACAAGACCCTGCATCCAAACTTAAAACACTGCAGCTAACTGCTTGGAAAATTGCATAAAACAAAACCAACTTGATTTATCTCAGAGGGTTAAGGACATTATCCTGGAGGCTCACAGACCCTCCACAAGGAAAACATATTCAGCCAAATGGAAAAGATTCCTCATTTGGAGTGCAGAAAAGGGAGAAAATGTCACACTAGCAAACCTAGCACACATCCTGGAATACTTAGCAGAACTGTTCCACAATGGCCTGTCCTATTCTTCCATTAAGATACATGCATCAGCAATTTCAGCAGAGTACAACATGGATCCTCCTGTCTTCTCTCATCCTCTCCTCAGACAATTTTTGAGAGGGATCAAAAATGTAAGCCTCCAAGGAAACCACCTTTGCCTGCATGGGATCTCAGTTTTGTGCTAGAAAAATTAACACTTCCCCCTTTTGAACCAGCAGCAACAGCAGACTTACAGTTCTTATCTTGGAAAACTGCCTTCCTGCTAGCAATCACTTCAGCAAGAAGGGTATCTGAGTTACAGGTGTTAATGGCAGTGCAGCATTTCCTTATCTTCCATCAGGATAGACTGTCTCTGAGAACCAATCCTACTTTTATGCCAAAGGTGGTATCCAGGGTATCCTTGAACCAAGCTATACATCTACCTACATTCTTCCCCAACCCACAGAACAGGGGGGAAAAACTACTACACACCTTGGATGTGCACAGACAACTGCGCTACTATCTGGACAGAACCAAGGCCAGCAGAAAAACTGACCAGCTTCTGGTAGCATATGCAACAGGAGTGCAAGGAAAAGCAATTTCAAAACAGACAATCTCAAAATGGATAGGAAATTGCATTCGATTCTGCTACTCATTTCATGGAAAGACAACTCCTGAAAATATCAGGCCTCACTCCACAAGAGCTACAGCCACCACTACAGCTTTCCTACGAGGAGTGGCTACCAAAGACATTTTAGAAGCTGCTACTTGGAGCTCCGTGCATACATTTGCCAAGCATTATAATCTTCCTTTATACTCCAGATCCCGAGCAGGTTTTGCAACTGCTGTTTTACAAGGGATCTTAACTACACCATCATTATCTTAGTGCCTCCTCCCCCAGTTTGGCTATGGTATTCTACCCATTTGTTATGACTGCAGATGCATCCTTGAAGGACATAGTACAGTTTTGTACCTACCATAAATGTAGATGTCCGATAGGTATGCATCTGCAGTCAGGATTACCCACCCTCCTTCCCCACTGTGGTATTCCTAGGGTACTTATCCCTCTTTTAGCTAGCTGGGGGAATCTATTATGGTGTATTTGTTTGTGTGTGTGTGTGTATATATATATATATATATATATATATATATATATATATATTGCTTTCTACTGTTTGGAATTATCTGCATTTATCCAAATTTAGCCTTCCTATAGGGCACCTGGCATCTGGGGCAAGAAACACTGAGGAAAATGGCGTCGGCTGATGCCTTTATACCCCAGCAGCTATGACGTCGGGTGAAGTGCGACATCAGCCGAGGCCAGACCCAGACTTTGGAATCCGGCCGACCGAAGGGCTGCCTGAGGCAGGACAACCCATTTGTTATGACTGCAGATGCATACCTATCGGACATCTACATTTATGGTAGGTACAAAACTGTACTTTTTAAAATACAGTAATAATGTGAGGGTGTGTGTGCAATATAATAATACGAAATTGGAAAGTATTGTTAACTGATGAGAAGTTCAAGAATAGAGTGGGCGAGACACCATGATTTAGTTTTAAGCGCAACAAAAATTTGAAAGATTTACTTTGTTAGGAATGTAATATGTCTGGTAACACTATATCTCAGCGTAAAGGTACTTTTGCCTGTAGACACTGTAAGGTATGCCCCCACATTGTGAAACAAAATTTATTTGTTCATCAAATAACTTACAAGAGATACTTTTTTACTCAGTTTGCAAGACTGTGAAACAAGGAATGTTATATATCTGGCCCAGTGGAGGGACTGAAGATCATTTTATGTGGGCAAGACTAATTGTCAGCTAAAAGAAAGAATTTTAAAACATCTTTCAGCAATACTTTTAGGCAGTATACACAATGCCTTATACCACCATGTAGACGGTACTGAAAGACATACATTTGTTTATATGGTGCTACAAGTTGTGAGACTGAGTGCTGGGGATGGTGATATAGTAAATGCTACTGAGTTTAATGAAACTAAATGGATTATTGAACTAGGTGCCAATATTCCAGTCCAGGTTATAGACTTTATCGGAACACATTTGGACACCACTCAGTCCCTAGATCTTCTTACTCCCAACAGGCTCTGCAGTCTGAGATCTCATGTCAGACAGATTATGGACACTCCTCCCCCCAAGTCAGTCTTGTTCTTTGGGCCATGGAGTCCTTGGTGGCGACAATCACTCTAGTACTCTTGGTACACCTTCACATGAGTGCTTCAATGGAACTTAGCTGTGCAGTGGTCTCTTCTGCATTACCCTGTGAACTACCATATCAGGAACTCTCAAGCATGCAAACAGTCTCTCATCTGGTGGATACAATCAGACGATCTTCTCCAAAGCTGGCCTTTCATCCTTCCTCCCCTCTCGACCACTGTGACCACAGGCAGTTCCCATCTCTGGTGTGGGGGGGCATTATCTGGGATATGCAGTTCAAGGCACGTGGTTCCCCCCTAGAGACCATTTTGCATATAAATGTTCTGGAGATGAGAACAGTGCTTCTCACATTGCAAGTCCTCCACTCCTGTCTTCCCCCGAGAACTATTGCTATTCAGACAGACATGTTGGTGGTCAGTGTGACAAAGGAGGTATTGCCAGCACAGCTAACTGGAATTCTGTAAATAATTATATGTCATTTGTGAATGTCAACGTGATTCATATAAGATGTTTGTGTTACACGTGTATTAGAGCTGTATGTCATATAAGATGGTTTGTACAGACATGTGTGCTGAAGAGGTATTTTACAAAGTGCTTAAAATGTAATCATAGCATGCCCTACTGGTATAGAACAGAAACATACCTGTACTATTGCAACTGTTTAGATGTATATATTTTAACAGTGGAAACTGGAATACAGAAGGTTAATTTCAGAAAAAAATAGCTGAAATTAAATTATTTTATGGCCAGGCCATAAAAAGATGTCATCTTTCAGTTTCAGTGCAGTAACAGTCACAGTGCCTACAACTAGGGAACTTTCTGTATTGTCTTGGAAGTGTTTTATTGTTTTATTATTTCCATCATCTACCAAGATCTGAGGTCTATGTATTTTCACAGGTGGATGATAAATATTGCTAGCTTTCAGCAGTGGGGTTTTTATTTGGGATAGAGTCAGATGACAAGAAATTATGCCATTCTGCAAGCTATACCAGCAGTAATATTTGAGATATTAATTTGGAAAGTCTCTTAGAGACCGAATTCTATATTTTTTCACCTGACATCAGCTAGAGGATCTATTCACCAAACATCTGCCTTGCTGCTGTAATTAAGTAAGTGTGCTAGGGTATAGTAATTCTCTTAGATATTGTCAGTAATTTATCAAAGCTTAGTTTAGATATTTTTCTTTATTTTAGACTGTCTTGCAATGTTGTTTTAAATATTTCCTGTGATTTTGAACTCTGATGTTACTGTAAAAATATATTTAATATTGTCTTGTTCTTTTATTATTTATTATTAAATATATTTAAACCTTTAATTGTGACTGATCTGTCTAGATATATTTAGGTTCTGAGAGTAATTGCATATTTATTTTGGTGACACTGTGTAGGCCACTCCTAATAGCCTTGCTTTTGGTCAAACTACCATTTGTATTGGTAGTAACATTACACAGTAAGAGTGGATACCCTTTGTTAAGGGCCTTAAAGTACCTGATAAGGAGCTGGCTGGTGGCTAGTCTGGGGAGAAGGGGACATAGCTAGTAAACTTGTGCCAGCCTTTAGTGTGTGTGTGTGTGTGTCATGTACTTGGGCAGGGACACAAAGCACTGGTTGGACAGAGAGGGTACTGGCAGTCTTGGCTTTGCCACTCAGTTGAGATCTCAACCCTGTAGTGTGCCAGTGACAGTCTAATTGGGGATCTGGAGAAAGAGGAGGAAACCAGCCACAAACTGACTGTTGTCTCTGTGTGTTCTTAAGGGAAATTACACTTAATGCAGAAAGCTGCACTTGAAATACTGTGTGTGTACTTGTCATCCTCCCAATGTGCATCCCCCACTGGTGCCAGTGGTGAGGATTGAGGCTTCTTGATTATTGGTCCAGTGGAGGGACATCAGTCCGTTATGTCAACAAGCAAGGAGGACCCAGGTCTTATCCTTTGTGTTGAGAGGCCTTGTGGCTGTAGCAATGGGCTATCTTTTCAAACTGCTTTCTCATAGTGACACACATTCTGACGAAGTTGAATTTCCTAGTGGACAAGCTCAACAGTACCATTTTGATGCCTCACAAATGGTCTCCAAGTCCTGCAGTGGCAAACATGATCTTCCAGAGATGAGGTCAAGCTTGCTGCGACCTGTTTGCGTCTCTTTTCAACACCAAGTGCAGTGAGTTTTTTGCCTTGATCCCTCCGCATGGACAGTCACAAAAGAGATTCTCGAGTCCATGCTTGATCCCCCAGTATACTCTGTTCCTTCCCTCCTTTTCTGCTCTCTCCCAAATTTCTACAGAAAGCACAGAGGTTGAAGTGCCAAATCATCATCATTGCCCCTTTTCGGCCCCGTCAAGTGTGGTCCCCCTTCCTTTGGTCTGACCTGGTTTGTCCAGCTTGGGACTCTGTAGGCCTCTTCAAATCTATTGTCCCATATTTCGGGACACTACCATCCAGATCTGAACTTGAACCGCTTGGTTTCTCTAATTCCAGTGATGGGTAGAACTCCAGGGCTTTCTTCCCCAGTCAGAGAAATTTTGATTGTGGCACGCAGACTGTCCACTAGGAAGCTTTACGACAGTAAGTGGAAGAGGTTCTCTATCTGGGCTCATCAGAACAATTTAGACCCTTTTCTGCACCAATGTTGGCAGTTTTGGACTTTCTAGCTTACCTTTTTAGTAATGGTTTAAGTTTTTCTATGGTGAAAGTACAGCTTGCCGCCATTTCCAGTTTTCATGTAGGGGAGAGCTCTTTCTCCTTAGCTTCATCTAAACTGCAAGGGCTTCCTGAAGAGTAACTTTCTGTTAAAGGATCCTGCCTTTCCTTGGGACCTCACCTTAGTTCTTCAGGTTGTAGTCTCACCCCCTTTTGAACCTTCAGCGAAAGTAGACTTTTAGTTTCTGACCTGGAAAACTATTTTCTTGGTGGCTATTACTTCCTCCAAGAGGGTTTCTGAGCTACAGGTCATGTCTTGCAAACCTTCAAATCTGATTTTTTTACAAGGACAGAGTTACCTTGTGTACTAATCCCTCCTTTTTGCCAAAGGTGATTTCTGAGACTAACTTAAATCAAGTCATTAGTCTTCCATTTTTCTTTCCAAACTTTCAAAACAAGGGAGAGTACCTTCTCAATACGTTGGATGTGAATAGACAACTACACTTCTGTTTGGACAGAACCAAAACAGTCAGGAAGTCTGACGAGCTTTTTGTATCTTTTTCTAACTCCAAATTAGGTAAACCAGTTTCCAAGGTTATGCCAGCCCATTGGATTACCAGTTATATCAAACTTGTTTATTCCTCCAAGGGCATTTCTTTACCTAGTAATATTAAATCCCCTTCTACCAGATCTGTTTCTACTACTTCAACTTTTTGGTATAAACTTCCTTTAGATGAAATTTGTGCAGCTGCTGTGTGGTGCAAACATCATACCTTTATTTCCCATTACAAGCTGGACATTTCCAGGACCAGGGCGCCTTTTGGTTCCACTGTGCTCCAGAATATCCTTCCTTGAGGGCCTCACAAGTTCTTTTAGTAGCTTGGGACTCTGTCCCATAGTTTGAAGAGCAAATGAAGGCATCAACATCAGATAAAGAAGTTATGTACTTACCATAACGTTCCATCTGTGTTGTTGCCTCACATTTGCTCTTCAGCCTTCCCTCCCTTCATTCTCCTGCATTTTCAAGGACTTGACAGATAATGTGAAGTTGTTCAATCTCGCCGTTCATTCTTCACTGATGGTTTCGGAGCCAATCCATTGGCTCCGACACGGCCGTTAGCAAAGCTCAAGGTTTCCCAGTAGCTTGAGACCAAGCCCCTTATCCCATGATACACTGCCAAAATTACCTCAGATCTAGTTTGCCGCTGCACGGATCTCAGTGGTTCCAGTTCGTTTGAGCCTTTTTTGACACAAAATCGCTTTTCGCAAGTTTTTTTTTTCAAAAACTTCTCTATTTTTTATAGATGGTTATATATTAAGCTCTTGTAGTTCTCTTTCAACCTATTCCCTTGGTGCTTCATAGTTTAACATATTTGTAGCGACCTCGTGTTAGGCCTAGTTATTCAGTGTGTGTTTCCTTATATATTACTATAGTGTGCATTATACTTTTCATAGTGTAGATAGTGTGCTGTTACACTTTTAATAGGGTTGGCCTTCTTTTCCCAGGCCATTGTTAGAGTATGTTCTGTATTAAAGTTGAGCCTAAGGATAGCTTTAACTTTTAGGCTGTATTTTACTGTTGGCCCCATTTTTCTCCGGCCATTTGTTAAACGGTGTTGGTTAATTAGAAGTGTTATCTTGAGCCCAGGACAGATTTTTCTTCTAGGTTGTTTTAGACTGTTTAGTCTGTGTATTGTTTATTAATATGTCTGAGGAAAAAGACAAGCACCCAAAGTCTGGATTCAAAAAATGTCCAGACTGAGGGCAAAAGATGCTCTCACTGATGGGCATGTTCAGTGCGTGTATTGTTTGGGTGCGGTGCACTTGCAGGAATCCTGTAGCATTTGCCATTCCTTTTCTTCAAGGGTTATTTTAGAGAGGCAATAGCTCAGTAAACGAAATTAAGTACATACGAACAATATCCAGTAAAAAAGAAGCTGTGATGGATTTTGACCTATTAGGATGAATTACTATGTATTTAAATGATTATTGAACTTGGTTATTTGAAATGTCTGAGGAAGCCTTCGGGTGAAAGCGCTTACATTTTATTGCAATAAACAGCTTCTTTTTTACTGGATATTGTTCGTATGTACTTAATTTCGTTTACTGAGCTATTGCCTTGTGTATAAGAAGCATTGGAAGTACGTGGAAGTACGTGGAAAACAGCCTTTTTGACCCAGCGCATGTTTTTTTACTTGATTGTACTTATTCTATCCATTGCACTAGCTGGGTCCCAGTTCCGTTGGCTAGGTGTGTTTTTCTTTTTATTTTATTTTAGAGAGGAAAAGGAAGCTTGTGGATTGAGGTTTGCTGAAGCATCCTTTTACTGAAGCTTTGTTTGACCAGGATGGGGCCAGCAAGTCCTCTAAATCATCAAAATCATTAACTGATTCCAAGGCATCTGAAAAGTCTAAGAAAGTGGAGAATTCTGGGACTTCAGCTCCATGGCTCTTGGAGCAGAGTGTCTCTTTTTTCAGAGCCGACCCACTGTTTTGGAGCTGGTCTCTGAGAGACCTGTATCTTCACTCCTCCAATCGGCACCTTCTGTGCACTCCTGTAGATCTTCTGTCAGCCTCTCGGATTTGGATATGGACTGATTGGTGCAGAAGCTCTTACAGGCACCAGGCCTTGCCAAACTGAAGACCCCAGCGTCGGAACCGAAGACTACCATCCTGGATTTGGCTCCTCCTCCTCCGAGCCATACCGGATCTTCGGAGCCAGAAGGGGTCGATCTGCTGTTCGTGGAGTCTTTGGAGCCGGGACCTGCTCTGGTGTCATCGGTTCCATCTACGCTGACATCCTCGGCACCGACCTGGGACTCTGGGGGCCGACACTCTCCTGTCGGGTCCGGGGAAGATAGTCGCACCGACTTGGTGTCCACTCTTCCTCTCGGGGTCCGCAATGAGGAGCCTCATGGCCTCTGTACGGGAGGGGAATGGCGGTTCCCTCGGGTCTGTCGACTCCTTTTCATCGGAGCCGTGATGCTTTCAAAGCCATGAGGAGAGCCTTGTCCCCAAAGACATCCTCGACACCAAGTCTGGCCTCTTCTTCCCCCAAAGTGCCTGTGTCCACTTCTGCCTCCATCGTCAAAGCCAAGCATAGAGACCCTGAGCCTCAGTTAGCCCCACAGGGTGCCCTTTGCTCTTCCGAGACCTTCCCAGAGGCTCCCACGGAGGAGGCCCCCAGGAAGAGATTGTGTAAGAGGAGACACTTGGCCTACCCACAGGAGTCTTTGACATCTGATACTGACTTTGATGAGTCAGAAGGTTCCCCACGATCCCCCTCCGAGGATATCTCCTTTGGGGAGATGCTCGAGATCGTTGGGCAGAAGGATGATTGGCAATCCAAACACCCTACTGAGGACGAGTCAGTTCTCCTGAAAGCTTTTGGGTCTCAACCTTCCACTTGGGTGTCTCCGCCCTTCAATGAGCTAATGCAGCTGGTCTCTCAAAGGGCATGGGAGTCACCGGAGTCCATGGAGCCTGTCTCTCGGAGGCCCAATAAGTTCATTTCTGCCCCGTAGATAAAGATTTTTTCCAAGGGAGTCCCTGTTGATGCCATGGTGGTGGCGGCGGCCACCAAGAAGGAAATATCTGAGACTTCGATGATCCATCCTCCTAACAGAGTGTCCAGGATCATGGATTGATATGGGAAACGCATGTTTAGTTCAGCGACTTTTACACTCCGATCCCTGAACTAGTTGACCCACTTCACCAGACTGCAAAGAGATCTCCTTAAGGAGTTGGGAGATAATCTTCAGGGTACTGTAGCTGCAGGGGCTTCTGACAAAGTTGCAGCCCAGCTCGCTACCCTAAATTCCATCGTGAACTAGTCCATGCATCTCCTCTCATATGCAGCTGATGGGATGAGTAGAGCAGCGGGTACAGGAGTTGCACTAAGATGACATTCCTGGATGCGCTTCACCGGAGTCTTCATTTGTCAACACCCCTTTTGATGGCTCATCTCTCTTTGGGCCCAAAGTGAAGGAAACTCTCACCAGGTGTGACCAGGAGGGAAAGACTCTGTCTGCCATTGGAGTCCATTTTTCCACCCCTACTCAGCCTTACCCCAAAGGCCAACAGGGAGGAAGAATGTGGTTCCGAAAAGCCGAAGGAGCCTTTCAGGACACACGTGGTCAATCTCCCTCTAGGGGCAGAGGAGGGGTAAGAGTGGAAGACGCCACCCTCGCGGCAGAGGGGGTCTGCAACACCAGGGTGACAGAGATCACTTCTCTGGTCAATCCTATCAGCGCTCCTGAAGGGGGACCAGACTGTCCTGCTCTGGAGGCAGTTGGGGGTCACTTATCTTTATAACCAGATGCCTGGCTAGGTATAAAAAAACAACAGCTGGGTGCAACGTATAATTTCCAGAGGTATTTCATACCATTCTTCATCCAACCCACGCTCCCAAGGAAAATCCCGGACATTCCACCCAGTTACAGGGAATAAGCAACTATAGAGGTTTGCAAGTTGCTAGAAAAAAAGAGTCATCCAGCCAGTCCCAGCAGACCAAATAAGATACAAAACGTACTCAAGATTGTTTTTGGTTCCAAAGAAAACAGGGGACTGGAGACCTATTTTGGACCTCAACTGACTCAACCAATTTGTAAAGAAAGAGAAGTTCCGGATGGTCACGATTCAGTGAATACTTCCCTTTTTAGGGTGAGACAATTGGATGTGCTCGATAGATCTCAAGGATGCGTACTACCTCATAAAAATGGCCAGGCCATCCAGAGATCATTTGCGTTTTCAGCTGGGAGCCAGTCGTTATCCGTTTTGAGCCCTGCCCTTTGGTCTCACTACAGCTCCCAGAGTGTTCACCAAATGCATTGCAGTGGTCACGGCTCATCTGAGATGTCTACTATTCCAGGTGTTTCCGTACCTAGACGATTGTCTCCTTAGCTCCACCACCAGGCATCAACTTATTCAAACAAGAGAATACACACTGCCATCACTTAGGCATTACAGTCGACTCAGAAAAATCTGCCTTGTCGCCATCGCAGCATATTGTCTTTATAGGGGCAGAGTTAGACACTTCAGCCACCACTCTACGACTACCAATCGAGAGGGTCTTTCTCCTTCGCCAGCATGTCAACTCATTAGTGTCGAAAGACAGAGCACCAGCTGCAGAAGTCTTAAAAGTATTAGGTTTCATGGCTGCAGCGATCTTGGCCGTATCATTAGCAAGGATGCATATGCGAATTCTTCAGTGACTGTTGTTCACCCAATGGTCCTATCAGGAACTTCCAGTGAGTCATATGATTTTGATTACAAACTCTTGCAAGAGAGATCTCCAGTGGTGTTTGAAGTCTCTTCAAGTAACTATAGGACGTCCGTTTGTTCTACCCCCTCCAGTAGCCACTGTGACCACAGACGCTTCCCTAATAGGGTGGGGGGACATTTTCAGGGAATGATTGCCCAAGGCACATGGACGGATCAAGTGTCACACCTGCATATCAGTGTTCTGGAGATGAGAGCTGTACTTCTGGCGTTGCAGTACTTTCAGGACTCTCTTCCTGTAGGGACGATTGCAATTTAGACAGACAACATGTCGGTAGTTTGGTACTTGAACAAGCAAGGCGGGACCAAGTCTTACCCCCTTTGCAGAGAAGCCCTCAGAGTTTGGCAGTGGGCTGTCTCCTCCTAGCGCTTTCTGTTGGCAACGCACATCCCGGGGAGATCCAACATGATAGACAAAGTGAGCAGGGCATTTTTGTTGCCACACGAGTGGTCCCTCAAACAAGAGATTGCGGACAGGATTTTCCGCAAGTGAGGCCAGCCTTGCTGCGATCTTTTTGCCAGTCACGTCAACACCAAATGCAGAAGCTACTTTGCCCTGATTCCCCCTCCGGGACAACCCCCGAGAGACGCACTCATACACGATTGGCCCCCGGGTCTCCTCTGTGCATTCCCTCCAATCCCTCTTATAACCAGACTTCTATAGAAAGCAGTATTGCAGGAAAGGACTATCATCGTCATAGCCCCACATTGGCCTCAGTAGATTTGGTTCCCATTTCTTCATCATCGTCTATTGGAGGATCCATGGATTCTGGACCCAGTTCCAAACCTTCTGACACATCCGTCGGGGGACCTCCATCCCTCATTGCAGTCACTGAAGCTAACAGCTTGGCTGCTCCAGTTACCCTCATAGCCAGGCTTCATGATCTTTCTGATGAGACAAGACCGATCCTCTTGTCTCATACGCCGTCCACCAGAAGACTATATCTTAGTAAGTGAAAGTGATTTTCCGTATGGGCTTCTAAGCAGAACATTGATCCTTATCAAGACCCTTTGACGTCCATTTTAGAATTCTTGACTATAATTTTTAATGAAGGAGCTGCAGCTGCTACAGTCCAGGTCCAGTTGGCTGCTATATCTAACTTTCTTCTTGGAGTGGACGGGCTAAACATAATGTCCCACAAGTTGTCCAAGGCTTTTCTCAAAGGGACCTTCCATGAGGCCTCCAGTGAAAACTCCTTATTCTCATTGGAATCTAAACTTTATGCTGTCTCTCATGATTCTTCCCCCATTTGAACCAGAAACATCTTGTAATCTCAAAGTTTTGTCATGGAAAACCATATTTCTGGTGGCTGTTACTTCTGCCTGCAGAGTGTCAGAACTTCAAGCCTTATCTATCAGCCCTCCTCATTTGATTTTTCATGCTGATAGAGTATCTCTTAGGACAAACCCCTCTTTTTTGCCCAAAGTTTGTTCTGAATCTAATATCAACCAAGTCATTGAGTTGCCAGTCTTCTTCCCTAACCATTCTAACAAATTAGAGTACATGCTGCACAAGCTTGACTTTCACAGTCAGCTCAGATATTTGAACAGAAGATGTTAGAAAATCAGACCAGCGTCTTTCTCTGAAGCCAGAAAAGGTAGACCAGTTGCTAAAGTAACGCTTTCTAAATGGCTATCTGATTGTATCACTTTTGTTTATTCAGCTGCTAATATGCCCTTACTACACAAGATTAAAGCTCATTCTACCAGAGCAGTTTCTGCGTCTTCTGCATTTCAAGCCAAATTGCCCCTTGATAACATTTGTGCTGCAGCCACTTGGTCTACACCTCATACCTTTATCACTCATTACAAAGCTGATAAGGCCTCCAGGGACAGGGTTTCCTTTGGGTCCACGGTCCTGAAGAATGTACTCCCATGAGCCACCCGAGATTGAGGGTGCTAGGGACGCTACCCATCAGTGAATAATGAACTGCGAGATTGAACAACTTTACATTACGAAGTTATGTACTTACCATAACATTCCATGTGAGTTTTTCCATCTCGCCTTCATTCTTACATCCCTCCCTCCATCCCCCACCTGGCTGATAGTTGACCTGCAGGCTGTTGTCATCCTGGTTATTCAATCCTTCTTTTCTCTTGGGAGAGTAGTTCTCTTACAGGGATATGGTACACGCAGCAAACAAGTTATGAGGTCATTCCGGCAGTGCATCATGGGATAAGGGGCTTGGTCTCGAGCTACTGGTAAATCTTGAGTTTTGCTAACGGCCGTGTCAGAGCCGACGGATTGGCTCCGAACCCATCAGTGAAGAATGAAGACGAGATGGAACAAATCACATGAAACGTTATGGTAAGTACATAACTTCTTATTTTTTGGACATATACTTCTATTTCCCTTTGAGCTCTGAAGTATCCTAATTTGGCTGATTCCTACAGCTGAGTTGGATCTGATACTCAGATCCAAATCTCATAGGTTGAAGAGCAAATGAGAGTCAGCAACACAGATGGAACATTATGGTGAGTACATAACTCTTTTTTTTTTTGTTGTTGAAAATGCAGAAATGTTCTTCGTCTTCCATTGCTGCAGTCCTGACTATTGGGTATAGTCCGCGTCCAGTCGGCCCGAATACCAGAGTATAAGGCTGGCGTCGGTCATCAGTCTTTTTGCCGCATGGTCCGATGCAGAAGCAGTTTTGCGAGTGCAGGTTGGCGTTCTGAAATATTTCGAGCGGGAGTTTCAGAAGAACATTTTGGTTTTTCTTGCCTCAGTATTTTACGGATGTCAGAAAAAGTGAATAACTGTATTTCTTGTGGGAAACAGATACCTCATAGGGATTATCATACCTTGTGTATACCTTGTTTAGGGCCTGAGCACGGACGTTGTGGTGGCAGCTCTTGTGCTAGGTTTAACAAACGCACTATTAAGAGGAGGTTAGACTGTGCCAGGTTAGTGTTTGGGAAGCGTTGCAATTATAAAATGCCGTCGGATGCTCCGACGCCCGCTTCCTCAGAAGCGCAGGGATAAAACAGTGAACGGTTCTTTAGAAGGCTCAGTGGAGCCGGAGGTTTTGCCAGGAGTTTCCATGGAGTCCCAGGCAGAAACTTTACTATTACAGGATGTGCCTTCTCAGGAGGTAGGCCAGGCTGAGGGAGCTTCTCAGGTGACTGTTCTTCCCTCTCTTCCCAAGGTAGTTAGAGCCTCTCCTTCTGTTGCCAAAACTTCTTTGAGAGGTAGGCCTAGTTCAGCTTCAGTGGGCTTCTCCTAGCATTTCGGGTTCTGTACCTAAGAAACATATGCTTAAAATGGCAGAAGATTTGATTACTATGATTAGGGTTCTATGCCCGCGCCTGATAAGAGGCCTAGGGTGGAACCGGAGTTTGATAGTTTTGAACAGTGTTCAGAGGCTTCAGAATCTTCTGTGGAAGATATGCAGGAGTATCCTACTTATTCTGATGTGGATGATTCCACTTTTCTCATTTTCAGAGACTCTGCATTCCATGAGGGAGCACTTTAAATGGGAAGGCCAGGATTACTCTGATTCAGGAAAAGGCTTAGGGAATTCTTGTTTTTACCCCAGCATAGGCCTTTAGCTATTCCTCCTGTGTTGAATGTGGTGGAAGATGTTTTTGCAGAGGCTTCCCTGAACCCTGACTCTTTGCCTCCTGCTCCTGTTAAGCCTGATAGGTATTACATCATAAATATTTGTTTAAGAGTCCTAGGGCGGACCCAGAAACTATTTCTCAAGGGCCTGGTTAAAATCCTGTTCCCACTGATAAAGAGGCAAGGGCTTTGGATAGGTGGGGAAAGAAAGTGTATACTTCTTCCACTCTAGCCATGAGAGCATTGAATTGTCAGTTTCACATGCTAAAATATCAGAATTATCTCCTTTCACAATTGAAATCTAAGGTGGATGCTTTGGCGGAAGGTATTGAGTGTAAAGAGTTGCTGGATTTGGTTCACGTGTCTGAACAAGTGGGTAAGCATTCTTTGCAATGTGGTTTTGATGCTGTACAGGCCTCCTCGAGGGTGGCTGCTACCAGTTCTGTTCTTGCATGCCTGGTTGAAGGATCAGAATTTAGCTGAGCATGTTAAGACAAGGATTTTGGATGCTCCTTTACAGTCTGATGTGTTGTTTGGATCGCCTGTGGAAGCAGTTTTAAAGAAAATGGAGGACAAAGCTAAGTCTATGCAAACTGTTAAAGATTTTTGCAGGTGCAGCCTCCAAAGTTTAGTAGAAATTGGCCTGCTAAGGGTGGACATATCCTGCTTATGATTCCCAGTCTAGGGGTAGGTCTAGACGTGGTAGGGGCAGGGCTCAAGGTTCTTTTAGGCCTAGAACAGGAGTTCACCTGCTCAGACTTCTGGTGAGGGCAGGGGTCAGTCCTTTCGTAAACAGACCCAATGACCTGTCTTTTCAGCTGCCACCAGATTCACGTTTGGCAGCTCCTTTGGGAGGAAGACTGTCTCTTTTCAAAGAAAATTGGGATTTAATTACTCAAGACAAATGGGTGTTGGATATCATTCACCACGGTTACAGATTTTATTTCCATACAATGCCCCCTTTCAAAGGCATGCCAGACGTTCCTCCTCCACAAAGAAAAGAGGCTCACAAGCAAGTTTCTCAGTTACTTCACATAGGGGCCATTCAGCCAGTCCCTGTTTCAGAAAGGGGCCTAGGATTTTATTCTACTGTTCCTTGTACCAAAGAAGGGAAACACGTGGAGACCAATTTTGGATTTATCTCTCCTCAACACGTTTTTGGACATTCCCAAGTTCAAGATGTTGACGTTACAACAGCTTTTACCTCTGCTGGGCAAAGATCACTGGATGGTAACTTTAGATCTCAAGGAAGCTTACCTTCATGTGCCTATAAGGCTAAGTTGCAGGAAGTATCTGCGGTTCTGGAAATTCTCATTATCAGTTCTCTGCATTGCCCTTTGGCTTATCTACTGCTCAGAGTATTCACAAAGGTTCTGGCTCCAGTGATAGCTTACTTCAGGCTTCAAGGAATTCAAATCTATCCTTACCTGGACGACTGCCTGATTCTGGCTCAAGAAAAGGAAGATCTTCTGCAGCATCTGGAATATGTTATAGCAGTGCTAAGATGCCTAGGGTATTCTCAGTCTAGTACCCTCTCAAGACATGTGCTTTCTGGGTGTGAGACTGAATACAGATGGCCTTTAACCCCGGACAAACAAAAGAGTCTGTCACTTTACTTTCATCAACTATCTCATCAGTCCGCTGACTGCAAGGACAGTCCTTCAAGCATTAGGGTTCATGGCATCTTGTATTCTGGTGCTTCCCAATGCCAAACTGCATATGAGGAAGCTACAATGGTATCTCAAAAATGTATGGACACAGCACTGCCAGGATTTGGACACTGTCATTCAAATAATACCTTGCCTTCAAAAAGAATTCTTGTGGTGGGCTCAGGAATGTCACCTAAACAAGGGACTTTCGCAAGTCAGATCTTAACGACAGATGCCTCGGACATTGCTTGGGGAGCTCATCTAAATGGAAAGTGGATACAAGACAAGTGGCCTGCCAGACTACAGCATCTACATATCAACATGAAAGAGATGTTAGCAGTCCAGTTTGCATTAATGGCTTTCAAGGGTTACTTCTTCCAGGGCAGGTGTTGATTCTAACAGACAACACAACTGTCATGTGGTACATCAACAAGCAAGGGGAACACATTCTTATCCTCTATGCAGGCAAGCAATGATTTTATGGGAGACTGCTAAGCCTGCAACTAACTCTTCAGGCAAGGTTTCTGCCAGGAGCACAGAACTCCTTAGCAGATGTGTTAAGCAGACAAATCATGGATCCCCACGGTGGAAACTGGATCTTCATGTGGGAACTCCAGACATAGATCTGTTCGCTTCTCCACTAAACCACCAGCTGCCAAAGTATTGCACAAAGGGGTTTCATCACACAGCTTGGAAAGTGGATGCTCTGTCTTTCAGTTGGAAAAACCTTCATGTGTATGCCTTCCCTCCTCTGCCTCTTCTTCCAAAGGTACTATTAAAGGTCAGACAAGACAGGCCAAGGATGATTTTGATAGCTCCAGATTGGCCTCGCAACACTGGTACCCACTACTACAGTCTGGTAAAGAAGCCTCCATGGCCTTTACCTCTGATTCCTCATCTGTTATCTCAGAAGGACGGTCATCTGCTCAATGTCAAGCTTCACTCTCTTCATCTAACAGCCTGGCATATTCTGTGTTGAAACACAGCAGGTCTCAACTTCCTCAACAAGTTTTAAATGTGATTATGGAAGCTAGAAGACCTAGTACAAGGAGAGAAAATGGAAGAGATTTTTATTTTGGAGTACAGCAAAGAATTTGGAGATTTCTGAGCCTAATCTGAGTGTGGCTCTTCAATATCTTACTGAATTATTGGACAAAGGTTTGTCCTTCTCTTCCATTAAGATTCATGCTGCAGCAATTTCAGCTCACTATGATTGTGACCCACCTTTGTTTCGCATCCTTTGTTCAAGCAGTTTCTTAGAGGGCGGGATCTCAATTTTGTGTTGTTTCTGTTGGCTATTACTTCTGCAAGAAGGTTTGATTTTCCATACTATTTAAGCAGGACTAAGGATTTTAGGCAGTCTCAGCAGTTGTTTGTTTCTTTTGCTTTGAGTTCACAGGGCAAGCCTGTGTCAAAACAAACTATTTCTAGGTGGATTGGCTTTTGCATTGCATTTTGTTATTCCCATCATGGCAAGGAGATTCCAGCTGGGATTAGGCCTCATTCCACTAGGGCTACTGCCACTTCAACAGCATTTCTAAGGGGGGTGGCAACTAAGGATATTTTGGAAGCAGCCACTTGGAGTTCAGTGCATACCTTCTCTAAGCATTATCACCTTCCTATCTACTCTAAGTCTAGGGCTGGTTTTGCCACAGCTGTTTTGCAAGGCATGTTGTCAGCTCCTACTTCTTTATAATTTGCCAGCCTCCCTTACCTCTGCTTTGGGATTCTACCCAATAGTCAGGACTGCAGCAATGGAAGCATAAATGTAGATGTTGATTCCCCCTCTGTATTTAGGGGTGGTTGTGTAGGTGGGTTTACATGCTTATATTTTTGTATATATTGTTGTATATATTGTACATGTTTTTGGTGCAGGTTTTTTGGGACTTGTCTTTTTAGGGTCTTCTGACATCTGGGGCAAGAAAAGACTGAGGATATGGCGTCATGCGATTAGTAGTACGGCGTACTGGCGTCAGTCTAATGCCTGACCCGGCCTGCCAACCTATACTCTGGTATTGGACTATACCCAATAGTCAGGACTGCAGCAATGGAATCCTCGAACATCTACATTTATGGTAGGTACAAAACTGTACTTTTTTGTCCATCAGAGATGGTCCTGTGGTTTATCATTTGATGATGTAAGGACATTTCTGTGTTTGTTATCTTGTGGTTTGTTTCACACACAGAATAGTCTATTAAAATTAGGCTTGTTTCATTGGCATTAAATGGTTATCAGAATTTAAAAAATAAATAAATCTAGCAACTCTGTGGTTAATGCCAGTAATCCTATCATTGACTGCAAATTAGTTTTTATTGCAATGACTTAGCTGGATGGATGTTAAAAAAACTACTTGCAATCCATCCTTCCATCAACGACACATTTTTTTACCATTTTTGCACATATAATCAGTGTTACATCGAGTGACAACCACGTAGAGCCAATGTCCACACCGCTGGGTGGCTAGCTATTTTCATTAAATCTGAACATAGCACGGATTATGTCTTAAAAAATGTTAGGAGTTCCTACTATAAAAAGAAGATATTAAAGGTTAAAAAGTTGTATAAATAATTTCTTTTATCTTAACTAAACTGGGTTTTTCTTTTTCCAGGGACGATTCTTCTTTACGTGTGATGCAGCAAAAAACAGTGCATGCAAGTTTTTCAAATGGTTAGAAGAAGTGAAGGGTCTTGATTCAAACAAAGGAGGAAGAAGAGAAGGCCCTTCCAAGATAATGCTGTCTGGTCCAAAAGGCTTAGCAATTTATGCAAGAAGTCAACACGTTCCTCTGTATGATGACTGCCAACTTTTAGTCAGGTATGATCTACTTCTGTCTTAGATTTATCATTTGCCTGGATATAACACTCTGAGTCTTCCAAAAGTATTGATCTTATATTTATTACTTCATGAGGTATAATTGAAAGCAGTTGGTTTCCAGTGGGAAATGTTGAACAGTCTAGCCACTGAAATTGGTAATCTCTGATATATTTGTTGTCACTGTAGGCATCTCTTTGATATGATCTTTCATATGTATACATGTACTTTTTTCCCCCAAAAAACATCTTTATTAAATTTTCACATAATGACATAGGCAATCTTACATTCATATAAATAAGAAAGAAACAAGATGACACAACTTTAGTTCCAAATGGTATATATCACAGACAGCAGTGAAAGAACTGTAGTTGCAAACATTGTACATCACTTGTAATCCATCCAGTCATTGTCAGTTAAAGATTATATGGCTCATTCAAATCCTGCCTCTTAGACTTCGTTCCTGCTCTGCATGTATTGTTCCCATAATTCCCATTTTTTTCCTTTGTAGTTTGCTCCTTCCCTTTTCTAAAGATCCCAATTCCAGTTGTTTTATCTCTGTTACTATAGTCACTACTTCTAGTAAAGTAAGTATAGACTTGAATTTCCATTTTCTAGTAATTGCTTTTTTGGCAGCCACCATAATGAGACTCAGCAAGGCTTTATGTCTAGGCAATTCCGATTCTGTATCATAACTCAAAAAAAATCATCTCCCCAGTCTATCCAATCTGCTCACCCAGCATTTCCAACAGAGCAGTCGGCAGGGAATCCCTAAAGACTGCCAGCTCATTACACTCCCCAAAAATATGTTCCCAGCCACCTCTTTCTTGCCTATCACACCTCCAACATTTGCTATCCACCAGCGGAAAAATTCATTGGAGTCTACTTGGGGTATAAAAATACCTATGTAAACACTTCCAGGCAATGATCCTAAATCTTCTAGACTTTGTTGTATATTTGGGAGATATACATACATCCCCCCCATTGTCTCTTTGTGAATTGCTTATCCAATCTCTCTTCCCAATCCTTTCTAAGCTTCTCTGATTGATTCTTATAATTATCATGCATATTTTATATGCTTTACTAATTCCTTTTTTAACAGCAGCTTCTGTTCTAGATTCTATTAAAAAGTTTACCAGTGCTGGTCTTTAATTCAAGAGACCCGTGTTTCTTTCTCTTTGCCTGTACTCTGATATTAGTCCTTGATTACAATATTTGATATGCTTTGCTAATTATTCCTTTTTTAATGGCAGCTTCTGTTGCAGATTCTATTAAAATCTCTACCAGTGCTGGTCTTTCATTCAGGGAGCCCCTTATTTCTTTCTTTCTCTTTGCCTGTATTCTGATATCAATCCTTGATAGGGAAGGCAATCTCTATAACCTGCAATCCAAATAAATGTTTCGCTTCTTCCCACTCTATTACCTTTCCCATTTTAGTTATTTGCTCCCAATACCTTGGTTTCTTTGCCAGTTTTCTCCAATAAATTTCCACCTCCTCTTGCCTATTATCTGTATCCTTGACCACAGTCATCCTTATAGTCAAAATCTCTTTTCTCCATTCTCATACTGGTTTGGTTCTTAGAATACTCCCTGCTATTTTATGAATATAATAGTCTGTATGATTTTTGTTGTTCTCCTTAAGAGTCTGCATCCAAAATCCCAATCTCTCCTTATTTCTTGAGCTTCTTCCCTGTATCAGCATCATTCCTTTCCACTTTAAATTATAGTTTTCTACTTGTGCTATGTATAAGAGCATTAACTGTGTTGCTCTAAAATACCCTCTCAAATTGGGTAATCCTAGTTCACCTTGTTCTGTTGGAAGAATCAGCTTATACCACTTGACCCTTACTTTCTTCCCTTCCCAGATAAAATCCTCCAACTCTTTTTTTTAATTGCTATCCACAACTTCTCCTTTGGTTGATAAAACATATACCTGACCTGTGTATAAGACTAAAGGGACTAAAAAACATTTTAATGGCTTGTATCTTAGTATCCACATCCGTATAACAAAGCTTCCAGTTTCTCAATTTTTGTATTATGTTCTGTTTAGTCTCTTACCACATATCCTTAGCTGCCACAACAGAGTAATTTCTATTCCATGCTCCTAATAAATAACTTCATTTTATCATGTCCCATACATATGGATATAGTTGGACCAATTTGTGTGTGGGTACATAATTTACCACTATTTCCTTTGTTTTTAGTTTCATTAATTTTGTATCCTGAGAAGATTTGAAACTGTCTTAAAATGTTCCACAACACTGCAATGTCCCTTTCTGGTTTTGTTGTGTGTAAAATAATATCATCTGCAAATTGAGCCAACTTTTCCTGACTGCCATAGCAATTATATCCTTGAATTTCTGTGTCCCTTGTTTTCTTTGCAAATGGTTCTAAATATAACTCACCCACTTTAATTTGTGCCTCCGATCCCTCATATAGTCTTCTAATTAACCTTATAATTGTATCAGGGAAAGCAAATGCTTCCATTGCTGTGCTCATGAAGTCCCAGTTTATTCTTTTAAATGCTTTCTCTGCATCAAGATCCACCAATAAAAGTAGTATTTTCTGACATTCTGCTTCCCTCTGGATCATCAGTGTTTTGTTAATATTGTCAAATGTTTGCCTCCCCTCGACAAAACCACACTGAAGCTGATGATGAACCTGGATCCGATGGATCTTTATCCTGTTTAGGTATCACCATTATGACCACCTTCTTCCAGGATACTGGCAGTTCTCTTCCTCTTAAAATACTGTTAAACAAAACCTTCCAGATCGTTATCAGTTTTTCCTTCCTAACTTCCACAGGAATACCATCCATTCCATTCCTGTGGACTTTCCTGTAGATTAATTATGCATAGCCATTTTTATCTCATTCCTTCTTATCCTAAATATTAGCAGTTGTGCCTCATTTACCTCTAACCTTGGCATATTTAATTCTTCCTTAAACTTTTCCATGTGTACTTTTTCTTAATTTCCATATTTCCCTGCTTTATACAAACTTTCATAACATTTCTGAAATATTTCTAATACTTCCACAGGGTCTCTTGTTATCTTCCTTGTTATAAGCTCCCTAAGTTTGGTGACAACCTTTTACACTGTATGTTGCCTGAGTTGTTATACTAAATGTTTTGTGAGCTCTAGAATTATCAAAAAACAGTTGCTTAACAGCAATCTTTCTAATCTTGTGCATATTATTGAGGTAATCCCTTATTTTCTGTTTAGCATTCTGCATTTGCTCCTTTTCTTGTTCTGAGAAATTTCCCTTGGTTTGCAATACTTTAACATTTGTCAATCCTTCTAAATAATTATTGTTACTGTTTAACTGCATCTCCCTTTCTTTTATCTCCACCCTAGTTTTAAACTCCACTTTAATTTTATCCTATTCCCTAGCTATGTTTTCAGAAGAAATTAATTGTTCAGACATTATAAGATTCTGAATCATGCCACTGAGTCATGGTGATCAGCTTATCTGTACACCATCATTTCCTGGTGAATAGGTGCGTCACTTCTAAAATGCTAGGAGTAGCATCGACATTAGTCACTCGGCATAATTTAGTGACTACTTTAGAAGCTAGTAGTTTTGATGATGTGTGCCACCATCCACTGCATCATAGAAGAGTCTTATCAGCAGCAGTGAACTGCTACCCTATGGACAGAGACATCAGATGGGGAAGCTGTTAGCCTTGTGCAGCTCTCACATGGGATGACAACGGATGTGTGGACTTCCTGTCCCAATGGACATGAAAGTTTGTGTAGTATTAATTATGCTTGCTACTGCATCTGATTAGCACACTACTAGTTTTTCAGAGCTCAACTTCAAAAATCATGCACCAGTTTCCTAGATGCACATGCTGATGAATGTGAAGCAGCATTTTTAATTCCCATGGTTAGTCGAGGAGAGAGCCACCACTGTGAGGGCATTCTATGGCATAGCCCATTTCCCTGAGGTCCTGAGGGCCACTGACTGCCCCCATATTGCTATCAGGGGCTTACCTACTCCACAAACCATTCGGTATATTGACCAGAAGATATTCCACTCCTTCAACTGGCAGGTAGTGTGCACTACACAGAATATTATATACAGTATGTCTCTGTGACATTCAGGCAGGTTTCATGATTACCACATTTGGCACACGTGTGACCGTAACCAGCATTTTTCTAAGGGACTTTCCATAGGGTCATCTAGTTGGTAAGTGTACACATTACCAAACCTAGAGGCTTTGAAGGTTAAGTTCTGTAGACATCGATAACAGGCCACTCATAATGGTGTTAAATGTTGTATGTTGCAGGAAATGCTGCTTGTGCCCTGGAACTATGTCTGATGACCACCATCTATAGCTTCTAAGCAGAGGCAGGGAATGGTATACAACACTGTAATAATACAGACACAGTGCATTGTCTGGCCATGCTTTGCATCTGCATTACCATGCTCACATTATCCAGTGAAATTGGCAGGACCCAGTTCTCATTTGCCGAGCTGGGGGGGCACAGTGGCATGGGATGACAATGCTGACATAGGTAGAAGGATCATGGGTGATTCATGTTGGGATTGTAGGGTATCAGGGCTAATGTCCTTAGGTGATGGTGTGGTGTTTCCAGGATTAGAATGATGGTTTTGTCTATTGTGTTGTCTCACAGTGTCAGATCTGGAGGCCTGTGGTCCATGGAATGGTGTTAAACTTTGGCTGCATGTCCAGAAATGTTGCTGTGCCACCTGCTGTGTGGTTCTGGAAGACAAATGTTGACCCACTACTCCATATTTAGGCATTTATGTATGTTAATCATGGTATACTTACAGAGCAGTAGTCTGATGTTGAACTGTAGAGCCCTGAATAAGATATCCAGTGGGACGTGCCCACAATGGAGGTAGATGAGCATCAGCCATGTCCCACTGTGCATCCACAGTCTGGGTTGGAAGTTGCAGTGAAGTCAGGCCAGCATCAGCGACATCCCACTGTTTTCTACAGCCAGGGATGGAGGACACAGTGGAGCCAGATGAACATTGGCCTTGGTAGTTGGGCATCCATGGCTAGGAGTGTAAGCAGCCGTAAGCGGTGTGGCTGAATCAGAAAATAAGGTGTGCAATCTGTGTTAAGCAGCTGTGTGCACCTCTACCAACAGCCAGTTGTGACCACCCACTGCATTGATATTCCAATTTTCTACCACACCTGGTGTGGAAAAGCCTTGTCTTTAGCCTTTTCCAACATTCTACTGTGGTAAAGCAGTACCCGCATCTCATGTTGTGTTTACATTTCTAAGTACTACTGTCCTTTGATGCCACTACGCTTTGGGTATACACTTTGATCTGTGTGTGTGTGTGTGTGTGTGTGTGTGTGTGTGTGTGTGTGTGTGTGTGTGTGTGTGCAAAACACTCTGTCAGCCATGACCTATGACACTCTTGTGATAGGCACAGTCTTGTGTGCCGATGATGTATCATTTCTGACACTGTGCTATAGAGAGTGAGTGAGCTGTGGACATGAGCTATGTCCAGTTTCCTTTGCACCAGTGCCAGCGGCAAACTGTGTGTACCCATCGTTCTGTACATCCAGCATCCTCTGTCAGCCTGCCATGTTGTCTTTGCATTTGTGCAACATTGTGAAAATAGTGACACAGCAGGACTGTTGCTTGGATGCTGTCTTTGCCCTACCTGGGTGCCCTCAACACCCAAAAAGATTGCAAGCAGACCTTCCTGTTCACTGTTCTATGGCTGACTGCACTTCCCGAAGACTGCAACCTGTCCCATGATTCATGGCTAGATGCTGCCCCCCTACCCACAATTGCAACATGCCCTACTTGTTCCCTGTGTTATTGTTGGTTGCACATCCCCTCCAGGTTTGCAGCCTTTCCAGGCTGATCCTTCTGCCCTTTAATGTTGAATCTGATACCCCTACTTTCTGTTAGAACCCTGTCATGGCCATTGCAGTGTTAGCACACTTAGTGTTGTACTGTGTGGCAGCCATGCACCCTAAAGCACTCATTGCAGTAGTAGTGTATGCTACCAGTCCAGTAATTCTGTCTGCTGTCACTTTCCCTGTATTTTGTTATACTCATGTATCCACTTTCTTCAGTATTCTATGATGTACTTCCTGATCAGTGTGACAGTATTCCTTACTAAAGGGATATTCTACTGAGGATAGCCGTATAATTGTCCTATCTCGCCTTCATTCTTACAATGATGGGTTCGGAGCCGATCCTCTGCTCCGACTCGGCCGAATACTTAGCTGAAAGTCTCAAACCTGGCCCTTGGCAAGAAGGTATCCCACAATGCAGTGGAGTAATTCCCAGATCTCGTTTGCTGCTTTACGAGGTTGGATGTACTCATCTTGGCCGTGGCTAAGTTGTTTACATTTTTTTCTATTACCTTGTCTAAAACTTGTTATATTTACATATATATATATATATATATATATATATATATATATATATATATATGTGTGTGTATATATATTTATATATATATATATATGTATATATATATGTATCTTTTATCCTTTAGTTTAACATTTGCCTCTCTGCTGCTCGTTGTTAGGTTGTTATAGTTTTTTTTCCCCTTTAGCACGGCTTTTGCCTTCGCTTTGTAGGCCCTTTTGGTATCTCGTGTAGTGATTATTTTTCGTCTGTTGGTCTTTTTATAGCTCGTTTAAGTTAGAGAGCTATTTGCCCATTTAAGTTAGAGGGCTGCTAGTGTTTTATTGCCTTGTCCAAAGAATAAATAGAGCCGTTTAAGTTAGAGGTTCTGTTTTTTTTTTTCTCCCCTGTTGTCTCTCCTTGTGTTGTTCTGTAGAAATTTTTGGTGTAGCTTTAGCTATATTAGCCTTTTAAAAAAAAAAAAATTCTTGTTGTTGCTGTCACTTTTAGGGTCTTAATTTGAAAATGTCTAAAGACCAGAAAGAGAGAGAACACAAGCCTTCGGGCTTTAAGAAATGTCAGAAGTGGTCGCAAAAAATGTCCATCACTGATGGACATGTTATATGTGTTTATTGCCTTGCTGCCATTCATCTCCAAGAAGATTGCACGTTTTGTCATTCTTTTAGTGCTAGAGTACTTCAGGAAAGGAGAAATAAGTTGATTCTGAAGGGCTCTTAAAGCCTTCTTTTGAGGAAGCCATCCATAATACTTCCTCTTCTTCATCTTCCTCTAAAAAGAATAAGTCTAAGAAAAGACATTCACCTGCAACATCGGCTCAGTCTGAGCCCGCCAGTCAAACTTCCAAAAATTTCAAAGGTCACTACTTCCTCAGCTCCACAGTCTTCGGAGCCGTCTGAAGTTCTTTTGGTTGATAGACCTGGTACAAAGCCTTCAGAGCCGCAAGATACCTCCACTCGGAGCTGGTCCAGTGATATTTCACCGGTTTCTCAGACGTCGAGATCACCAGTCCTTCATAGGTCTCGATCTCCTTCCCTATCTTACAGGTCTACAAAGAGCTTATCAGATGATGACATGGAACAGGTGGTGCACAAACTCCTCAAGTCACCAGAGCTGACTAAATTATTCTCGGCTCCCACCCATTTGGTCGCGGAGCCTACTGTGTACCCACTGTTGTTCCTCCTCCGAGCCAAGCTGGTCCTTCGGAGCTGGAGTGCTTGGTACCACTTACTGTGGACCCGTTGGTTCTGGGACCCCCTTCAATTTTTACAAAGCCAACATCTGCTCCGACTCTCTCGGCGCCGTCCGGTGAGTCTGGGAGCCGAGGTACAATGGTCGGCCCCTGGGGGGGGGGATTCTCGGCCCCGATCTTCGGTGACGAGTCTACTCCTCAGAGCATTGACCCGGGTTAGCTCGGCTCCCACATCAGCCTCTGGTCCGATCTCTTTGGTTCTTTTGCCATTTTCTGTCTCCTTGGAGCCGGGGGAGTTTTCGGAGCTTGCGGTATCCGCCTTTGAGCTGATGAGGAGCATGTTGTCTCCCCATTCAGCACCACAGAAGGATACAGTACTCATCCCCCCAAGCCACCGATTACAGTCTCAGCACCACCCATTCCTCAAGACAGCAGAGATCCAGAGCCTCAGAATCCCCCATTGGGCAAACTCCTCTCCTCCGAGGCCTCCCCAGAATATCCTTTTGAGGAGCCACTTCTGAAGAGAACCTGCAAGAGGAAGCATGTTGACTCCCTAGATGAGTCCATCACTTCAGACACTGACCTCAATGAGTCGGAAGGGTCCCCACGGTCGTCCTCTGACAATATCTCATTTGCAGATATTCTAGAGATTCGCAAGCAAAAGGCAGCTGGCAGGCCACCACCCCGTCTGATGAGGAGTCATTGTACCTGAAGGCCTTTGAGTCTCAACCTTCAGCCTCCTGGGTATCTCCGGCTTTCGATGAACTAATGGACCTGGTTAGTCAAAAGGCATGGGAGTCACCCGACAGTACGGAACCGGTCCCTTGGAGGCCAAACAAATTTTTGTCAACTCCTTCAGGCAAGGAATTTGTAACAAAGGGGGTACCCGTAGATGCTATGGTGGTGGCAGCAGCCACCAAGAAGGAACTTGCAGAGACTTCCTCATCTGTTCATCCTCCGAATAAAGACTCTCGAATGATGGATAGATATGGGAAGTGTATCTTTTCTGCAGCGACTTTCTCACTGCGATCGCTGAGCTACTTAACTCATTTTACGAGGATACAGAGATCTCCTGAAAGAGCTAGGAGATACTCTGCAAGGTTCATTAGCTGCGGAGGTGAATGAGAAGGTCTCCTTCGAGCTGTCCACCGTAAATTCCATTGTCAACTCCTCCATGAGGCTCATATCATACACAGCAGATGGAGCAAGCAGGGCAGCGGGTTCTGGAGTTTCCCTTAGGAGACACTCCTGAATGCGCTTGTGCAATTTTGCAGAGCCCTTTGTCTACCTTGACTAACGCCCCTTTTGATGGTTCCTCACTCTTTGGACCCAAAGTAAAAGACACACTAACCCGGTGCATGCAGGAAGGGAAATTTCTCTCTGCCGTTGGAGTACATTTTTCTGTACCTTCAAGACCTTATCTTAAGGGTCAGAACAGCGGAAAGATGTGGTTCAAAAGATCTCAGAGATTTTTCCAAGATGCACAGGGTGATACCTTCCCCAGGGGCAGAGCGGGAGGTAATAATGGTAGATAACACCCCAGACGCAGAGGGGGGGGGCCGCAAAGCCAGGGTGACTGCGATTCCTTTCACAGACCCCCCCCCCTTATCAGCATTCCTGAAAAGAGGCCCGACTGCTCTGCTCTGGAGGCAGTCGGGGGACGTTTATCAATGTACCCAAAAGCCTGGCAAAATATCGCAAACTATAAATGGGTACTAAATATAATATCCAGAGGATACTCCATCCCTTTTTCCAAACCTGTTACACAGAACAAAACAATCCCAGATTTTCCACCCAATCTAAGTGAACAAGCAACTTTAGAGATTCAAAAGTTGCTCCACAAAAGAGTCATCCAAGAAGTCCCTGCAGACCAAATAAGATTCAGAACTTACTCAAGATTCCTTTTGGTGCCAAAAAGAACAGGGGACTGGAGGCCCATATCAAACCTAAGCAAGTTAAACGAATCTGTCAAGAAGCCAAAGTTCCGAATGATGGCACTGCAGTCTGTACTTCCCTTTTTAGGGAAAGAGAATTGGATGTGCTCGATAGACCTTCAATATGCTTACTACCACATAAAAATGGACAGGACATCAAGAAGGTACTTGCGCTTCCAGCTGGGAGCCAGCCATTACCAGTTCAGAGCTCTGCCCTTTGGTCTCACTACAGCCCCCAGAGTGTTCACCAAATGTATGGCAGTAGTCATGGCTCACTTGAGATGTCTAGGATTCCGTGTGTTTCCCTATCTAGACGACTGGCTCCTATCTGCCACCACCAAGCATCTACTTCTACAAGCCAAGGACCTTGCTTTGGACATGTGCAATCAGCTGGGCATTACAGTACATTTTCAATAATCTGCCTTGTCAACATATTACATTCATAGGCGTAGATCTGGACACTTCATCTATGGTAGCAGTTCTTCTAACAGAAGGAGTTATAGCACTCGGACAGCAGATACTTCACCTCCTTCCCAAGAACAAAGATCATTCTAAGATTATTAGGAACAATGGCCTTCACGATTACACTGGTCCTCTTGCCAGAATGCACATGAGGAGCCTTCAGTGGCTATTATTCTCCCAATGGTCACTTCAAGAGCTTCCAGTGTCTCATTTGAGCAGAATAACGGAATCTTGCAAGAACGACTTAAGATGATGGATACACTCCACTCATGTGACAATAGGCAGACCCTTTCTTCCACTTCAACCAATAGCTACAGTGACCACAGACACTTCCCAGATGGGGGGGGGGGGGACATTATCTGGGAAGAACAGTCCAAGGTACATGGCAAGAACATGAAGCTCACTTGCATGTAAATGTTCTAGAGATGAGAGCAGTGCTTCTTGGTTTGCAAGCACTTCAAGACTCTCTCCCTCTATGGACTATTGAGATTCACTCAGGCAATATGTCTGTGGTGTGGTACATAAGCAGGGGGGAACCAGATCTTACCCCCTTTGTCGAGAAGCCCTAAGAATCTGGCAATGGGCAGTTTCTTCCCAGCACTTTCTAATCACAATGCACATTCCGGGGAAGTCCAGCGTGATAGCGGACAAGCTGAGCAGAGCAATCCTAATGCCTCATGAGTGGTGTCTCAATCAAAACATAGTGGAAATGATTTTTCAAACATGGGGACAGCCTTGCTGCGATCTCTTTGCCACTCCCTTGAATGCCAAGTGCAGTAACTATACCCTAATTCCCCCTCCGGGGGAGACACTGAGAGATGCTCTTGCTCGTGATTGGCCCTCGGGACTTCTATATGGCTTTCCACCATTTCCTCTCATACCCAAAGTAATTCAGAAAGCACAAAGCTTGGGAAGCAGGATAATTCTCATTGCCCCTTACCAGCCTCGCTAACTTTGGTTCCGCTTCCTTTGGCCTCACCTTCAGGAGAAGCCTTGGATTCTGGACTCAGTGCCAGATCTGCTCTCTCGTATGTCAGGGGAGCTTCATCCTTCTCTCCACACCCTAAAACTGACAGCTTGGCTCCTCCACTTCCCAATTTCACTCCTATGGGTCGACATATCTTAATGTCTTCCTATAAAGCTTCCACTAGAAAGCTGTACTCTAGTAAATGGAAGAGGTTTTCCCTTTGGGCTCAAGACAAGAACATTGATCCTTTCCCTGCACCTATTCATTCTATTTTGGAATTTTTGGTGGAACCGTTTCAACAAGGTTCAGCCGCAGCAACCATCAAGTTTCAACTTGCTGCAATTTCATATTTTCATATTGTTGATACTACTTCCAGCTTAATGTCACACAGGTTGTGTAGAGCCTTCTTAAAAGATGCTTCCTTATTAAGACTTCCCTTTAAGGAACCCTTTCTCCTTGGGATCTAAATTTTGATCTGATATTGTTAATTCTTGTTCATTCCTTACGTATGGGTATCGATTCTGACCTTGGAACCGAGCCGGCCATCTTCCAACCTCGCGTCAGCTACAAACTCTTGAACTAAAACTCTTACCCAGAATTCCCCTCTCCATTACCCTAGATTTTGTTTGCCGCATCGCCATTCGGTCATGTCAAGCTACTTCTCTTGAGCTAAGTACAATATTTTGTTGTCATACTAGTCTAAAACCACTTTTTCTCTCAGAAAAGTTACTAAATTGTTTTCTCTTACCTTATCGCATTTAGCGACTATCCCTTCTTGAAATTTTTCAATCCCCTTCATCCTTTTTACCACGAGGTATTTTCTTCTTTACCATTGTTGGTAAACCCCTTTTCCTCCTTACCTTTGGGTATTTCTTGTACCATTGCTGGTATTCTTTCTGATTTCCTTCTTTCCTATCATGGCAGATAAAAAAGGTAGTCCAGGATTTAAGAGATGTTCAGATTGTGGCCATAAATTACCCACTTCAGATGCACATTCTCTGTGTGTCTATTGCTTGGGTGTGCCTTATTTTTCAGTTGACCCGCCCTGTGGAATTTGTAAGAACATCTCTAACAAGACGTTGATTGAGAGGAAAAATAAATTGCTATTAAAGGGGCTACTTAAATCTTCTTTTTCAGAGGCTATTTCTGGGTTGGAGGCTTCAACCCCTCCAAGATCCCATAAGAAAAAGATTGATGATGATGATCATACAAAGGCCAAGTCTCTTCCTTCGTCCCCGGCTGGGGACTCCCACCAACCAAGACCCAAGAAGGCTAAGCTTTCTACTTCTGATCTGACTTTTTCAGCTCCAGCGCTTTCGGTAGACCTACGGCACCGAGGCCATGGGTGCCATCTGTGATTTCGGCAGCGACTAGCGTGCCCTTTACCGTTTCGCTATCGAGGGATTCCTCTGTTCAGACTTCTCCACCAGCACCGACTATCCAGTCAGTGCAGACTGTAACCACATTGGCTCCGACACCTTACCTAGAACCAACTACTCAGTTATTGACACTGATTTTTTCGGTCCCAGCCTCGGCGCCGACAACCACTTCGGCACTGACCTTCTTATCGGTGCAGGCTATGACTTCGGCACCGATGATTTCCTCGGTGCAGACACCTGTAGTTCAGTCCCTTATGGCCCCGTTGTTTTCAGTGCAGACTGTTGATGTGGGCACCGAGCTTGTCCCATCTTTGCATAGACCTGACTCTCCCTCAGCAGTGTCCGTGAAATCCACTAGAAGCCTCTCTGAACACGACGTGTTGCGTCTTGTGGATCAAATGCTTTTGGCCAGAGGTATCCCGCCCCCCAGGACCTAGCCTTTCTTGGAAGGTGATCACCCTTTGCCAAAGACCCCTACTTACTCTCCTCCTTCATTGCCTTTGAAGCCCCTTGATATAGCACAGTCTTCCCCCTCTACGGTTCCCTTTATAGACCTCACTAAGGAACCGCAGTTGCCTTCATGGCAGGAGAGTTTTGCTACGACCCAGGATGTCAGCTGTGGCGTACGTAATTTGGTGTTTCACAGCCATCCAGGGACTCCGAGTCAGCAGGCTGAGCCACTTAGGGGAGGGGTGACCCCTGTCCTGGACACTCACCCCTCTTCAGGTGGATCGGCCTTCCAACTAATGGAGAAGGCTTTGGCGTCTACTGGTGATACTGTGCTGTCAGTCTCCCCGCCCTCCTCTGGACTGCAATGTGCACAAGTTGCTCCTAGCGGACACCAGGCGCAAGGGCCTCAGGATGTACTCCCACAGGAAACCCCTTTTGCGTTGTCTTCCCCAGCTTCTCCCTCTGAGGAAGTTCATCGAAAAAACTCGTACAAGAGGAAGCACATGGACTCCACAGAGGAGTCCCTTACTGAAGACACAGACTTTGATGATGGGGAAGGGTCCCCTTGGTCACCCTCTGAGGTATCCTTTGGTGATATCCACGAAATCCTTATGAAATCCTTAAACAGAGAGGTGACTGGGGTGATATCCTCAAAATCCTTATGAAATCCTTAAACAGAGAGGTGACTGGCAGCCCTCTAACCCAACCTCTGAAGAGTCTGTGTTCCTGTAGGCCTTTCGCACCCGGCCCCCTTCCTCCTGGGTTACTCCACCTGCCGACAAACTGGTCTGGCTCGTCGTGCAGCATGCATGGGAGGCTCCTGACACCATTGAGACCATTCCCCAGAGGCCAGATATAATTTTGTCCCCTCCTGCTACTGACCCCCATTGGTCCAAAGGTCTTCCTGTAGATGCTCTGATGGTGACAGCCGCAACCAAGAAGAACCTGGCTGAAGAAGAAAGCCAGACTGTCCATCCACCCAACAGAGTGTCCCGGGCTCTGGACAGAATAGGGAAGTGTACTTTTGCATCTGCGACCTTTGCAATCAGGTCCCTGAATTATATGGTACACTTTACCAGGCTTCAAAGGGATTTAATTTCTGAGCTCTCTGAAACTTTGGCTGGTGCCGTGTCTGATGAGGTCCATGACGAAGTGGCCTCTCAGCTGGCTACCATTGAATCGATATCAAACTCCTCCATGCGCCTTATATCTCATGCATCAGAAGGAGCAGCTAGAGTGGCGTGTTCAGGCATTGTTATGAGATGACACGCCTGGATGCACTTATGTAGTTTCGCGGAACCCTTCAAGGCTTCCTTTCTCAACACTCCCATCGAAGCCTCTTCATTGTTTGGACCCAAGGTTAAAAGCACACTGGCCAAATATGAACAGGACGGTAAGACCCTTTCTGCTGTGAGTGTCCGTTATTCTTCTCCTCAACGTGCTTTCTCCAGAAACCAGAAGAGTTGGAAGATATGGTACAAAACGTCTCCGGGTCCTTTCCGTGACAGGCCAAGTTCTCCCCTAGAAGCAGAGGGGGAAATTCACAGGAAAGATGCCCGTTTCTGGGCAGAGGGGGTCCGCGTAACCAGAGTGCCAGAGAATGTTTTTCTGACCAATCCTATCAGCGCTCCTGAAGAGCGACCCAACTCCTTTCCTCTGGAGGTGGTTGGGGATCTTTTCTCCTTGTACCCTTCTACCTGGCTAACCATCACCACCGACTCTTGGGTACAAAGGATAATAACCAGAGGCTACCATATTCCCTTCGATCTTTGTCCTGACCCCCCAACAAACTTACCCGATGTTCCACCCAGTCAAAGGGAAGAAGCAGCATTAGAGATAGCAAAGCTGCTACGAAAAAGTCATCCAAATAGTCTCTCCAGACCAGATAGCATCTGGATTCTACCCGAGACTATTTTTGGTGCCAAAGAAAACCGGGGACTGGAGACCAATTTTGGATCTCAGTGTATTGAACAAGTTTGTAAGGGTACAAAAATTCCGGATGGTCACAATACAGTCTATCCTCCCGCTTTTGGAAAAAGACGATTAGATGTGCTCGATAGAGCTTCAAAATGCGTAGTACCACATAAAAGTGGACAGGCCATCAAGAAGATTTCTGTGCGGGAGCCAGTCACTACCAGTTCAGAGTACTGCCCTTAGGACTCTCTACAGCCTCCAGAGTGTTCACAAAGTGCATGGCAGTCATCACAGCTCATTTGCGACTACAAGGATTCCAGGTGTTTCCATACCTAGACAACTGGCTCATCTCCGCCCCCACCAGACATCTATTGGAAGAAGCCCTGGCATACTCTCTCCTCGCTGTTGAAAGACTAGGCATAACCATAAACTGGCAAAAATCCAATCTCACCCCATCTCAGTCCACAGATTCATAGGGGTCGTCTTGAATACAAAGAATTGCAGAGCATCCATTCCAGAGCACAGAATTCTAAGGATAAAGCAACAACTGATCCCAATCCTTTCAAGGGAGAAAATCCACAGCTTACTCTGTCCTACAGCTGTTGGGTTCCATGGCAGCCTCCATCACCATTTCCCCCCTGGCCAGGTTTCACATGAGGCTTCTACAATGGCTACTGCTCACCCAATTTTATCCTTTTCATTATCCTGTTTCAGCCAAGATTCGAGTAACTTACAGGTGCAAACAGGATTTAAATTGGTGGATGACCCACAACCCGTCACAATGGTCTTGCCTTTCTTCCCCCAGCAGCCCAAGGCTACAGTGACCACAGACGCCTCTCTGATGGGGTGGGGTGGGGCTATGTCAGGGACAGACAGTCCAAGGCACTTAGTCCAAATTGGAGGCCTAACTGCATATAAGTGTTCTAGAGCTGAGGGCGGTGCTTCTGGTGTTGCAAACATTCCATCCCCTGCTGTCGTCTGGGACTATTGCGATACAATCAGACAACATAGCGGTGGTCTGGTACATCAACAAACAGGGCGGAACCACATCTTACCCCCTTTGTCTAGAGGCCATGCGGATATGGCAATGGGCAATGGCTACCAACCGTTTTCTTCTAGCAACGCACATTCCCGGGAGTTCCAACGTGATAGCAGACCGACTCAGCAGGTGCATTCTACATCCTCACGAGTGGTCCCCTAATCCCTTGATAGCGGCAGAAATCTTCCACCGTTGGGGCCTTCCTTGCTGTGACCTCTTTGCATCCCTGACCAACTACAAATGCAGCAACTACTTCACCCTGATTCCCCCTCCGGGACAGTCACCAAAGGACGCTCTAGTCCACGATTATCCCTCGGGTCTTCTTTATACATTTCCACCTCTCCCCCTTATACCCCAGTTTCTGAAGAAAGCCCGCCGGTTGAAGAGCAAGGTGATCCTCATAGCATCATATTGGTCTTGTCAGATTTGGTTCCCCTTCCTTTGGCCTCACCTGCTAGATCAACCATGGATTCTCCATCCAACCCCAGGGTTGATCTACCATCCGCAGAATCTGATTCATCCCAACTTGGACAGCCTGAAGCTCACAGCTTGGCTCCTCCAATTTCCTTGTTTGCCAGGCAGAATGATCTTTCTTTGCCAGTACGGGACATTCTTATTGCATCTCACAAGTCTTCCACTAGAATTACTTATCTAAGCAAGTGGAAAAGATTTACCTGTTTGCTGAAAGAAAAGCAAGTAGATCCCTTTTCAGCATCAGTGTCGATAGTACTAGAGTATCTGGTCGACCTATTTCGATTGGGTCTATCGGCCTCTACCATAAGAGTTCATTTGGCTGCAATATGTAATTTCCATAAGGGTGTCCAAGACTCCTCTCTTATGTCACACAAATTATGCAAGACCTTCATAAAAGGTGTGAATCATCTGAAGCCCCTTTTTAGAGAACCTGTTTAACCATGGGACCTATCATTAGTTCTACAAGCTCTGACAATGCCACCTTTCGAACCAGCTGCTTCTTGCGACCTGAAATATCTGTCATGCAAAACCTTGTTTTTGGTCGCCATTGCTTCTGCCAGACATATCTCTGAGCTTCAAGCCTTATGCATCAAAAGTCCATACTTGATTTTTCATAAAGATAGAGTATCATTGAGAACTAATCCTTCCTTTCTGCCAAAAGTGATCTCTGAAATGTCCATTAATCAAACCATTGAATTGCCAGTTTTCTTCCCCAATCATTCAAACAAAGGAGAGTGTTGCCAACATACCCTAGATATTCACAGGCAAATTCGCTTCTACTTGAATAGGACTAAGGCCTCTCTTAAATCAGACCAGTTATTTTTGGCCTATTCTGGACCTAGATTAGGATGTGCTGTTGCTAAGGTCACATTGACTAGATGGTTGAAAGACTGTGTGAACTTCATTTATACACAACGTAATATTCCATTGCCGACTACCATAAAGGCTCATTCGACATTCCACTTCAGCCAATAGCTACAGGGACCACGGGCGCTTCCCAGATAGGGTGGGGGGGGGGCATTATCTGGGAAGAACAGTCCAAGGTACATGGCAAGAACACGAAGCTCACTTGCATGTAAATGTTCTAGAGATGAGAGCAGTGCTTCTTGCCTCTATGGACTATTGCGATTCACTCAGACAATATGTTTGTGGTGTGGTACATAAGCAAGGGGGAACGAGATCTCACCCCCTTTGTTGAGAAGCCGTAAGAGTCTGGCAATGGGCAGATGTTCTTCATCTCACATTGCTGCAGTCCTTACACTTGGGTAGTCCGCTGTCCTCGGTCGGCCCGAATATCAAAGTATAAGGCTGACGTCGGTCAGGGCGCATTTGACTGACGTCAAGACGTCAGGGTACAAATGCGCATGACCGACGTCATATCCTCAGTCTTTTTTGCCGCATGGTCCGATGCAGAAGCAGTGTTGCAAGTGCCGGTTGGCGTTCTGAGATTTTTCGATTTAGAAGTTTCAGACCGAGTTCAAAGTTGGCTAAGTACCCCGTTGGGAATATTTTAGTTTTTCTTGCCTCAGTCATTTACCGGATGTCAGAAAAAGTTAATAATTGCATTTCTTGTGGGAAACAGATACCGCATAAAGATTATCATACTTTGTGTATTCCTTGCTTAGGGCCTGAGCACGACATT
Organism: Protopterus annectens; assembly: GCF_019279795.1. NCBI lineage: Eukaryota > Metazoa > Chordata > Ceratodontiformes > Protopteridae > Protopterus > Protopterus annectens. Next base: position 1,375,118,077 of record NC_056728.1, on the reverse strand, counting down.
GTTGGCTGTTGCTCTTGTGCTAGATTTAATAAACGCACTATAAAGAGAAGGTTGGATTGTGCGAGGTTAGTCTTTGGGAAGCGGTGTAACTATAAAATGCCGTCGGATGCTCCGCCCGCTTCTTCAAAGAAGCGCAAGGACAAGGTAGTTAAGCCTAGGCTAGAAGAACCGTCTGTACCAGACGCCGGTTCTTTAGAGGTGTCGGTGGAGCCGGTGGCTCCACCGGAGGTTTCTTTGTGTTCCCAGGGGGAGACCTTGTTATTACAAGATGTGGCCTCTCAGGAGACTAGTCAGGCTGAGGGGGCTTCTCATGTTACTATACTCCCCTCCCTTCCTAAGGTGGCTAGGCCCTCTCCTTCTGTTTCAAAGGCTTCCCCCAGGGGCAAGCCTGGTTTAGCTTCAGTTAGTGTTACCCCTAGCTCTTCAGGTACTGTGCCCAAGAAGCATATGCTTAAAATGGCAGAAGATTTGATTACTTTGATTAGGGGTTCTATGCCCCCTCCTGATAAGAGGCCTAGGGTGGAGCCTGAGCTGGGGGGTTTTGAGCAGGCTTCAGATGTTTCAGAGTCTTCGGCTGAAGACTTGCAGGAGTACTCTCCTTATTCTGATTCTGATGTGGATGATTCTACTACTCCTGCTACTCCTCCTGAGGATTTTTCTTTTTCAGAAACTCTTCATTCCATGAGGGAGCATTTTAAGTGGGAAGGTCAGGACTTCTCTGATTCCAGAAAAAGGCTTAGGGAATTTCTGTTGTTACCCCAGCATAGGCCTTTGGCTATACCTCCTGTTTTGGATGTAGTGGCAGATGTTTTTATGGAAGCTTCTCTTAATCCTGATTCTTTGCCTCCTGCTCCTGTTAAGCCGGATAGGTATTACAGGGTGCCTGAAGCTCATAAATATCTTTTTAAGAGTCCTAGGGCAGACCCAGAAACTGTTAGCCATGGGCCTAAAGGTGTTAAGGCTTCTGTTGTTAAGAATCCGGTTCCTGCAGACAAGGAGGCTAGGGCCTTGGATAGATGGGGCAAGAAAGTCTATACTTCTTCCACTCTTGCTATGAGGGCTCTGAATTGCCAGTTTCACATGTTGAAATACCAAAATTATCTCCTTTCACAATTGAAATCTAAGGTTGATGCTCTGGCAGTAGGTATTGATTGTAAGGAGTTGCAAGATTTAGTGCATGTTTCTGAACAGGTGGGTAAGCATTCTTTGCAATGTGGTTTTGATACTGTACAGGCCTCGTCTAGGGTGGCTGCCACTGGGTCAGTTCTTCGCAGGCACGCCTGGCTGAGGGATCAGAATTTGTCTGAACATGTTAAAACAAGGATTTTAGATGCTCCTTTACAATCTGACGTGTTGTTTGGTCCTCCTGTTGAGACAGTTTTAAAGAAAATGGAAGACAAGGCTAAGTCTATGCAGACTGTTAAAGATTTTTGCAGGTCCAGCCTCCAAAGTTTAGTAGAAATTGGCCTACTAAAGGGTGGACGATCCTTCTTATGATTCACAGTCTAGGGGTAGATCTAGACGTGGTAAGGGCAGAGCTCAGGGCTCTTTCAGGCCTAGGACAGGAGTTCTCCTGCACAGGCTTCGGTGAGGGCAGGGGTCAGTCCTTTCGTAAGCAGACCCAATGACCTACCTTTTCAGCTGCCAGAGCCTGCCTGCCTGGCAGCACCTTTGGGGGGAAGGTTGGCACTTTTCAAAGAAAATTGGAGTTTAATTACCCAGGACAGATGGGTATTGGATATCATACACCACGGCTACAGGTTTTATTTCCATACCTTGCCTCCTTTCAAAGGCATGCCAGACGTTCCTCCTCAACAAAGAATAGAGGCTCGCAAACAGGTTTCTCTGTTGCTCCGACTAGGGGCCATACAGTCGGTCCCTCTGCCAGAAGTGGGCCTAGGATTTTATTCTCGCCTGTTCCTAGTACCAAAGAAGGGGAACACGTGGAGACCAATTTTGGATTTATCTATCCTCAACACTTATCTGGACATTCCCAAGTTCAAAATGTTGACGTTGCAGCAGCTTTTACCTCTGCTGGGCAAAGATCATTGGATGGTAACTTTGGATCTCAAGGAGGCTTACATTCATGTTCCTATCAGACTAAGTTGCAGAAAGTATCTGCGTTTTCGAGCTGGGACTTCTCACTATCAGTTCTCTGCATTGCCCTTTGGCTTATCTACTGCCCAGAGTGTTCACGAAAGTTCTGGCTCCAGTGATAGCTTTCTTCAGACTAAAAGGAATACAGATCTATCCTTATTTGGACGACTGCCTAATTCTGGCTCAAGGAAGAGAAGAGCTTCTTCATCATTTGGAATATGTGATAGCAGTGCTAAGATGCCTAGGGTATTCTGTGAACGAAATAAAGTCCAGTCTAGTACCCTCTCAAGACATGTGCTTTCTGGGTGTGAGACTGAATACAGCATCCCAGATGGCCTTTTTAACCCCGGACAAACAAAAGAGTCTATCCCTTTACTTCCATCAACTATCTCATCAGTCCGGGCTGACTGCAAGGACAGTCCTTCAAGCCTTAGGGTTCATGGCATCTTGTATTCTGGTACTTCCCAATGCCAAACTGCATATGAGGAAGCTACAATGGTATCTCAAAAATGTATGGACACAGCACTGCCAGGATCTGGACACTGGCATTCAAATAATACCTTGCATTCAAAAGGAATTTTTGTGGTGGGCTCAGGAATGTCACCTAAACAAGGGACTCTCTGTGACCCGGCCAGAGGCGAGTCAGATTTTAACAACAGATGCCTCAGACAAAGCTTGGGGAGCTCATCTAAATGGAAAGTGGATACAAAACAAGTGGCCTGTCAGACTACAACATCTACATATCAACTTGAAGGAGATGTTAGCAGTCCAGTTTGCATTAATTGCTTTCAAGGAATTACTTCTTCCAGGGCAGGTGTTGATTCTAACAGACAACACAACTGTCATGTGGTACATCAACAAGCAAGGGGGAACACATTCTTATCCTCTATGCAGGCAAGCAATGATTTTGTGGGAGACTGCTCTCAGTTTACAGCTCATTCTTCAGGCAAGGTTTCTGCCAGGAGCACAGAACTCCTTAGCAGATGTGTTGAGCAGACGAATTATGGATCCCCACGAGTGGAAATTGGATCCTCATGTATTTCAGAAATTGACAGTGTCATGGGGAACTCCAGACATAGATCTGTTCGCTTCTCCACTAAACCATCAGCTGCCAAGGTTTTGCACAAAAAGGTTTCATCCCACAGCTTGGAGAGTGGATGCTCTTTCTTTCAATGGAGCAATCTTCATGTGTATGCCTTTCCACCTCTGCCTCTCCTCCTAAAGGTACTTCTAAAGGTCAGACAGGACAAGCCAAGGATGATTTTAATAGCTCCGGATTGGCCTCGACAGCACTGGTACCCATTACTGAGAAGTCTGGTACGGAAGCCTCCATGGCCTTTGCCTTCGATTCCACACCTGTTGTCGCAGGAGGACAGCCATTTGCTAAATGTCAAGCTTCACTCTCTACACCTAACAGCCTGGCATATTCTGTTTTGAACCATAGTGTTATTTTGGAAGCTAGGAGGCCTAGTACAAGGAAAGTGTACGCAGACAAATGGAAGAGATTTTTGTTTTGGAGTGCAGCAAAAGATTTTGATGTTTCTGAGCCTAATTTGTGTGTGGCTCTTCAATATCTTACTGAGTTGCTAGACAAAGGTTTGTCTTTCTCTTCTATTAAAGTTCATGCTGCTGCAATTTCAGCTCACTATGATTGCAACCCACCATTGTTTTCTCATCCTTTGTTCAAGCAATTTCTTAGAGGGGCTAAGAATATAAGACCCCCACGAAGAGCTCCTACTCCTGCTTGGGATCTCAATTTTGTGTTGGAGAAACTCACTCTACAACCTTTTGAGCCTGCAGCTACTGCTGAGTTGAAATATTTATCATGGAAGACTGCTTTTTTGTTGGCCATTACCTCTGCAAGAAGGGTTTCTGAATTACAGGCCCTTATGGCGGTTGTGCCTTTCTTGATTTTCCATAAGGATAGGGTATCATTACGTACTAATCCTTCCTTTATGCCTAAGGTGGTTTCTAGTGTGGCTTTAAACCAAACTATTCATTTGCCTACGTTTTATGCAAATCCCCAAAATAAAGGGGAAAAGATTTTGCACACTTTAGATGTCCACAGGCAGTTGCGTTATTATTTGGACAGAACTAAAGGTTTCGGGCAGTCTCAGCAGTTGTTTGTTTCTTTTGCTTTGAGTTCTCAGGGCAAGCCTGTATCAAAACAAACTATTTCTAAGTGGATTGGGTTTTGCATTGCTTTCTGTTATTCCCATCATGGCAAGGAGATTCCAGCTGGGATTAGGCCTCATTCCACTAGGGCTACTGCCACTTCAACAGCTTTTTTGGAGGGGAGTGGCAACCAAGGATATTTTGGAGGCAGCTACTTGGAGTTCTGTGCATACTTTCTCTAAGCATTATCACCTGCCACTTTACTCTAAGTCCAGGGCTGGTTTTGCCACTGCTGTTTTGCAGGGCATTTTGGCAGCTCCTGCTTCCTTGTAGTTAGCCATCCTCCCTTACCTCTGCTTTGGGATTCTACCCAAGTGTAAGGACTGCAGCAATGTGAGATGAAGAACATAGTACAGTTTTGTACCTACCATAAATGTAGATGTTCGAAGATCCACATTGCTGCAGTCCAATTTACCCTCCCTCCTTCCCCTCTGTATTTGAGGTGGTTGTGTGGGTTGGGTTGTACATTTTGTGTATATTGTATATATATTGTACATATAGTTAGTGCAAGGGTGGTTGGTTGGTTGTTTGCTGTCTTTTGGTTTTGACCTTTATTTTTAGGGTCTTCTGACATCTGGGGCAAGAAAAGACTGAGGATATGACGTCGGTCATGCGCATTTGTACCCTGACGTCCTGACGTCAGTCAAATGCGCCCTGACCGACGTCGGGCCGACCGAGGACAGCGGACTACCCAAGTGTAAGGACTGCAGCAATGTGGATCTTCGAACATCTACATTTATGGTAGGTACAAAACTGTACTTTTCTTCCCAGCACTTTCTAATCACAATGCACATTCCGGGGAAGTCCAACGTGATAGCGAACAAGCTGAGCAGAGCAATCCTAATGCCTCACAAGTGGTGTCTCAATCAAAACGTAGTGGAAATGATTTTTAAGACATGGGGACAGCTTTGCTGCGATTTCTTTGCCACTTCCTTGAATGCCAAGTGCAGTAACTACTTTACCCTAATTCCCCCCTCCGGGGGAGACACTGAGAGACGCTCTTGCTCACAATTGGCCCTCGGGACTACTATATGACTTTCCACCATTTCCTCTCATACCCAAAGTAATTCAGAATGCACAAAGCTAGGGAAGCAGGATAATTCTCATTGCCCCTTACTGGCCTCGCCAAGTTTGGTTCCCCTTTCTTTGGCCTCACCTTCAGGACAAGCCTTGGATTCTGGACTCTGTGCCAGATCTGCTGACTCATATGTCAGGGGAGCTTCATCCTTTTCTTCACACCCTAAAACTGACAGCTTGGCTTCTCCAATTCCCAATTTCACTCCTACGGTTTGACATATCTTAATGTCCTCCCACAAAACTTCCACTAGAAAGCTGTATTCTGGTAATTGGAAGAGGTTTTCCCTTTGGGCTCAAGACCAGAACATTGATCCTTTCTCTGCACCTATTCATTCTATTTTGGAATTTTTGGTGGAACTGTTTCAACAAGGCTCAGCTGCAGCAACATCAAGTTTCAACTTGCTGCAATTTCAAATTTTCATATTGGTGATACTAGTTTAATGTCACACAGGTTGTGTAGACCCTTCTTAAAAGATGCTTCCTTATTAAGACTTCCCTTTAAGGAACCCCTTTTTCCTTTGGATCTATATTTTGTTTTGTCTCATCTCCTTCGAGCCCTCTTCGTCTTCAGACCTCAAGTTCCTTTCATGGAAGACCTTGTTTCTAGTAGCTATAGCTTCTGCTAGAAGGGTGTTAGAATTACAAGCTTTTTCTGTTAGACCACCATATTTGATTTTTCATAAGGATAGGGTATCCTTACGTACAAACCCATTTTTTCTACCTAAAGTCTCTTCTCCAAACAACATAAACCAATTCATAGAGCTTCCAGTGTTCTTTCCTAATCATAGCAACAAGGCATAGTACAAATTACATCAACTGGCCGTGCATAGACAACTCAGATTCTATTTGCATAGAACCAAAGACTTCAGAAAATCTGACCAATTATTTATATCCTTCTCTGATGCAAAAAAAAAAAGATCCTCAGTCTCAAAAACTACTCTTTCTAATTGGCTTTCAAATTGTATTACATTTGTCTATAATTCCAGTCACAAAGATTTGCTTTTCAAAGTGAAGGCTTATTCCACTAGAACAGTGGCTATGTCATCTGCCTTTCAAACCAGAATTCCCATAGATAATATCTGTGCAGCAGCTACTTGGTCTACGCCACATACTTTTGTCACTCATTACAAAGTGGATTTGGCCTCAAGGGACAGGGCCTCCTTTTTTTCCATGGTGCTTAAAGATGTACTCCCGTGAGCCACCCAGGGAAAAGGTGCTAGGGGCGCTGTCCCATCATTGTAAGAATGAAGGTGAGAAAGGACAGCATAACATAAAGAAGTTATGTACTCACCATGACATTCCATGTTTGTTGTCCATCTCGCCATTCATTCTTATGAACCCTCCATCCTTCCCCCTGCCAAAGACTCCTTGTTGACCTGGTAGATTTCCACTGCCTTCAGGAGATCTTTGTCTCAGCTTGTTTCTCCTTCCAGTACATATAGTATGGACTTAGATATATGTATATGTTTGTAGATATGTATATAGTGTACATATTGTTCAGTATTAGCAGCAAACAAGATCTGGGGAATTACACCACTGCATTGTGGGATACCTTCTTGCCACGAGCCAGGTTTGAGACTTTCAGCTAAGTATTCGGCCGAGTCGGAGCCGAGGATCGGCTCTGAACCCATCATCGTAAGAATGAACGTTGAGATGGACAACAAACATGTGACGTTATGGTGAGTACATAACTTCTTTTTCAACCAGCATATACCAGAGCCTTAGGCCCTTCCATGTACCATACATGATACATATGCTCTACATCCAGGACAAGGTATATAAGTGACATCCAGACATCTAAACCTCAGAACGTCTTTGCTGCCATTTTGAACACTACTTTCTCAGTTCAGTATGTAAAGTTCTCTACAGTGTCCCAGCTACCAAGCCTCTGGCAGATAAAGTACCCTGTTGGGGACTTCCTTCTTTCATTCACCATTTTACATGTAACCCAGAAAGGGGAAATGTGAGTGCAGGAGGCAGATTCCACTTAAAGATAGACATGGCAAGTGCCTTTTCTGCCTAGGTTGAGACTACGACCATACTTAGTGTACTGTTTGTCAGGCTTTTATACCAGAGACTCTGCATAGCTGTTTGTCCTCTCTTTCTGTTTATCTTGAGAACCAGTGTCTGAAGCTTATTGCAAAAGGAACCATGGCTTCTGAATCCACCCCCCGCCCCAGAGTCTTAAGAAGAAGTAAAAAAAGCTGCATTTAGAGAGTTCTACTGTCCAGCCTTTGCCAGAGGTCTCCATCTGTTTGGATGAAGAGCCCAATGACTGTCCACTTCCTAAGCCACCCCCTCTGTCGCTACCCAGTTGGAGGCCAATATGTGGTGGGTTTCTCGCATGTCTCCACTACAGATGTGGAAGAGGAACTGTTGCAGATTATCTTGTAAGGGTCTGTGGGATTCTCCAGATATGTGTTAGGAATAAGGTTTCTGTTTCCCTCACTGAAGTCAGGTGTAAGTTCAAGCATTCCCATAAAAAGTGGCAGGATTCCACTCAGTCGTCTTAAGGCCCATATTAGCCTTAAAGCCTCCCTCCAAGGGTTATCTGTGCTTTCTGCTGTTTCCTTTTCTTCCACTTTCTTTAAAAAACGTAGGAAGTCTGTTTTGATGAAGATGTGGACTTTGAATCTTGGGGAGGAGTCCCTGGCTTATTCTTCTCAGATCCATTCTCCTCTTGCTCTAGAGTCAGAGGATGAGCATACCGTTTCTCCGAATTCCCCTATTGAAGAGCTTTCTTTTTGTGAGACCATTGTAAAGATGATGGAGCAATTTCATTGGGAGAGTTACCAAATTTATAAACTCTAGAAAAGGTATTATGTCCTTTTACAAATGGATTCTCCCAGGCCTTCTGCAGTTCCTCCTGAGTTTGAGGCCCTTCTGGACTCTCTTACTGCCATTTCCCAGGCTCCTGAGTCACAGCATCCTGCACGTAATAAATCTGATTTTGCAAAGTACCTGAGGCTTAGTGGTTCCTATATAAGAATCCCTTTTTTTTACCTTGCAGTCATTAATGTTTCTGCTGATTAATCCAAAAACACAAATCTGTTGACTGAAGTTGTACTCAGTTGAGCATCAGATAGTGTTTCTTTCTACAGATAAACCTTCAAAAATAACTGTCATCATCCAGACTTTTCCCCTGTGATAAGGAAAGTAGACCTATAGAAAGATATGGGAAAACTTTTCAAAGGAATTATCCTTTTAAGTCTTCTTTTGTGCATAGACATCTGCAGCCTCCCTTGAGGAGTAAGAAATCTTCCAAAAGGATGTTTTCTGACAAGCCCACTCATGATTCTAGAGGCCAGAAGCCCTCTTTCCCTGACAAATGTACTTCTGTTTCACATTCCTCCTTCCCTGCCCCTTGGCCAGGTTCTTCTTTCCCTCCAACTGACTCTGTCCTATCCCATTTGATCATCATCGATTCCTTGTTTCTTTCTGTCATACAAAAAGTTATTTCATCGTTGGAAATCCCTTCTAACCTTTTCAAGAATTCTTCTTTCTCTATGTTGCTAGCATCCCATTTCTCCCTTTCTTCAGGGCTTTTTAGTTCAGGGAACTATTCAGCCAGTACCTCCCTCCCAGAGAGACATGGGCTTAGTTTCCAGGATGTTTCTAATTCCCAGAAAAGAGGGGTTCTTTGAAGCCCATTTTGGATTTTTTTTCTTTTTCAATACTTTTCTGAGAGTTCCTTCTTTCAAAATGTTGTCTCGCCAGTCTTGTTTCCATTGCTGCTTCCTCAAGGCTACCTGGTCTTTCTGGACCTGAAGGATGCTTATTTCTACATTCTTATTCACCCTTTCATCATGAAATTTTGTACAAGTCTTGTTTATTCCCCACATTATACGTTCTGTGCTTTACCTTTTTGTATTTCTTGGGAGTCTTTACCAAATATTTGGCTCTAGTCATAGCTTATGGCAGACTTTATAGTATCTAAATGTTTTCATGTCTTGATGACCTTCTCATTCAAGTTCCTTCCCAGTGGCTTCCTCTTCAGAATCTTGACTTAACCATGTTTCTGCTTCAGAGTGTGGTGTTTACCCCATCTCAAAAAATCTGATCCGATATTGTCAGTTTTCATTATGTTCTCAGCTGATGGGTTCGGATTCGATCTGTTGGATCCACCTCTGCCATTGCTAAAGCTTGTGGCAACCAAAAACTCTTGAGCTTCTCCCTTACTCATAATGCCCCAACCCCAAGTACCTCAGATCTTGTTTGCCACTATATGAGAGATGTGGTGACCATTACTTCCGAGCAGATAAGTCTTTAAATTTTGAATTTTCTATTTTTTCCTATTGGAACCTAATTCTTGTATTCATTGTATTCTTTAATCCCTTACCTAATCGCCTACTTTTTTGCCTTTTCATCCACTTAAAATATCGTCTGTCCCGCTTTCCTCCTCCTGTACATTTTTGTACCTTCGAATATATTAAGTATTCTTTCCCCTTTCTCTACACACAGTATACTTTACTTATTACCATTGCTGGTAATTTCCCCTTTTCTCTACACACAGTGTAGTTTACTTATTACCATTGCTGGTAATTTCTTTTCCTATCTATCACTTTTATAAATAAAAAAAAAATTTAATTTCTACTGTTGAATTTCTTGAATTTTTTCCTTAGAATCTCTTTTCTTCACTGTTCTTACCATGGCAGGGAAAGAAGAGTCCAGCTGGATTCAAAACATGTCTTAAGTGAGGGCACAGGATTCCATTATTGGATGCCTGCACTTTGCGTGCATTGCCTGGGACGTCTCCATTTACAAGATGAGTACTGTATTTGTCACTGGTTTAACCCTAGAGCCTTGGTAGAGGGAGAAAAATAAGTTGATATTAAAAGAGTTTCTATCTTCTTTCAGTGAGACTTTATCTGGAGTGGTCTCCCCTAAAAAAAATCTAAAAGATCTAAATCTCCTTCTTCAAGCCCTTCTACCTCTTCCTCTAAGGTTTTGGAGCAACCTAGAAATAGACCTTCTGATCAGACTTCTCCTTCGGATCCTAAAGGGAAAAAAACAAAATTTTCAGATCTGATCTCAACCTCAGATCCAAAGCTCACAAAAAGGGTGTAATCGGATTCGACCTCAACATTGGATCCAAAGCAAAAGAAAAAAAAACATATTGGATCAGACTTCTTTGCATGCTTATGCCAACTGATTCAGCTGCTCCATCCAGGTATTGTTTACCTTCCAAGGACTAGATACTCCTCTTCAGTAGATCCAGTTCCTTCCTGGGTTTCCTCTCCCATTTTGGAGAGGCCTAGGCCCCCTTCTGATGGTTGGCCCTTTGGCTTCTACCCCATCTGGTTAGGAGGTCCAATCTTCTGTCACACCCAATCTTCCAGTTCCTCCTCTGACTCATTCCACATTCCACCATTTCAGAGTCCTTGGATCCGAGCTGTCCAGCTCCATCTGACTTGAATCCGAGGATTCCTTTGTCCTCTGATCCGAAGTTTGCTTTGTTTCCGTCAGATACAGAGAGCTCTTAAAGCCAAGGCTTCCCTGTTGGGTCCAAGGTGTTAGAGTCGACTCAATAGTTGTCGGAGCTGTCTCTGCACCTTAGAGTATCTTTGCTCTGGCTTCTGCCTCAGGGTAATTGCCTGCAGAGCAGGGAGGGGCAGTGATCTGTTAGCTTGCCGTTTTGAATCAGAAGTCTTCTCCGTCTCTGGAGAGGTTTGCCTTTGAGGCTATGAAGAGAACATTGTCTGTCTGAACTACACAGATGGTTCCTACCACCTCGGATCCTCATTCTACAGCCTTGACTTCTCTGTGCTTGGAATATCAACCCTCTTTTCCACAGAGACAGCCAGTACTGAAACCTGAAACTTTCCACTGGGTATCCAGACATCTTTTGATACCTCCCAGAGCATCACACTGAGGAGGTCCCTAAGAAGGCAACGTGCAAGAAAGAAGCACTTGGACTCCCCTGAAGAGTCTATCACAGAAGATAACAGACTTCGATGAGGGTGACGTGTCCCCATGGTCACCTTCTGAAGATGTCTCATTTGAAGACATCCTTAAAATCTTAAAACGGAGAAGTGGCTCTGTTTGTCTGAGGAGTCTGTATTCCTGGAGGTTTTCGATACTGGCCTGTATATCTCCCGAGTGACTCTACCTGCCAATAAGCTCATTGAGTTGATCTCTCGGTTGACATGGAAGGATCCTGACACAACTGAACCAGTACCTCGGACAGCTGACAAAATTATGGCATCATCGGAGGACAAGCAATTTTGGGCAAAAGGAGTTCCTGTTGATGCCATCGTCATGGAGGTAGCCACTAAAAAGAAACTTGTTGAGGAGAGTTCTGCTGTTCATCACCCCATCAAGGAGTCTTGGGCGATTGACGGGTTTGAGAAGCGTGTCTATTCTTCAGCAACCTTCACCTTAAGGTCACTGAATTATCTGGCACATTTCATAATGTTACAGAGGGATTTGATTAATGAGCTTTCAAATACCCTCTCAGGATCCATTTCTGAGGAAGTACAATTGTCTTCTACTTCTCAGTTGGCTGCCCTACAGTTTTTTTCCAATTCGTCCATGAGGCTCATTTCACATGTAGCCAAAGGAAATTCAAGGGCAGCGGGTTCAGGCATTTCCATTAGTAGGCATGCCTGGATGCACTTATGTGATTTTGTGGAGCCTTTCAAGTCTTTGTTCATCTGTGCTCCTTTTGATGGTACGTTTTTGTTTGGCCCGAAAGTGAAAGACACATTATCCATGTGAGAGAAGGATGGAAAGATCCTGTCTGCCATGCGCGTACAATTTTCGACACCTCACAGATCTTTTTCCAGGAAACAAGGTGATAAAAAGATGTGGTACAAAAAGTCCCAGAGACCTTTCCAGGACACATGTTGAGGAAGTTCCTCCAGGGGTAGGGGGGGGACTCTAATGGTAGACACCACTCCTGCAGCAGAGGAGGCCCGCAAAACCAGGCGCCTAGAGATTCATTCTTTGACACACCCTTCCAGCACTCCTAAAAGGAGGCCTGATCGCCCTCCTCTGGAGGCAGTTGGAGGTTGACTATCCCTGCACCAGTGACCCTGGCTAGAAATAACAACAGATACTTGGCTGCAGATGATTATTTCCAGAGGTTATATACCATTTTCCCTTCTTCCTCCAATTTCCACAAAAATCCCCAATTTTTCCCCCAGTCAGAGGGAACGAGCACCAATTCAGGTACAAAAGCTGTTAGGGAAAAAAAAGTCATCCATGAGGTCCCACCAGATCAGTTAAAATCTGGGACTTACTCAGGATTATTCTTAGTACTAAAGAGAACAAGGGGCTGGAGACCAATTTTAGATCTTAGCAACTTGAACAAATCTGTTCGATGCAGTAAGCTCCAGATGGTCATGGTTCAGTCCATTATCCCTTTTTGGGCAAGGATGACTGATGTGCTCAATAGACCTTCAGAATGCTTACTATCACATAACGATGAACAGGCGATCCAGAAGGTATTTACGCTTCCAGCTGAGGGCCAGTCATTACCAGTTCAGAGTACTGCCCTTGGTCTCATCACAGCCCACAAGGTTTACCAAATGTGTGGCAATAGTAACAGCTCACTTGAGACTGGAAAGGTTCTGGGTGTTTCCCTATCTAGATGACTGGCATCAAATAACAAGGGCAAGAGATCAGGTTTTCCAAACATGTTCTCATCTGGGGATAACCATAAGGTACAAGAAGTCTCAACTAGAACCAGCCCAAAATGTGGAGTTTATAGCAGCACTGTTCAACACAAAGTCGATGATGGCCTCACTACCTCTTTCAAGGGTTCAGACTTCAAGGTCACAGGTCAGAAAAATAATCTGCAGTGCTAGGATTTCATCAAGAGGTTCTCCCGTTCAATTCTATTCTCAGCTGGAGCGCCTACTGTGTGGAGTCTGCATGTCCTCCCTGTGGTCGAGTGACGTCTAAAGACATGCAGGTAAGTGCATGCGTGAATGGGTGTCCCTTCTTTGAAGGTTGGGCTTTGGGCTGGCTACTCGGCATCGTAAAAAAATCCACTGCCAATCATTAGTGGACCCCAGTTCTGCTGTGGTGACCTTTAACCTGGAAAAAGCTGAAAGACTTAAAAAAATAGGATTTCAGCCTGCTTAGTCTTGCAAGTTTTAGGGTCAGTGTCAGCGGCTATCGCACTACAACCTTTATTAGCCAGATTTTACGTGAGGGTCCTTCAATGGATGCTAACAATACAGTGGTTGATACTTCACCAACCCATGTCAACCCCAGTACAAGTCATCCACACATGCAAAAGGGATCTCGAATGGTGGATTCAATGAGACCAGGTCATCTGTTCATTCCCCCTCAGCTCTATGCCATAGTGACCACACATGCTTCCCATTTGGTGGGAGGGGACATTTTCTGGGGAAAACAGTCCAAGGTACACGAAGAGGGCAACTTGCATATCAGTGTCCTAGAGATGAGACCAATGCTTTTAGCATTGCAGGCCCTCTGGGGATGATTGCAATCCATATGGACAATATGTCTGTAGTTTGGTACGTCAGCAAACAAGGAGGAATCAGATCTTATCCCTTGTCTCGAGAAGCGCTAAGTGTGTAGCAATGGGCAATCTCATCCAGCTGCTTTCTCATAGCAGTGCAGATTCTGGGGAAGTCCAGTGTGATAGCAGACAAGCTGAGCAGGTGCATTCTTTTACCTCATGAGTGGTCTCTCAACAAGAACGTAGTGGAAATGATTTTCCGTCAGTAGGGCCAGCCTTGCTGCAGTCATTTTGCTTCTTCTCCAAGCAACAAATGCAGTAACTACTTTTTCCTAATACCCCCACAGGGGAATCACCAAGAGATGCTGTTCTTCATGATTGGCCCACTGGTCTACTTTATGCTTATCCTCTGTTTCCTCTAATTCCAAACTTTCTAGAGAAAGCTGCCATGCTGAAGAGCAAAGTCATCGTCATTGCATCTTACTGGGTTCAGCAGATTTGGTTCCCCTTTCTTTGGCCTCATTTACTTCACCAAACTTGGATTCTGAATCTGACTCCAGACCTCCTGTCTCATCCAGCAGGCATCATTCATCCAGACTTATTAAACCTCAGGCTAGCTGCCTGCCTTCTCTAATTCCATTAATAGCCAGTCAGTCAGTCTATGCTCTTCACATGTCCAACATATACTTTTATCTTCCCATAAACACTCTACATAAAGCTGTACTACTGTAAATGGAAAAGGTTTGTTTACTGGGCTTGCCAAAATAATGTTGATCCTTTTCCGCTCCCATACATAACATCCTGGAATTTTTGGCTGTATTTTTTAAAGAAGGAGCTAGTTCCTCAACAGTGAAGGTTCAGTTAGCAGCTATATTGAATTTTCACGTTGGATTTGAGGGTTTCTCTGTTGCTTCTCATAAGCTCTGTAAATCTTTTTTGGGAGACACTGTTCTTCTAAGACCTCCTTTTAAAGACCATACTCCCCCATGGGACCTAAATCTGGTACTGCATGCTCTTACTCATTCCCCATTCGAACCAACAGCTGTGTACAACATTAAATACTTTTCTTGGAAGACAATTTTTCTGGTAGCCATTACTTCTGCCAGTCGAATTTCTGCGAATCAAGCATTGTCCTCAAAACCTCCGAACTTAATTTTTGACAAGCATAGAGTTGTCTTACAAACGAACGCATCCTTTCTTCCTAATGTGGTGTCAGAATCTGATATCAATCAGTCCATTAATTTGCCAGTATTCTTTACGAATACCTGTTACTTTTATTGGATGTTCATAGACAATTACATTTTACCTAAAGAGAACAAAAGACATCAGAAAATCTGACCAATTGTTTCTCATTTGCAGAAGTAAAATTGGGAAAGCCAGTTGCCAAACTAACTTTAGCCAGATGTCTGATGTATTGTAATTTATTTATTTGTAATATATTGGGCATTACCTTACCAGTACCGTTACGGGCCCATTCAACCTGATCTTTGGTAACTTCCTCAGTTTTTCAGTCTAGAATATCATGGATATTTGTGCTGCAGCAACTTGGGCCACTCCCCATACCTTTGTTACTCATTCCAAACTGGATTTTGTCTCCAGAGGTAGAGTATCGTTTGGTTCAGCTGTGTTCAGGAATGTTTTTTCTTGAGTCCACAAGGGATCTTGAGTAGCTGGAGACTCTGTCCCATCAGTTGAAGATAGAATGAAAATGGGTAACATCAGATAAAGACGTTATGTACTCACCATAATGTTCAGTCTGTGTTGTCCATTTTCATTCTTCCTCAACTCCCCACCCACCAACCCCCATCCTTTCTAAACTCCTGGTAGAATTCGTGATTTTGGACATTTTTGTCTTCTGTATTGAGCTCCACATATAGTCTTCTACCTGTTTATCTATAAATATTTCCTTTCTAATAAATCAGCAAACAGCATTTGAGGTACTTGGGGTTGGAACATTATGGTAAGGGAAAACTCAAGAGTTTTTGGTTGCCAGGAGCCTTAACAATGGCCGAGTCGGATCCGAGCCAATCAGTTGAGGAAGAATGAAAATGGACAACACAGATGGAATATTATGGTGAGTAAATAACTTCATGTTCTGTAGTCCTATCTCGCCTTCATTCCCACATATGGGATCGGAGCCGATCCTCAGCTCCGACTCAGCCTATTTACAAGCTGGAAGACTTCTAGTTGGCCCGTGGCTAGGTAGTTATCCCATGGTGCACCAGTGCAATCCCCAGATCTCGTTTGCCGTGTCGACGAGTTCGGATGTGCTTCTTTTTGGCTCTGGCTGAGTCTTTCAGTTTATTCAAAATTTTTGGATAATTCTTCTGGTTTACCTTTGAATAGCATTGTATAGTTATAGTTAGTGTAGTTTTTACAGTTAGTATACTTAGCGTTTTCTAGTGCCGTTTGTGTGCAATTTCTTCAAGTACAGTTGGCCTTTGGCCTTATAGTACTGGGTATCCTGTGTGCCAGTTTTCTCTTGTGATATATTTGTTTCATATTAGATATTAGTAATTGTAGGTGCCTTTCGCACTCATTTAGGCTGTGTGTGTTGTTAGATAGTTAAGTCATAATGTTTTGTGGTTCTTCCCCTTGCTAATATTTTTTGTTATTAGTGTTACAAACAGAACTAGGTTTTGTTCACTTTGTTAGTAATTTAGTGTGCCAACAGAATGAGGTTCTGTTCACCTTGTTAACAATTTTAACAATTTAGACTCATTCCTGTTTGGGTGTGTGCAAGTCTCTCTCTCTCTCTCTCTCTCTCTAATTGTTTCTATACTAGGTCTGTTTTAGTTAGAGGACCTAGTTTTTCCTTCGTTCTTCCTGCCTGGGCTAGGCCCGTTTAAGTTAGAGGACCTAGGACCTAGGCCTCGTGGTGTCTCTTTATCGTTCCTGTAGGGCTAGGCCCATTTAAGTTAGAGGACCTAGTCCTCCTTTTTCGTGTGTGTGTGTGTGTGTGTGTGTGTGTGTGTGTGTGTGTGTGTGTGTGTGTGTGTGTGTGTGTGTGTGTGTGTGTGTGTGTGTGTGTGAGAGTTCATTGTCTGTGAGGATGTCTAAGGAAAGCAAGGACCACAAGCCATTTGGCTTTAAAAAATGCATAAAATGTTCACAGAAGATGTCTATAACAGATGGCCACAGTAACTGTGTTTACTGTCTTGAGGCCATTCACTTACAGGAAACTTGCTTATTTTGCCACTCGTTTAGTGCTAGGGTGTTGCAAGAAAGAAAGAGTAAGCTCATTCCAAAAGGTCGTCTAAAACCTTCTTTTGAGGAAGATCTGGCTAGCTCTTCCTCCTTTGCTAGATCTCGGGGATCTAAAAAGGAAAAGTCTAAGTCCTCTAAGAGGCCCTCCCTGGCATGGGCTGGTGTCTCGGAGCCACCTCTTAAAATTTCTAAGCCAGACAAATTTATGGTTTCATCGGCCCCACAGAGCTCAGAGCCAATTGAGAGTTGTACTACTGTGATTACAGTGTCAGCGCCAAGTACCTCGGATCCGACTGCTGCGAGTATCTAATGGAGCCGGTCTTTGGAACCCATACCGATCTCCCCTACATTGAAGTCACCAATATTGCAGAGATCCCGTTCTCCTACTCTGTCTTCCAGGAGTTTATCTGAAGAAGATGTGGCGAGGGTAGTACTGAGACTCTTGAAGTCGTCTGCCTTACTGAAATTGTTGTTGGCTCTGACCCAGTCAGTTCCGGGGCCAGTTGAGTCCGTTCCCCCTTCAGTGATTCTTCCTCCGAGCCTTGCTGGTCTATCGGAGCTGAGTGTTTGGTACCGCTGGTGGAACCCTCAGTTCCAGCTCCCCCTATGGTTGTTTCAGAGCCGAGTTCCACTCAGACACTCTCGGTGCTGTCAGTGGTGTCTAGGAGCAGAAGCTTCCCAGTCGGCCCTGACAGGGACGCCTGGAAACAAACCTCTTCGGTTCCGAGCCTCCCTCTCAGTGCATCGGCGAGGGTGAGCTCGTATCCTACGTCTATCTCAGAGCCGATGGCTTTGGAACCGATGGCATCCTTGGAGCTGAGGAGGTGTTCGGAGCCGGAGAAGTCGGCATTTGAGATGATGAAGAGCATGCTGTCTTGGTCATCAGCTCTTACCATGGGTACTGACCCCCCCCCCCCCAGGCACCTACTTCAGTCTCAGCTCCTACTCCCTCCCTGCACAGCAGAGACCCACAGCCTCAGGAGCCACCGGCCGGTGGTCCCCACTCTTCAGAGACCTCCCTGGACTATCCTTCCAAGGAGCCCACACGGAAGAGAACATGTAAGAGGAAGCATGCAGACTCCCAGGATGAGTCTCTTATTTCGGACACTGACCTCGAGGATTCAGAAGGGTCCCCCAAGTCGTCCTTTGATGATGTCTCCTTCGTCAACATCCTGGAAATCTTTAAGCAGAGGTGCGGCTGGCCCACTGTCACCCCTTCTGATGAGGAGTCCGTGTACCTGAAGGCTTTCGGGTCTCAACCTTCAGCCTCTTGGGTGTCTCCACCCTTCGATGAAGTGATTGAGCTAGTTATTCAGAAGGTATGGGATACTCCTGATGCCGTGAGACCAAATAGGTTTCTTTCTGCACCCCGAGAAAAGGAATTTTTGTCTAAAGGTGTTCCCGTAGATGCCATGGTGGTGGCGGCGGCCAGTAAGAAGGAGTTGGCGGAAACTTCTTCTGTTCATCCGCCGAATAAGAAGTCTCAAACGATGGACAGATACAGGAAATGTATCTTCTCTTCAGCAGCATTTACTCTTAGATCGCTGAACTACCTTACCCACTTCACAAGGCTTCAGAGAGATCTCCTTAAGGAGTTAGGAGATTCTCTACAAGGTACATGTACCTTGTAGAGAATATCCTAGCTCCTTAAGGAGATCTCTGAGGGAGTCCCAGACAAGGTGTCTGTCCAGTTGTCCACCTTGACCTCTATTGTCAACTCGTCCATGAGGCATATCTCGTATGCAGCCTATGGTACGAGTAGAGCATCGGGTTCAGAAATTTCCCTAAGGCTTCATTCCTGGATGCGTTTGTGTAATTTTGCGAAACCGTTCAAGTCTACCTTTCTTCATTGTTTGGACCCAAGGTAACGGACACTCTCACCCAGTGCAAGCAAGAAGGAAAAACACTCTCTTCTGTGGGAGTATGTTTTACTGTCCCCTCTAGACCATACCCTAAGGGTCAGAGGGGCGGTAAAATATGGTTCAAGAAGTCCCAGAGGTTTTTCCAGGATGCACAGCGTGACTCCTCCTTCAGAGGCAGAGGAGAAGGAGGGAATGGTAGATGTCGCCCTAGAAGCAGGGGTGGACCGCAAAACCAGGGAGGCCGCAATTACTTTCGGGGCCGGCCTTACCAGCGCTCCTGATGTGGGGCCCGACTGCACTTCTCTGGGGCTGGTCAGGGGTCGCATTTCTTTGTATCCAGAAGCCTGGCTAAGTATCACTCAAGACAAATGGGTACAAAGAATTATTACCAGAGGTTATGTCATACCCTTTTCTCTGCCTCTTATGTTCCCAGGAGGATCCCGGATGTTCCCCCCAATCACAGGGATCAGGCATCTGTGGAGGTCAACAAGTTGCTGGCAAAAAGAGTCATCCAAACAGTCCCAGCAGACCAAATAAGATCCGGAACTTACTCCAGATTCTTTTTAGTGGCAAAAGGTGCAGGGGACTGAAGGGCCTATCTTGAACCTCAGCAAATTGAAAAAACAGTAAAGAAGAACAAGTTCCAGAAGGTGACACTGCAGTCTATACTCTCATTATTAGGGAAAGACAGTTGGTTGTGCTCAGTAGATCTCCAAGACGCCTACTACCTCATAAACATGGACAGGGCGTCGAGGAGTCGTCTACGCTTCCGGCTGGGAGCCAGTCTTTACCAGTTTCTTGCTCTGTCCTTTGGTCTCACCACAGCCCCCAGGGTGTTCACCAAGTGTATGGCAGTAGTGACAGCTCACCTGAGACGTCGAGGATTCCAGGTGTTTCTTTATCTGGACGACTGGCTGTAGACACAGTAGACATGTTTCGTCTTCCTGTAGAAAGGGCACAGAATCTAGTTCTTCAAATTCAACGTCTTCTCCCCCTATGAAAGGTCAAAGCCAAGACTATTCTGCAGCTTCTAGAGACCATGGCTTCCACCATATTGCTAGTGCCACTAGCCGGACTACACATGAGGGTTCTTCAGTGGCTGCTGTCATCCCAATGGTCCTTTCAGCACCTACCATTATCTCATCACATACTGCTGACAGACTCTTGCAAGAAGGACCTCATTTGGTAGACTCTATACAATCAGTTAACCAAGGGCACTTCATTTGTTCCGCGCAAACCCGTTGCCACTGTGACCACGGATGCCTCACAGATCGGGTGGGGGGGGGGGCATTATCTAGGCAGGACTGTCCAAGGCACATGGCAAGATCACGAGGCTCACCTGCATATCAGCGTTCCGGGGATGAGGACAGTGCTACTGGCATTGCAAGCACTTCATGACCTTTTGCCTCTGGGGACTATTGCAATACAATCCGACAATATGTCGGTAGTATAGTATATCAACAAAGGGGTGAACCAGACCATTCGAGTTTGGAAATAGGCGATATCTTCCCAGTGTTTTCTGGTGGCAATGCACATTCTAGGGACAACAAACTTAATAGCCGACAAGCTCAACCGGGCAATCCTGATGCCTCCCGAGTCATCTCTGAAACAGGAAATAGCGGAGCAGATTTTCTGCAGATGGGGACAGCCTTGCTGCAGTCTCTTTGCCAGCCCGATCAATACCAAATGCAGCAGCTACTTCTCCCTCATCCCCCCTCCGGGGGAGTCACCGAGAGACGCACTTGTTTATGATTGGCCCAGGGGTCTCCTTTATGCTTTTCCTCCCTTTCCTCTCATACCCAAGGTTATTCAGAAAGTGAAAAGGCTGGGAAGCAAACTGATCCTCATTGCTCCTTACTGGCCTCGTCAGGTTTGGTTCCCCTTTCTCGGGCCTCTTCTAGACGATCCTTGGATTCTGGACCCAGTTCCAGATCTCTTGACTCACATGTCAGGCTTGCTTCATCCCTCCTTACACACCCTCAGTTTGACAGTTTGACTGCTCCAGTTCCATCCCTAGTCAGGCTTCATGACTTCTTACCCTCCGTGACTCATAAACTTACGTCCTCTCATAAACCCTCCACTAGGAGACTATATTCCAGTAAATGGAAGAGATTCCTTATCTAGGTGGAGAAAAAGAATGTTGACCCTTATACCGCCTCCATTCCAGTGGTTTTGGAATTCCTGTCTGAGCTTTTCCGCCAGGAATCTGTGGCTGCCACTATCAGGGTTCAATTGGTAGCGATTTCAAATTTTCATCTAGGCTTACAAGATTCTAATCTGATGTCACATAGGCTGTGCAAAACCTTCCTTAAAGGTGCCAGCTTGTTAAGACCCCTATTTCAAGAAACCGTTGCTTCATGGGATTTAAATTTTGTGTTATCCAAATTGATGTCTCCGCCCTTTGAGCCTTCTCATTCATCCCCTTTGAAATTCCTGTCTTGGAAGACGCTGTTTTTGGTGGCTAATCACATCGGCCAGACGGGTGTCAGAGTTACAAGCTTTGTCTGTAAATCCCCCTTACCTGATTTTTCACAAAGATAGAGTAAATCGTCATACTAATCCTTCTTTTGTCACCAAGGTCTGTTCCCATGCCACTTTGAATCAATCCAAAGAACTTCCGGTGTTTTTCCCAAATCATTCCAACGCAGCAGAATACAGGTTTCATCAGATGGATGTCCATAGACAGTTGCATTTTTATTTGCACCAGACTAATGAATTGAGGAAATCAGATCAATTATTTATTTCCTTCTCCGAATCCAGGTCAGGTTTACCATTTTCCAAAGTGACACTCTCAAATTGGAGTTCTAGCTGTATAACTTAACGTTTACACCTCTGAGGATAGACCTTTACCTTTCAAAATCAAGGCTCATTCTACGAGATCTCAGTCTACCTTTGCAGCCTTTCAAGCCAGTGTCCCACTTGATAGTATTTGTGCAGCAGCAACTTGGGCTGCCTCTCACATTTATTGTTCATTACAAATTGGATTTAACCTCCAGGGGTAGAGCATCCTTTGGTTCTATGGTACTCAGGAGTATTTTTCCTTGAGCCACCCAAGAATAAGGTGCTAGGGACACTGTCCCATATGTTAGAATGAAGACGAGATAGGACTACAGAACATAAAGAAGTTATGTACTCACCATAACGTTCCATGTTTGTAGTCCATCTCACCCTTCATTATTACGAACCCACCCTCCTACCCCCATCCTGGAAGTACCTGGAGACAAAAATATTGTTATTATCTGGAGACCTTTTAGTATTGGCTTCTTTCTGTATGTTTATTATTTTTCCTAGTTAGCAGCAAACAAGATCTGGGGATTGCACTGGTGCACCATGGGATATCTACCTAGCCACGAGCCAACTAGAAGTCTTCCAGCTTGTAAATAGGCCGAGTTGGAGCAGAGGATCGACTCCAATCCCATATGTAAGAATGAAGAGCGAGATGGACTACAAACATGGAATGTTATGGTGAGTACCTAAGTTCTTTTTTTTTTTCTTTTTTTTTGACTTCTTTCAGGATCACGTTTTCCTGATGTTGTAGGATTCGGAACTTCCCTATGATGGATCTTCTTCCTCCTTCCATGGTCACCTTCTTGACAGCTTTATTTCAGTGTCTTGTTTCCTTGCAAATGGTGTCTACAAGAGCGTTCTTGCAGGCTGTGGGGTAAATGGCTTCCACCATTTCTGTTGTTCTTTTAACTACACTTTACATGAGGAAGCTTCAGTGGCATCTAAAGACAGACTGGCTTCAACATTGTCATCCTCTGGAGTTTCCCATTCCTCTCTTACCTTGTCTCAAACAGGAATTTCTGTGGTGGATTCATCAGGTTTCTCTAAATTCAGGTCTACCTTTTCAAACTGTTTTCCCTCTCAGGAGCTGTATATAAATGCTTCAAATCTGGAGTGGGGGCTTCTTCCAATGACATCAGAGTCCAGAGAGATGAAAGCTGTGCTTTTGGCTTTTCAAGCATTGCATTCCCTCTGGGCTCGAGTCCTCTCTAGTTTTACACAGACCTCACCGCTGTCATATGGTACGTAAACAAACAAAAGGGCACAAAGTTATACCCTCTTTCTTTGCAGCCTAGCTGTTCTTGTTTAGTAATTTATCTGCCATCATCTGAACTTTAGGTAGTTTACTTTCTGTCCGAGCACAATCTTGTGGCAGACAACATTAGTAGGTCCAGGGTGAATCCTCATGGATGGATACTTCACAAAGAGATCCTCCTGGACATTATCCATTGGTTGGGTACTTCTCAAGCAGGTCTGTTTGCCTCCCCTTTGAACAGGCAACTTCCCAGGTTCTATTCTAGGATGTGAAGTCTCCTGGCTTGGAAAGATGCTTCTCTGTGCTTATCCTCCTCTTCCTCTTTTGCCCAAGATCTTACACAAGATCATGTGGGACAAACCCAAAAAATTGTTGGTCTCTCCCTTTTGGCCCAGTCAGTATTGGTTTCTCCATCTGTTTCATCTGGCCAGAGGCAATTATCACAAGTCACTTCACAGATGGATCTCCTTACATATGACAAAGGCTCTCTCATTTGCTAACCTTACTTTTGACTCTGAGTGATAAGGTTTTGATTACTTTTTGACTGTTTTTTGAGGATGTGCTTGAGGTTTTGCAGGAGGCCTGAAAACCCCCATACCTGTGTTGCTGAATGTAAAATATGTTTTCATTGGTGTCATAGGCATGAACAAGAACCTCTTCTAATGGGTATTCCTACTGTTCTTTCTTATCTGTGTGAATCGCTGTTTTAGGAGCTGCCATATTCCTCTGTTAAAGCTCACTTGTCAACCATTTCTGCTGGTCTGTTTTTCGATCCACCACTTTCCCCTAGATTTGAAATTAAATAATTTTTAAAGTGCATCCTTTACATTCAGACTCCAAGACAGCCCATTGCACCTTCCTGAGAGCCTAATTTTCTTGTGCAAAAATGTACTCTCCCTAATTCTGAACATCTACCTCCTCCTTTGCAGTTTTATACTTGGAAGACTGTTTTCTTGGTGGATGTTACTTCTGCTAAGAGAGTCTGTGAATTCCAGGTCCTCTTGGCAGTTCCCTCATTTTTATTTTTTCACAGGGATAGTTTCTCTTTGTACCTTTTCTTTCTTTCTTTTTTTTTTTTTTTGACCAAGGTGGTTAAATCAGTCCATTCACCTTCCTTCTTTTTTTCCTTCCCTTCCGAATTTTACTGAGAGGATTTTGCATTCTTTATATTTGCATAGTTGTCTCAGATATTATTTGGATAAGACTGTTTGTTTCTTTCGGCTTTTCCCGGTTAGGGGTCGCCACAGCAGAACTCCGGTCTGCTAATGATTGGCAGTAGATTTTGACATGCTGGCTTGCCGGGCCTAACGCACAACCTTCAACGAAGGAAGGCCCATTCACGAATGTCGCCACACAGAAGATGCTCTAACTGAGAATCGAACGGGCAACGTCTATGTGTGAGGCGACAACGCTACCGCAGCACCACCACTGCTTCTATTATTTGGATAAGACTAAAGATGTTAAAAAATGTGATCAACTTTTTGTTTCCTTTCATGCCAAGAAATTCTGTTTAGCTGTTTCTAAGCAAGCCATCTCCTCTTTGGCTCTATAAGGCCATTTATTGTTGTTGTTCTTTTCATGCTAAGCAGCTTTCTTCCTCAGTTCTTGTTAATTCTACCAGTGCTATAGACTTTTGTGGTGCTTTTTTTTCAACAATCTGGATTCTAGATGCATTTTGGAAGCTGCTACTTAGTCTTCTGTACATACTTTTACTAAGTATTACAAGTTGGATGAAGTATCTTGGGCAGAGCTAGTTTTGACATTGCCATCCTTGTTTTTTTTTTTAAGGTTTTTCTGTTGCTTCCTCCTCCAATCCTCTTACAGTATCTTTTGTACTTGCACTTTAGTGAGAAATACTGCAACAGTGATAAAGGATGACTTAGTACTGTTGTTTAAGACTTTACCATAACAGTGTATGCCCTACTTTTCAGTGTTGAAGCATTCTGTCCCTTGTTCATCCCTCCTCCTTGGTATCTCTTTTTTTCCCTTTGGCCAAGGTGTCCTTCTTTCTACCCTTTCTGGATGTACATGTTATTCCTTTGGTTCCTCTTGGATTGTTCTGGTTCTCCTGGGTCAATTCAGTTTTGAGGTTTAGGTTTCTCTGTGTTACTTATGTACCTTATATCCTAGGCATAGGATATACATCTGATGTATGGTGCCTGAAGGGGCCTAAGGTTTTGGTATGCCGGCCAGTTGTACAGGTATTCTCTGTAGGATACCCTTTACTAAGGAATACTGCAGCAGAAAAAAATAGGACATCTACTGTTACGGTACTGTCTTACACAGCTGTACTTTCCTTGCCAAAGTGCAGTCACTGCAAAATAATGACTGTATTTTTTAATCAGACTACAGTGGAGTTCCTAGTGCTGTTGTACCAATTAGATGATTTAGCATGATTGTCTCTGAATTGTGCCTGCAATGCAATAGTTTGCTCTCTTTTTATACTACAGGGCCTTGTCCAGCTCTTGCATGAGCACTGATACCAGTTGGTGTGTGTGTGTGCCTGTGGATGCTGGGCATGCAGCTGTCATAGTACTCATTCACATGCATCATCGTGAAATAGATGGACATTTTGTTACTGTATTGCTCATGGGTGTGCATCACGTGGTATTCATGATGTGGGACTTTGCACCCCAGCTCTCAATTCCATTCCTTGTCTTGATTGGGCACGTGGCCATGGTCTCAGCAGGACTTGACTGCGGCATGGGTGCCATGTGTTTCTGAAGGGAATGCAAAGTGTTTTTTTTTTTTTTGTTTGTTTTGTTTTTAACACATTCTGCACTGTGCAGAGGGAGTGCTTGCTGGTGGAGTGTGAATGCCCCATGTATATGTTTGATGTCTGACACACATTTTCCAGTTCACTGAGTGATACAAAAGGCATCACCAGCTCTGACAAGCACTGCTAACATAAATTTAGTGATCTGCAGGGGTACCACCCAGATATTAGAGGGGAGAGAGAACCTCCTTATTACAGTAATATTTCTGTTTTTGCTGATTTATTGTAAAAATGTAGGTATACTTGCTTTCTGCTGTAGTAAGGATGCTGTGTTCATCGGTCTGTTATTTCTGCTTTACAACAGAAGGAGAAATGGAGGCAAATGGATAAAACTGCTAGATGAGGCAGACTAGGCTCTTTAGGTGGATGGGATAAGTGTAGTGTGCTGCTCATTAGTGTATCTGAGTTTAACCTTTGTACCAAACATACTAAACTATTTATTTATTTTTGTATGTTCACCATTGATTAGTTATTTACTGGTTTTATAGATTACTCTTTTTCTTCCATTTTGTTGTGCTAATATCCTAAACTGTGTTAGCTATGCCTCATATTCGTCATGTGCATAATAACCGTACTGAATCTGTTTATATAGCAACAGTAGGATTTTTTTCTTTTTGCTGTTTTACCATTGCCTAGTTGTTCCTTACCTATGTAAATTGCTAGTTTTAGCCATGTTACCTGTCAGACTAACTTAGCCTTTTTACTACAGCAATGAGCATTTTTTTTTTCATTTTAATAATTGCACCATTTATTCTTTGTTCATTGGCTGTATACACTGGTTTCCATCCATATGTTGTCCTACACACCTAATATAGACTGAATTTATACCCCTTGATGTTATCGTCAGCCATTAGTGTTGTCAGTTTTTCATGTCAAAGATTCTGGACATGTACACGGAAGCAAAATGTCTGTAATTTTGGTACCCAACATGCAGAATTTTGCTTAATAATGTATAGATTGAGCAGAGACAATCACGCGATTATTATGATAAAGTAATTTTTACAATATCTGTGCTACTGTATTTGTACAGTATTTTGCCAAATATAAGGTTTGAACACATTTTCTCATGCATAATAATTTAACAAATGTTACCTTGTTAGCATTAGAACTGCTTAAATATCTGTATATTGAAATCAATATGCGACTATGCAAAATATGTAAGGAAATGTTGGACAAAAACTGAAATTCAGTCTACCATTCCACTTGAAGTATACACAAACTACAGATGGTACTAAACAAAAATTGCCCTACCATTCAACAGCCTTAATCATCACTGCCATTTACTTGCAAACCTGTAGGTGGCTGCCAGTGACTGACATAGCTACCTTCATCTTTGGCTCAAAGATATGCAAAATAATCAGACTTGGCCAGTGTCTCCCCCTCCAAAAAATGCAAACACACAGGCAAAACAACAAATTACTCTCTCCGGAAAGATTGCAAAGACAGCCTTCATTAGGCCCAAATTAAAACCCCAGTTGGAGAAGAAGTCTTCTGTAAGCAAGAACCAGCAGTTTGGATCTACATGCCTGTGAATGCAAGGAAACTGGTTACTCCAGAAGAATTTAAGTTGAATCTAAAAGAACACCTGTTAAAAGAATCAGCCTGCAATTGCTTTAAAGACAGTGGTTGAATATGATTAAGTAGGTCATCTGTGCAATGTCTCAATGCTTAAATAAACTTATGATTACTGTTCTCTATGGTTAGATACATAATCCTTTGTAAGTCTGATGCTTTCAAATGTGCTGTATCAACACTTTAAGTGCAAGTGATGTAAATCTACTGTATATAAAAAAAGAATGTATCTGATGTTGTCCTTTTCATTCTTCCTCACTGATGGGTTTGGATCTGACTCTGCTGCATTCTCTAGACTTTGGATCCCAATATCTAACTCCTTCCTCATCCCATAATGCACCACACCAACCGTATCTCCTCAGATCTCATTTGTTGCCATTGTGGCATGGTAGGATTTTCTCAATCTCAAGCTGTAAGGAAGTTTTCTTCTTGAAATCGCTATTTGATTGATGTATTTAAATTTATAGTAGGTTTCCCTTTTCTAAGTTGTCTGTCTTGAGTCCCTTCCTCCCTCTATGGTCTGTGTAGCTAGATATAGATTTTGTTACCTGCTTATGGTATTTGTTTCCCTTTTGCATGTATAATGTTATCTCTCTGCTTTTAAACATTATTCTTTTCAAGGATTCTTCCCCTTACAAACATTGCAAGAACCATGACTGGCTTCTGTTAGACTTTTCAGCCTTCTGGTTCTTCACTTTTGCCTCGGTCTGTTAAGGTTAATTTTTTTTTTTTTTTTTTTTTTTTGTTATCCAGATGGCTTGCTCTTAGTATATTAATGCTGTTTTATTTTCTGCCTCATGATTCTGTTAAAAAAAAGAAAAAGAAAAAAAGAGTTGGTCCGCAGATTTAGGGTTCTAGCTATTACCACTGGGATAAACCTTATTAGTATCCTGATGTATTGCACAGGCTGTCCATCTCTCGAGACCTTCTAGAAGTCAAGATCTGAAGTAGTTAACTTCATTTATCTGCAACCTGTGGGTATTCGAATCCATATCGGATCCGAGCCGGCAACATTTTTACAAGCATCTGCTCCAAGTTCCTCCCCTTACCCATAATCCCTCACATCTCCTACCTTCCCCCAGATCTCGTTTGCCGCTTCATGCGTACGCATCGTGGTCTCTTTAGCTCCAAGTTGGGTGTAGTAAATGGTAGTTTTTTTCATATATATTTAGTGTGTGTGTGTGTGTGTGTGTGTGTGTGTGTGTGTGTGTGGTCGATTTTTATCCCTTTCCTCCCCTTCATTTTTCGTTCAAAAAAAAAAGTAGTTTAAAAAAGTTGTATTTGTAAAGTAGTGTATAGGCCTAACCCAGCCTTAGTGTGTGTGTGTTAGTTTTGGGTTTTCTTTTGGCTGAGTGATTTGTGGTGATGGCTGAGCAGCCAAAACCAACTTTTAAAAAATGTACAATGTGTGGCCACAAGCTTTCACCGGCTGATGGGCCACACTCTGTGTGTTATTTGTCTAGGTGTTCCCCACCTATCTTTGCCTTGTAGTGTGTGTGCAGGGTTCAACCCCAGGGCATTGAAGGAAAGCAAGGCAAAGCTGGTAGCTAAGGGCCTGCTACCAGTTTCTGCCTTGGACACGGCGACCTCGACTTTGGCTCCAGTAGCCGATCAAACCCCCCCAGGCTGGGACTCAACCTCCCTTTAAGCCTTCTGAGATGGGGACCAAAAGCAAGGACAAACAGGATAAGAGACAAGGACAAAAGGGGAAAGGCACCGCAAGCGGTCTCCAGAATGGGAGCCCTTTCCTAGCCCACCTACAAAAGTTGTCAGCACTATCTCTCCTCGGCTCCACTCCCCGAGGTTCTCCCCGGAGCCGACTGAGCCCTCAGACCAGAGGCCTTCTTTGAGGTCTTCACATAGACCAGCCAGATCCGAGTCGGTCGCCTCCTGGCGGTCGACTCTGAGTCTGTCGGAGCTTGACATGGACAGGATGATCCGGAGGCTCATTCGGACCCAAATCCAAATGGGAGTTTTGTCAGGCCCGTCTCCGGCCGGAGAGGGGACCTCCATGCCCTTTTTCCATCCAGTCTCTCCTTCCCCGATCCGACCTCGGGTTTTGGGGTTTACAGATCCGAGGATCCTCGGAGCTGGAGGTTTGGCGCCGACGGTTCATCCAACCTCGACGCCGGTGATTACCTTGAGTTCCTTGGATCAGACATGTTCGGATCTGAGCAACTCTTGGGGCTGAGAATGGCGAGTTGGATCCGAGGGAACGGAGGTGTCTTCGACTCCGACTTTGTCAGATTCGAGCCGTTCCTTCGGAACCCCAGCTACCTTGGCCTTGGCCCTGATCCTCATGGCGGAGCCAGGTAGAGCTTCCTCCTGGTTAGTTGCTAAGGAGGTGCGCTCTTCTTCGGCCTTCGACTTGGTGAAAAGGGTGATCTCCCAAGGACTGAGACCCCGCCCAGGCTCCCGTGGATTTGGTCACGACTCCCATCAGCTTGTCCCAGGAACAGCCCGTGCTAGAGGACCCCCAGGTGGATCCCGTCGTGGAACCCCTCGTGACTTACGAGCCCTCTTCAGAGAGTCCCACTGAAGAGGGTCCCCGTAAGCACTCTTGTAAGAGCAGGCACATGGACTCCCCCAAGTCCCTCACAGGAGATACTGACTTGGATGAAGGTGAGGGTTCCCCCAGGTCATTTCCCGAGGCTGTCTCCTTTGAAGACGTTATGGAAATCCTCCACCAAAAGGGAGGTTGGTCAGTCCCAAAACCCTCTACGGACGAGTCAGTATTCCTGGAGGCTTTTGGCACGGGCCCATATACATCCTGGGTGTCCCCTCCTGCAGATCCCTTAGTGGATCTCATTACCATGTGGGCATGGAAAGAGCTGACACCACAGAGCCAATACCCAAATGCCCGGACAGGATCCTCTCTCCTCCCACAGACAGACAGGCCTGGTACAAGGGATCCCTGGTGGATGCTATGGTGGTTGTAGCTGCCACCAAGAGAGAACTGACACAGGAAAGTTCTTTGGTCCATCCTCCAGACAAGGAGTCTAGGGCGTTGGATCGATTTAGGAAGCAAGTCTTTTCTTCAGTGACATTTTCCATATGAGCGCTGCATTATTTGGCACACGTCATAAGACTTCAATGAGACCTAGTTACGGAATTCGCTGTGTCGCCTCCAGATCTTTGTCGCCAGAGGACAAGCGGCAGTTCTCGGCAAAAATGTCGACTCTAAAGTCTGTTTCAAACATGTCCATGCATCGTCTTTCCCATGCCACGGAAGGAGCGGCTAGGGCGGCTGGGACTGGCTTTGCTATGAGGCGAGACGCTTGGCTCAGTCTGTCAATTTGCAGACCTCTTCATGGCGTCATTCACAAATGCTCCCTTTGATGGTTCCTCCCTGTTCGGGAAGACGGTACGTGACACCCTGGTCCAGAGCGAGAAGGATGGGAAGACTCTGTCTGCCATCGGAGTCCGCTTCTCTAGCTCTCAAAGATCCTTTTCTAGGAATCTGAGAGGGCAAAAGATGATATGGTTCAGAAAATCTCAGTTTTCCCGGGACTCTCGGGGCACTTTGTCCCCTAGCGGCAGAGGGGGACAAGACAGACGCCGCCCCAGAGGCAGAGGGGGGCCGAGGAACTTTGGGTCTAGGGAGACCTTCACAGACAGACCCATGCAGCAACCCTGAGGGGTTGCCCGACTGCCCTACTCTGGAGACAGTCGGGGGAAGATTGTCATTGCACCTAATGGCTTTGGAGTCCTTTACGACAGACCGTTGGGTGCTCCAAATAATATCCAGAGGCTACTCCATCCAGTTCGTTGCCCCACCCGCCCAACCAAAGCACCTCCCAGATGTTCCGCCCGCTCAAAGGGAGGTGGCAGAGCAAGAAATTTCAAAGCTGCTTCGTAATTGGGCCATTGAACCGGTCCCCCCAGATCAGTCTAGATTAGGCATTTACTCCAGGTTCTTTTTAGTGCCAAAAAAGACGGGGGACCTCAGGCCTATATTGGACCTGTCAACCCTGAACCTGACTGTAGCCAAGCAGAAATTCCGGATGGTCACCTTGCAATCCATTCTACCTTACCTCTGAGAATGCAACTGGATGTGCTCAATAGACCTCTAGGACGCTTACTACCATATCAAAATTTGCAGAAGCTCCAGGAGATCCTTCGCTTCCGGCTGGGAGCCTATCATTTCCAGTTCAGAGCCCTACCCTTCAGTCTCACTATAGCCCCCAGGGTGTTTACCAAGGTTATGGCAGTCATAGCGGCTCACCTGAGGCTTCAGGGAATTCAGGTGTTTCCTTACCTAGACGATTGGCTCCTCGCTGCTGCCACCACGCATCTACTTTGCATGGCCAGAGACTCCTTTCTGCATTTTGCAGTCGACCTAGGGATTACCATCAACATCTCCAAGTCACGCTTGAACCTGACACAGACCTTGGAATTTATAGGCGCACGACTGGACACTCTACTAGTGCAAGTTTTTTCTCACACAGGGCAGGGTTCAGAACCTATGGGTTCATGCGTCAGTGATCCTCGGCCCCAGGATGCCAACTGCGAGTGATTTTCTTCGAGCCCTAGGCTCCATGGCCGCAGCAGTCTCAATCCTTCCCTGTGCGCGCCTTCACATGTGGGTGCTTCAGTGGACCCTGGCAGTTCAGTGATCTTGGTTAGACCTCCCCATGGACTATCCAATATGAATCAGCAGAGGCTGCAAGGTGTCTCTTTTCTGGTGGCTCCAATCACCAGAAATCTTGGCAGGTCGTCCCTTCATAACACCCACAGCCCAAGCCACAGTGACCACGGATGCCTCCCAGCTCGGGTGGGGGGGCACTATTTGATGGTGATGGTCCAAGGCACGTGGTCCCAGACCGAGACCAGATTGCATATCAGTGTTCTAGAGATGAGAGCAGTGCTTTTAGCATTGCCAGCCTTTCATGCTTTTCTTCCCCTGGGGACGATTGCAGTTCAGTCAGACAACATGTCTGTTGTCTGGTACATCAACAAACAAGGAGTAACCAGATCTTACTCTCTCTCTGTAGCAAGGCCATGAGAGTGTGGGAGTGGGCGATCTCCACCACTCGGTTTCTGATTGCAACACACATCCCGGGGCGCACCAACATTTTAGCGGATAGACGGAGTCGGGCTATTCTAATGCCATACGACTGGTCTCTGAAACAGTCAATAGCGGAGGAGATTTTCCTTGCGTGGGGTCAGCCTTGCTGCGATCTCTTCGCATCTCCTTCCACTGCGAAGTGCAGCCTGTTATTCGCTCTGATCCCCTCACCAGGGCACTCCCCTAGAGACGCTCTCATCCATGCTTGGCCTCCTGGGTTACTGTATGCTTATCCCCCGTTACCTCTCATTCCGAAGTTTCTTCAGAAAGCTTTCCGACTGGGGTGCAAAGTGATCCTCATTGCCCCATTCTGGCCTTGCCAGGTGTGGTTCCCCTTCTTCTGGTCTCATGTTCTATCTCCTCCTTGGATTCTGGATCCCTGCCCAGATCTCATCTCTCATCCCTCCAGCATCTGTCCGCCCGATCTGGACAGCCTCAAGCTGACTGCTTGGTTGCTCCAGTTCCCTGATTGCTAGGACTCCCGGTTTGTCATCTTCAGTAAAGACTATTTTGGTGGCATCCCACAAAGCTTCTACTAGGAAGGTTTATTGCAGCAAATGGAAATGCTTCTCTATTTGGGCTTCTCAGAGGAACCTAGATCCCTTTACAGCCCCAGTTCTTGCAGTTTTGGAGTTTTTGTCCGATATTTTCCAACAAGGGGCTAGTTCCTGTATGGTAAAAGTACAACTGGCAGCCATCTCTAATTTTCATGTCGGCGAAAATATTAATGCTCTGGCTTTTTTGAGACTGTGTAAAGCCTTCTTGAAAGGCACTTTTCTTTTACGCCCCCTGGTTAAGGATTCAGTCCTTCCTTGGGACTTTACCCTAGTTCTGCAGGCATTGGTTGCTCCCCCATTCGAACCAGCAGCGTCAGTAGATTTGAAATTCTTGTCCTGGAAGACAGCTTTCTTAGTGGTCATTACTTCAGCCAGAAGGGTTTCTGAGATCCAAGCTTTTTCTGCCGTGCCCCCTTACTTTATCTTTCATAAAGACAGGGTTTCGCTCCACACAAACCCTTCTTTGTTACCGAAAGTTGCCTCTGAATCAAATATTAACCAGATTATTAATCTGCTTGTTTTCTTCCCAAATTTTCAGAACAAGGGTGAATATAAGTTGCATTTGCTAGATGTTTGACAGCTTCATTTCTATTTACATAGGACTAAACCCTTTTGTAAGTCTGACCAGTTATTCGTATCCTTTTCTAGCCCCATTTTGGGCAAAGCCATTTCCAAGGTTTCCTTAGCTAGATGGATTATGCAGTGTATACTGCAAGTCTATAAGGTAAAGGTCTATCCACTCCTGGTCCTGTTAAAGCTCATTCTACCAGATCTATGGCAACTTCTGCTGCTTTTTGGTGTAGGGTTTCACTGGATGATATCTGTGCAGCAGCGACCTGGCAGGGTACCATACATTTATTTCTCATTATAAGTTGGATTTGACCTCTAGAGGGAGAGCATCTTTTGGCTCTGTGGTGGTCAGGAATATCCTTCCATGAAGGCCTCCCAGGAGGTTTGGTAGCTGGGGCCTCTGTCCCACAGGTAGCAGATAAATGAAGTTAACTACTTCAGATAAAGAAGTTATGTACTCACCATAACATTCTGTCTAAGTTAGTTATACTTCATGTTCTGCAACCTTCCCACCCTCCTTCCCCCTAACCTGTTCTAGGTTAGTGCTGTTATTGAGTTGCTGATAGTTTGGATAGTGGCAAACTCAATCTGAGGGAAGGTAGGAGATGTGAGGGATTATGGGTAAGGGGAGGAGCTTGGAGCAGATGCTTGTAAAAATGTCGCCGGCTCGGATCCGATATGGATTCGAATACCCACAGGTTGCAGAAAATGAAGTATAACTACTCAGATGGAACGTTATGGTGAGTACATAATTTCTTTTTTCCTTTCATTTGAATTTCTGGACTAATTTAAAATAAGATTTCTACACTTTTTTTTTTCCCTTTACTCTTAAAAAAAGAAAAGATAACTTGGGAATAGGCATTCTGGATCCTTGTGCCTTTTCCATTGAAAGCTAGTTTACTATCCATTCAGCTTACCTCCTTTACCTTCACCTCAACCCTCAGGGTGTTCACTTAATGCTGCGTGGTTGAGGAACATCACATATCACTCGGGCTAATACTGTAGGCATATACCATTGGTTAATTTCTCATTTCTCCAACCAGACATCAGATTCCACTAGCCAGGCTTACTTACTATCTGTACATCCCTAAATCTCTGGTCATTGTGAAAATGAAGTCAGATCAAAACCAATTCTTGCACAGAACCAAGATTATATTTCGGAACTTAATTTGATATTCCTACCCTAATGTGCTACCACAATGAGAGTCTAGGTATAATTTGCTGCTTTTCTTCATATGTCTTGTTTTTTAGTCGCGGAGTTTCCATCTTTCTAGCTCTTCTAGCTAGAAATCGTATGCTAATTCCTTCGCTAGACTTACGGGTATGATGGCTCATTCTTCACTCAGCTCTATTTTCTTTTTCTACATACTCCCGAAAGTGCTAACATTATATTTGTTGGTTGACTCTGCCAGAAGACATGTTGTCAGACAGTCCGCCCTTCTGTCCTCCCTATTAATATCAGTAATTGAGGAAGATTCCCAAATTTGACAGATGTGTTTATTGGCTATGAGATGATCCAACCTCATGCCTCTGCTTTGGAGGCTATGTGGCTAGTCTTTTCCCCAGACAATAGAGAGGCTCTTCTAACCTCACAAGTCTTCCATAACCCCCTCCCCACCCTTCCCATTAGGTACTTTTAGTACATACACTTCATTCTAACCCTCCAGTAGGAGTCCACTACGCATGAGCTGTTCTGATGGGCCCCTGGTCTATTTTCTCCATTTTTATTCCCATCCACCATTCCTTCAAAATTTTCTACACAAAGCTAATAAACTGAAAATCTCCATTATCCTTTTAGCCCCTTCTGGCCTCATTAGTTTGACTCCCATCTCTCGGGTCCTATGTGTTTTATCCCCCAAGAATCATGCAGCCCAGCCAGGATTTCCTTTAGTTTCTTCGGAGATCCAAGTGTCTCAATAGCCATACTTTTAGGCCTTGTATGCCAAGCCTCCTTACATTATTTTCAAGTGAATTAAGATGTTCCTCCAAACCAGTCCTTCCTTTATGCATAAAATACACACTAGATGACCATTAATCTAACAATACAATGGCCAGTTAACTTTCGCAGTTTCTTTAAAAGGACAAAGAACATGTTACACCTTTCTGATGTTCATATACAAGTTACCTTTCTACTTCTCAGCACCATACAGTAAGGAAACTCTCACAGAATGTTTTATGTTTTTTTTGCTTCTAGCCCCTTAAGTTAAGCAGCTTCAAAAATTTTATTCTGCCCAGTCAAATTACTAGATCTGAAGTAGGAACTTCATTTGTCAGCAACCTTTGGGATACGGATCTGATCTCGGATCTGAGCCGGCAACTTCTACCACAGCATAGATCCGAACTCCTAGCTCCTCCCTTTACCCATAATCCCCTGCCAACCCTGACTGACCTCAGATCTAGTTTGCCGCGCTTCAAGCTGGATTTCGAGCTCCTGCTATTTGGATAACTTTGTGAGAAAAACTTTACATTTTTTCTTCCCTTTTCTTGTGTGAATGTGAACGAGTGTTTAGGTATCCTATATTTTACTTATTTAACTTATTTTGTGTTTATTTTTCCTCCCTGCCCTCGCTGGTCGTAGTGTGTGTTTGTGGTGTATGTAGGGGCCTAGTGAGTGTGTTTTCTGCATCACTATGTCGGAGGCCCTTAAAGCCATCTTTTCAAAGTGCACCGAGTGTGGCCATAAGCTTTCACCGGCGGATGGCCACACCCGGTGCGTTAGGTGCCTTGGAGTTGAACACCTCTCCTCGGGATGCGCGATTTGCGCAGCGTTCAACCCCAGGGCACTTAAGGACCGGAGGTCAAAGCTGATTCTGGCGGGCCTTTTGCCCCCGGATTCGGCTCTGGCCTCCAGTACTTCTGTGGCCGCTACCCAGCCCTCGGTGGTAGCCACCCTTGTCTCCCTCCCTCCGGTCGGGACTCAACCTCCCGCTTCGGCTCCGGAGGAGAGGGAGGCCGGTAAAACCAAACGGAAGGAAAAGCACCATAAGCGGCGGGCCGAGGACTCCTCCTCTGCCCCGTCTGCCAAATGGGCTTCTCCATCCAGAGCTTCTGGATCGCCTCCTCCTCGGCTCCGGTCCCCTTGTTTCTCACTGGGACCCGGGGAGGAGGGGACCCGGTCCCCGTCGAGGTCATCGAGGCGACACTCTAGGTCTGCCTCGGTGGCCTCTTCGAGGTCCACCTTTAGCATGTCAGATGCAGACATGGACCGGATGATGGGGAGGTTCTTCCAGGCCCAGCTGCAGATGAGAGTGCTCTTGCCTCCCCCCCTCCGGGGGGGAGCTCGACCCCATTTTTTGCTCCAATCGCTCCTTCTCCAACCCGCTTTCCGGGTTCCGAGCATTCGGAGCAGAGCCACATTGGATCCGGGGGTGGGTCAGAGCCGATAGTACTGGTTACTTCGGCTCCGACTGGTCCCTCGAGCTTGTCGGATCCGACCTCTCGGAGCTGTGGGCTGAGCTTCGGATCCGAGAGATGCGGTGTGACTTCTTCTCCTTCCCGGTCGGAGCGCACAGGTCCTTTGGATCCGAGGGTCTCGGGCCCGGATCCGGTCCCCGCTTCGGATCCGAGTGGGAGTCGACTCTCTGATCCTATTGAGAGTGGCTCCCACTCGGCTTTCGCGGTGGTGGAGAGGGCACTGTTGAGTGCATCCGGGCCTCCGGTCCCGGCTTCGGCTCCCCCCTGCACTCCCTCTCAGCTGGTCAAGGCTCCCATCACCCGGCCTTCGGGGCAGCCTGCTTCAGCGCCTCTGGGTGTTCCTTTGGAACGTGACATTGCTGGTGAGTCTTCCTCGGACAGCCCCCCCGAGGAGGTCCCTCACAAAGCTAAGTGTAAGAGGAGACACGTGGACTCCCCCGAGTCCCTTACGGAAGATACGGACTTAGATGAAGGGGAAGGCTCCCCAAGGTCACCCCCCGAGGATGTCTCCTTTGGAGACATCATGGAAATGCTCAGGATTAGGGGAGGGTGGTCTGCCCCCAAGGCGTCCTCCGATGAGTCCGTATTCCTAGAGGCGTTCGAAGCAGGGCCATCTACCTCTTGGGTGTCCCCTCCCCCGACTCCCTGGTGGACCTTATTTCCACCAGGGCTTGGAAGGAGCCGGACACTGTAGAGCCAGTCCCCAAGCACCCGGATAGAATCCTGAGTCCCCCTGCAGAAAGAACCCACTGGAGCAGAGGTCTCCCCGTGGATGCCATGTTGGTGGCGGCGGCCACTAAGAGGGAAGTTGGCTCAGGAGAGCTCCGCGGTCCACCCACTGAGCAAGGAGTCTCGAGCGATGGACCGCCTTGGGAAGTGGGTCTTTAGTTCAGCAACCTTCTCCATGAGGGCGCTGAACTATATGGCACACGTCATCCGGATGCAGCGAGATCTAATAAAAGAATACGCTGCCTCCCCCCCAGAGTCCATGTCGGAAGGGGACAAGCAGCTATACTCCTCCCGAATGTCCACTCTACGTTCAGTTTCCAACACCTCTATGCGGCTCTTGTCTCACGCCACGGAAGGAGCCGCTAGAGCTGGCGGAGCCGGCCTGGTAATGAGGCGCCAAGCCTGGCTCCGACATTGTGACTTCGCAGAACCCTTTAAGGCGTCATTCGCAAATGCCCCCTTTGATGGTTCTGCATTGTTTGGCAAAACCATTCGCGACACTTTAGTCCAGAGCGAGAAAGACGGGAAGACATTGTCTGCCATCGGAGTCCG
Organism: Protopterus annectens; assembly: GCF_019279795.1. NCBI lineage: Eukaryota > Metazoa > Chordata > Ceratodontiformes > Protopteridae > Protopterus > Protopterus annectens. The sequence goes on along the minus strand of NC_056728.1, from coordinate 1,375,079,948 downwards.
CTTCTCTGCTCCCCAGAGGTCCTTTTCTAAGAACCAAAAGGGTCAGAAGAAGATGTGGTTCCGGAAATCGCATCGGTCCCAGTCTGCTCCGGACAACCAGTCCTCTCGTGGCAGAGGTGGACAGGGAGGACGCCGCCCAAGAGGCAGAGGGGGTCCCAGAAATTTTGGGTCCACAGAACCCTTCTCTGAGAGGCCCACGCAGAACCCCTGAGGGGTTGCCCGGCTGCTCCACTCTGGAGGCAGTCGGGGGGCGTCTTTCGAAGCACCTTGCAATGTGGGAGCCCATAAGAGATTGCTGGGTCCTTTGCATCATATCCAGAGGCTACCAAATTCCCTTTATTGTAACCCCCAAAACCAGAAGCCTCCCCAACGTACCACCCAATCAGAGGGAGGCGGCTGCTACAGACATTCAGCAGCTTTTACAAAAAAGAGCCATCCAACCCATTCCCCCAGATCAGTTTGGATTAGGGTTTTACTCCAGGTTCTTTCTGGTGCCAAAAAAGACGGGGGACTTGAGGTCCATCCTCAACCTCTCTCTCTTGAACCTGGCAGTACCCAAAGAAAAGTTCCGAATGGTCACGCTACAATCTATTCTCCCCCTGTTATGGGAGAACGACTGGATGTGCTCGATAGACCTCAAGGATGCGTACTACCACATTCTTGTGGACAGACATTCCAGGAGGTTCCTCCGCTTCCGGCTGGGAGCCAGTCACTTTCAGTTCAGGGCCCTCCCCTTCGGTCTCACCTTAGCCCCCAAGGTGTTCACCAAAGTCTTGGCGGTTATAGCGGCCCACCTGAGGCTTCAGGAAATTCAGGTCTTTCCGTACCTGGACGACTGGCTCCTCATCGCCCCAACAAGGCATCTGCTCTGTTCAGGCAGGGATTATTTCCTCAATCTTGCTCCACGCCTAGGGTTGACTGTCAACATGGCCAAATCCTCTCTGGCTCCTACACAGGTAATAGATTTCGTAGGGGCGAGATTGGATTCCAGATTAATGCTTGCCTTCCTGACTCCCGATCGGCTTCAGAACCTGAGGTTGCATGTTCAGGCCATTCTCCAACTTCCTGCTCCACCGGCGGAATTGATCCTGAGGGCTCTAGGGTCCATGGTGGCAGCAATTCCTCTGCTGCCCCTAGCCCGTCTAAATATGAGGGTCCTGCAGTGGACCCTCCAGGTACAATGGTCCCTGTCTCACAACCCCCTGTCCCATCCTATTCCCCTAAGCAGGGCTTGCCGAGGGTCGCTCATGTGGTGGCTCCAGTCCCCGAGTCTCCACACGGGACGACCATTCTCGATGCCTTCCCCCATCGCCACAGTGACCACGGACACCTCTCGCCTGGGGTGGGGGGGCACTATTCAGGCAGAACGGTCTAAGGCACGTGGAACGACACAGAGACCTCCTTGCATATCAGTGTCCTAGAGATGAGGGCGGTGCTTTTGACATTGCAGGCACTTCACAGCCTTCTTCCGATTGGGACGATTGCAGTACAAACGGACAACATGTCAGTTGTCTGGTACATCAACAAACTGGGGGGGAACCAGGTCGTATCCTCTTTGTCGCGAGGCCATGAGAGTGTGGGAATGGGCAATATCCACCAACCGCTTTCTTATTGCAACGCACATTCCGGGATGGTCCAACATCCTAGAAGACAGGCTCAGTCGTTCGATTCTGACCCCATACGAATGGTCTCTCAATCCTCTAGTAGCGAAACAAATATTTGCCCAGTGGGGGCAACCCTGTTGCGATCTTTTTGCCTCTTCTTCAAATACCAAATGCAGCAGTTACTTCGCTCTAATCCCCCCTCAGGGGGAGTCCCGAGAGACTCTCTAGTACATGCTTGGCCTCCCGGTCTCCTTTACGCTTACCCTCCATTGCCCATGATGCTAAAACTCTTACAGAAAGCCAGTCGGCTGGGGAGCAAAATGATCCTCATTGCCCCATTCTGGCCTCGTCAAATGTGGTTCCCGTACCTGTGGTCTCATTTGATTCATCCACCCTGGATTCTGGATCCCCTCCCGGATCTCATTACTCATCCTCTGGGTCTTCTGACCCCCAGCCTGGTTAACCTCAAGCTGACTGCTTGGTTGCTCCAGTTCCACTCCTGATAAGGACTCCCGGAATCTCCTCACCAGTCAAAGCCATCCTAGTAGCAGCACATAAACCTTCCACCAGAAGGGTCTATCGAAGTAAGTGGAAACGTTTCTCCATTTGGGTGGAGCACCATCACTTAGATCCTTTCACGGCACCTCTTACATCGGTTTTGGATTTTCTAACTACCCTTTTTCATCAAGGGGCTAGCTGCTCTACAGTCAAGGTACAACTAGCAGTGATTTCGCATTATCATGTAGGGCATGAATCGGGCCCTCTAATTACTTCCAAGCTTTGTAAAGCTTTCCTCAAGGGTACCTTCCTTCTCAGACCTCCGGTCAGGGAGGTAGTACCCCCATGGGATTTATCTTTGGTTCTACAGGCCTTGACAAGCCCCCCTTTCGAGCCAGCGGCTACGGTTGATCTTAAATACCTCTCTTGGAAGACGGCCTTCTTGGTGGCCATTACTACAGCTAAAAGGGTCTCTGAGCTTCAGGCTCTATGTGTTAAACCGCCATACTTAGCCTTCCATCAGGATAGAGTTTACCTCAGGATCAATCCATCCTTTCTGCCTAAGGTATCTTCGGAAGCTAATATTAATCAATCTGTTAATCTTCCCGTGTTCTTTCCCGATTACCAGAACAAAGGAGAGTACAAACTGCATTCCTTGGATGTGCACAGACAATTACGCTTTTATATTCATCGCACTGCTGGTCATAGGCAATCTGACCAGTTGTTTGTCTCCTTTGCCAAAACAAATTTAGGCGAGTCAATTTCTAAAGTTACCCTGTCACGGTGGATAGCTAGTTGTATCCTCTTGGCATATCAGAGTTCGGGAAGGCCTGCACCTCAGGGAGTCCGAGCTCATTCTACTAGAGCCGTCGCTACTTCGGCGGCTTTTAAATCTAGAGTTCCCTTAGATGATATTTGTTCCACAGCCACTTGGACCTCATCTCATACCTTTATCAGCCATTACAAACTGGATGTTGTCTCCAGAGGTAGGGTGTCCTTTGGCTCTGCAGTGCTCCGGAATATTCTTCCATAAAGGCCACCCAGGATTCAGGTAGCTGGGGACTCTGTCCCAAAGGTTCCTGACAAATGAAGTTCCTACTTCAGATTAAGAAGTTATGTACTCACCATAACGTTCCATCTGAGTAGGTATCTTCATTTGTCTGCAACCATCACCCCCTCCTTCCCCCTGACCTATAGGATTCTGTTTAGGATCTATCTTAGATAAGCCCCTTCCGGGGCACAGTAACAATGGTTATATTGGGCAAACTTGATCTGAGGTCAGTCAGGGTTGGCAGGGGATTATGGGTAAAGGGAGGAGCTAGGAGCTCGGCTCTATGCTGTGGTAGAAGTTGCCGGCTCGGATCCGAGATCGGATCCGTATCCCAAAGGTTGCAGACAAATGAAGATACCTACTCAGATGGAACGTTATGGTGATTACATAACTTTATTTCTGAAATAGTTTGGAATTACCTCACATGTCTTTCTTACAGAGATTCTATTAATGATATTCTTCTTTCTTCAACCACTTGGTCAAATATTCAAACCTTGTGAAGCACTACAATTTAGATACTGTCTCCAGGAGCAGGACTCCCTCCGGTTTGGCAATGACCTGCATATCCTTGTATGATGACCTCCCAAGAGTTACATAGCTGGAGAATCTGACCCATCAGTGAAGAAGAAGAATGAAAATTGCAGCATCAAATAAAGAAGTTATGTACTTACCATAACATTCCATCTGTGTTTTCCACTTTCGTTCTTCCTCACCTTCCCTCCCAGCTGTCCCCCAGCCTATCTTTATAGGAGGATCTTGAACGACATAGGAATTCATGTTCCTAGTTTGAGTTTTTAATCTTAATTCCAAACTTAATTTTTCCTTTTATTTACCTCTCCTGTCTCTATAAATCAGTAAGCAGTCGGCAGTAAACTTGATCTGAGGAGATAGGGTTGGTGTGGTGCATTATGGGATAAGGGAAGAGCTCGAGATTGGGATCCAAAGTCTTGAGAATGCGGCCAAGTCAGATCTGAGGTTTGGATCTGACCCCATCAGTGAGGAAGAATGAAAATGGACAACACAGATGGAACGTTATGGTAAGTAGCAACAACAGCAACATAACTTTGTTATTTATATCACGTATCTAATGAATTGTCAGGTAGCGTTAAATTGTCCATTGGGCCCAGATCATGGCTAAAAAGGGTCTGTCGACCAGTCCACCTCTCCAGATATCAAAGTAAGTAAATACATTAAAACTATACTATATTAGTAGTCATTGTAAAGAGAAAATACATTATAGGAGCAATATATTTTGCTTGAGAGACGTACAGATGCCATGAAACAAGAATAGTAAGGTATTTGCACAACCAACAATGACCAGTATATCACTTCATCAGGTATTTAAAAGTAATACGTTACACAAATGGTGGAAGACATACAAAATTGCTAGTCTAAATAGGTCAGAAAGTAAGTAACAATGAAAAATAAAGTAGAATAAGTGAATGAAAAATGGTGGCGCAGCTATGATGAGACAAGCAAAGCACTGGAACTGGCTTGGTAAATGCAACAAAATAGCAGTATTCCATTAACGGCACAGCTATTTCAGCTGTGTAGAAGATTAAAGCCCTGACTTAAGACTCAGGCAACCCAGGTTTGATTACATGCACTATGCAAGCCCCCTTATAATTTAATAGAGTACTATAATGACAAAATATCAACTCTTCAACTGTGAGTGGAAACTTACACATCCTTTGTGTGATGTTTAATGAATACCCTACCACCCATCTGATGTGAGTATAACATTGTGACACTGCCAGCGCAACTATCTGGAATTTTGTAAATAATTATATGTCATTTGTGAATATTGATATGATTTATATAGAACTGTATGTTATGTGTATATTAAACTACTGGTGTAGAAGTGTGTGTTTTACAGAGTTTGTACAGTGCTGAACTTCATGGATATGTCCACAGTGTACCCTACTGGAAAGGAACAGAAATATGTATAAACTATATACCTGAGCAAATGTATGTTTTAATAGTAGAAGCTGAAACATACAGAGTTAACTTACAAAACTTCAAGAAAATACGTTGAAAATTAAAGTGTTTTACGCTAGTGTTATCTTTCAGTGAAGCAGACACAGTGTCTAGAGTTAGAGGTTTTTCTATTGTCTTGGACAGAAGTAATTACTAGGTCTAAAATGTAAAAGTGTTTAATTGTCTTACGACTTCCAGTTCTCAGCAAACATCTGAGAGATGTGTATTTTAAACACAGAGATGTTAGTTTCCATTAGTCTGGAAACTGAAGGGAGGTGACAGAGTGATGTCATCCAAGCTAACGCAGCAGTAATGTATGATATTAATTTAAGAACTCTCTTAGAGAGAGACTTGGCATTTTGTATTTTGTCTTTGACCTGGAAACATCCATCATCAGCACTTATGCCTGCATGTTGTCTGTAAGTAAGACTTGGGGCATAGTATCTCTCTTAGATATAGATAAGAATATAGTAAAGATTAGTTTAGATGTTTTCTGTATTTATTTGAGATTGTCCTGTGGTGGTAGTGGTAAAATATTTCCTGTGATTCTGAACTCTCTAGTTACTGTGTTGATTGAGTATTGTCTTGTTCTTTTATTATTTATTATTAAATATATTTAAACCTATATTTGTGGCTGATATTTGTGAGGCATATTTAAGCTGTTAAAGTACTGGTATTTGTAATTGGTGCCACTGTACAGGGCACTCCTAAATAGCCTTGCTCTTGATCAAACTTGCCATTTGGATAACAGTAACATTACACAGTAGGATTGGTCACCCTTTGGGAAAGGCCTTAAAGTAGCTGATAAGCGGTTTGGGGGCAGTGATAACTACCTTATGGTCAGGGCAGAAGGGGGCATAGCTAGTAAACCTGTCCCAGACTTTCCCAGATGTGTGTTTGTGTATAAATCAAATCTCAAAGTATGTGTGTGTGCGAGTTACTTGGGCAGGTACACAAAACACTGGTTGGACAGAGACAATGTTGGGAGGACTTGGCATAGAGCCCTGGCTAAGGACTCAACTCTATAGTTGTGCCAATGGGGAGTCTTATTGGATATCTGGAGAAAGAAGGAGAAACCAGCCCCAGCCTGACTGTGATCTCTGTGTGCTCTTAAGGGAAATTGTACTTTACTGTGTGTGTACTTGTCATCTTCCCATTATGTACATCCTTCACTGTTGCCAATGGTGAGAATTGAGGCTTCTTGATTACTGGGCCAGTGCAAGGGCATCACATGTTAATTGTTTGGCAGTGATGGGATATTGACATCACATATTAATCAGTTGTCAATGGGTTAGCCACATCACATATTAATTGGTTTGTAGTGGTGTAGATATCGAATTCCTGTAGCCTGTGTACAGTAGTCACTGAAGGTGTTTGTACTCTCAATCAGCCATGTATTGAACATTCAGAGTTGATATCACAATTGTTTTATTTATTTTTTTGTTAGCTTAGTCAGGGAGAGAAGGCAAGCATGTCAGCAGAGGAGTATGGCAAGCTGACAAGGAGACATTTGGCTGAGATGTGTCAGGCTAAAGGACTGGTGCATGCCAACCTGACTAAAGCAGACATGACTGCAGCTTTAGTCACAGCTGCATCACAGAATAGCAGCCAGGAGGACAATCAGCCTGACCTTGGAAATGTACCTCAGAAAATGGACAGCTCAAATTTTCCACAGAGGACTCAAAAATCTATCTGGAGTTAATGAGACTTGAGCTAGAGGCCAAGCGTTTGGAAATAGAGGCAGCAGAGAGACTGAGACATGTAGAGACTGAGGAAAATGAGAAACTGCTACAGCTGAAGGCTGAGAAAAATGAGAAACTGCGACAATTGCACACTGAGGAAAAGGAGAGGCAGAGGCAACATGAAAAGGAGATGCTGACTCTGGAGTCATGGAGGTAATGGGGAAGGGAGTAACCGAATCCCAGAAGCCTCAAAGGTCAGTAAATTTCTTCCACAATTTACAGAGTGGGATCATTTTGATAGCTTCATTCATATGTTTGAGAGGGTATATAAACAGTATAATGTTGACCAAGGGCTCTGGGTATGGTTCCTGACCCCCTTACTCCATGTTAAAGCTCTAACTGTAATTTCTAAGCTGTCTGATACAGATTGTTTAAATTATAATGTTGTAAAGAACTGTCTTTTAGAATGTTTTAAGTTGACACCTGAAGCTTATAGGAAAAAAGTTTGTGAATATAGATGTAAGGCAGATAAAAGTGTGAGTGAATATGTTGCTGAACTAAGCACTTATTTTCATAGGTGGGTGAATGGATGTCAAGTCCCCACTTTTGAAGGGCTGGAAGATCTTTTGGTGAGGGAACAAGCCCTTAGCACTTTGCCTGAGGACATGAGGATCTGGTTAGCTGATGGACAATGTGCTACTTTAGATGAGTTAGGGAAGAAGGGAGACCTATACCTACCAAGCAGAGCATCCCTGCACTTGAAAGGTACCCCCAGTACAGCTCATGGGTCTAAAGGAACCCATGGTGGGCAGCACAGACTGCCCCAACAGAATCTGCCGGTAGCACGGGAAGCCATTAGTCCAGGTACACATCCAGGAACAAGGTTAAATGCAGCCAGTGGGGACATGTAGCATACAGATGACCACAGAGGCAAGGTAGGGAACAAAAGGTGGGACAGCCAGTAAGTGGGAATGATAAAATGCCAGCAGTAAGTTGTCTCGAGACAAGGGTACCAAACTACCAGAAGAGGTTATAGCCTATCTTAGTGAATGAGAAAGAGGCCATGGCCAAGATAGAGACAACCTCTGACCTAAACATTGTGAAGCCTGCAATATTTACAGAGGAGCACTACTTGCTTGGGCAGTCTACTCCAGTCAGAGCTTTAGGAGGGACCCCATTCCAAATACCTTTGGCTAGGGTTCACCTTGACTGCGAGGGTGGAAAAGGAAGAAAGCAAGTAGGTGTGTTTGAGGATATCCCTGCAGATGTCCTGATAGGGAATTATTTTGATAATGCAGTACCCTGTTGCATGCAGTTACACTCAGTCAGGCTTGGAGACAAGAATGTGGGTCTAATATCCCTGGGGAGACACAGACAGACAGCACACTTGCAGCCAGGACTGATGAGGTGGTTACTTCAGGGAGGTAGCTGCCATGTAGCAGTGAAGGTGAGCCACAGCTGCTTGTGGGTACTGATGTTCCCTTGGACAGAGTGACTGCAAGGGCAGACATGACTAGTAGTACCCAGGCTGACAGTGAGGCACTGCAGACTTCATGTGGAAGGGGAGCTGGGAAGGGTTACTAAGAGAGAGTTGAGAGAGGCTCAGCTCTCAGACCCTACATTACAAGGCCTGAGGGAGAATAGCTATTGAGCCACCTGATTCTCAAGGGAAAGGGGGATTGATATACTGGGACAAAGGGTTACTGTACAGAGAGTGGACCCCTGAGGGTGGGCTAGAAGGTGAGAGAATACAGCCCTTGGTAGTGCCCAGAGCCTACCGTCTGTCACTTCTAGCCATAGCCTATGATATTCTGTTTGCAGGTCATATGGGCATAAAGCGCACAAAGATGCATATCATGCAGAACTTCTATTGACCTGGGTTTTCTAGAGATGTAACAGGGTACTGCAGGACCTGTGAGCAGCACCAAAAGGTAGGCAAGGCAGAAGACAAGGTGAAAGCTCCTTTGATGCCTTTTCCTGTGATCAAGGAGCCATTTCAGAAGGTAGCTATGGATATTGTGGGGCCTGTGAGTACCCAAAGTTCCACAGGGAAAAAGTATATCTTAGTGATAGTAGTAGATTATGCTACCAGATACCCTGAGGCAGTGGCTCTGTCCTCCATTGAGACAGAAAAGGTGGCAAATGCTTTATTAGAGATTTTTAGCAGGGTAGATTTCCCAAAAGAAATGCTGACTGACAGAGGTGCCAATTTCATGTCAGACTTGCTGGCTTGTCTGTGAAAGTGCTTTGGGGTGAAACACCTAAAGACCACCCCCTACCATCCCCAGACCTAGGGTCTTGTTGAGAGGTTAAAAACTGCACTCAAGATGATGCTATGGGCATTTGCAGACCAGTTTAAGAGGGAGTGGGACAAATATTTGCCCCATCTGTTTGCTTATAGAGAGGTGCCCCAGGAATACACAGGTTTTTCACTCTGAGTTGTATGGGCAAAGGGTGAGGAGACCTCTAGATTTGATTCGTGATGAATAGGAGGGTGAGTGTGAATCCCAAAAGGAGTCTGTTGTGTTATATGTCCTAAACCTCAGGACAAGGCTTAGGGAACTCATGGGCTTGGCCCAGAAGAAACTGGCAGAAGCCCAACAGCAGAAAAAGGTGTCGTATGGCAGGAATGCTCAAGCTAGAGAGTATGCTGTAGGGCAGCAGGTAATGTTCTCATTCCTGTCAGACAAAACAGACTGCATGCAGCTTGGGAGGGACCCTATAATGTGACGAGGAAGGTCAGTGATGTTAATTACATGGTAGAACTGCTAGGCAGGAGGCAGGGGCACAAATTGTACCATGTTGACATAATGAAACCTTACCATGATAGGGATGCCCTTGTGCTGAGTATTTACAGTGGATGGCAAGAGGAGTCTGAGGGGGATCTGGTGACTGATCTCCTCAGAGAGGCTCGGACTGACATCTCAGTGGAAGGGGTAGCAATGTCCCAGCAGCTATCCCCTACCCAGATCCAAGAAATCCGAGCAGTGTTACAGGGATTTGGGGGGCATGTTCACTGGGAAACTGGGGTGCACCCACCTGGTGCAGCACCATGTGGATACAGGACCCCAAATGCCTATTAACCAGGCCCCTTATAGGGTGCCTGAGAGAGTCAAATAGACTCTGAGGGAGTAGATACAGATAATGTTGGAACTTGGGGTAATCCAGGAGACCAGCAGACTCTGGGCCTCCCCAATAGAGTTGGTACCAAAGAAGGATGGCAGCACCAGATTCTGTGTGGACTACAGGAAATTAAATTGTCACAGAGTCAGATGCCTACCCCATGGCTAGGACAGATGAAGCCCTAGAGTAGCTGGGTGGAGCTAAGTATCTTACCACCACTGATCTTACCAAAAGTTACTGGCAGGTGCCCTAGACTCCCAGTGCTAGAGAGAGGTCAGCCTTTGTGACTCCTTTTCGGTTGTATGAGTTCATGAAGATGCCCTTTGGGATGAAAAATGCCCCAACGACTTTCCAGAGGCTGGTAGTTCTTATCCTAGCAGGAGATTTTGCCCTTGCTTACCTAGATGATATTGCCATCTACAGCTATTGCTGGCAAGAGCACCTTCAGCATGTCAGGGTGGTGCTGGGCAGACTACAGAGGGCCGGCAGGCTGACCATTAAGCCTAGCAAATGGCAGGTGGGAATGGCAATAGGTCTCCTACCTGGGACATAGAGTGAGGAGTGGTAACATCAGGCCAGAACCTGCCAAAGTGGAGCCCATTCAGGCATGGCCTCCCCCTGTTATCAAAAAGCAGGTGAGGGCATTCTTAGGGACAGCAGGGTAGTATATAAAGTTTGTCTGCATTTATAGTACCACAGCTGCTTCTCTCACAGACCTGACAAGGAAAAACAGGCCAGATAAGGCAGTGTGAACCCCAACATGTGAACAGGCATTCCAGAAGCTTAAAGGAGCTTTGGGAGGACCCCCTGTGTTAGCCAGTCCAGATTAGAGCAAATAATTTGTTGTGCAGATGGATGCTTCAAACCATGGGAAGGAGGCTGTACTCAGCCAGGTTTCCTCAGAGGGCGAAGAGCACCCAGTGGTATATCTCAGTCGTAGGCTCAAACCCAGGGAAGAATGCTTTGCAGCTGTAGAAGAAGAATGCCTAGCCATAGTGTGGGCACTGCAGAAATTTCAGCCTTATCTGTATGGAAGTAAATTCACTGTAGTTACAGACCACAATACCTTAACATGGCTACATTGAGCCAGCCAGGAAAATGCCAAATTACTAAGGTGGAGCCCAGGGCTGGAAGCATATGATATGACAGTGCAGCACCGCAGTGTGGTTAGCAATGCTAACGCAGATGGGCTGTCAAGACAGAGAATCGGGTAAGGTGTTCCCAGATAGGCTGAACTCTCTCAAGCAACTTTTTTCAAGGGTCACTTGAAAAACTAGATTGAGTTTTCGGGGAGGGGAGAAATGTGACTTTGCCAGCCCAGCTATCTGGAATTCTGTAAATAATTCTGTCATTTGTGAATATTGATATGATTTATACAGAACTCTATGTTATTTGTATGTTAAACTACTGGTGTAGAAGTCTGTGAACAAGGTTTTTACAGTACTGAGCTTCAAGGATGTGTCCACAGTATACCCTACTGGAAAAGAACAGACATGTTAACTATATACCTATGCAAATTTATGTTTTAATAGTAGAAGCTGAAACATACAGAGTTAACTTACAAAACGTCAAGAAAATAAGTTGAAAATTAGTGTTTTACGATTGAGTTATCTCTCAGTGATCTAGAGTTAGATGTTTTTCTATTGTCTTGGAGAGATGTAATTGCTAGTTCTAAAATGTAAAAGTGTTTGTTTTACGACTTCCAGTTCTCAGCAAACATCTGAGAGGTGGGTATTCTTAACACAGAGATGTTAGTTTCTGTTAGCCTGGGAACTGAAGGCAGGTGACAGAGTGATGTCATCCAAGCTGACCCAGCAGTAACATCTGATATTAATTTAAGAACTCTCTTGGAGAGAGATTTGGCATTTTGTATTTTGTCTTTGATCTGGAAACATCCATCATCAGTAATTCTGCCTGCATTTTGTCTGTAAGTAAGACTTATGGCATAGTATCTCTTAGATATAGATAATAATATAGTAAAGATTAGTTTAGATGTTTTCTGTATTTATTTGAGACTGTCCTGCAATGTTGTTTTTAAAATATTTCCTGTGATTGTAAACTCTGTAGTTACTGAATTGATTAATGTCTTGTTCTTTTATTATTAAATATATTTAAACCTATCTTTGTGGCTATTTGTGAGACATATTTAACCTCTTAGAGTACTGGCATATGTATTTGGTGCCACTGTACAGGGCACTCGTAAATAGCCTTGCTCTTGGTCACACTTACCATTTGGATAATAGTAACCTTGCACAGTAGGATTGGTCACCCTTTGGGAAGGGCCTTAAAGTAGCTGATAAGGGGTTTGGGTTGCAGTGATAACTACCTTATGGTCTGGGCAGAAGGGGGCATATCTAGTAATCCTGTGCCTGCCTTTCCCAGGTGTGTGTTTGTGTATAAATCAAATCTCAAAGTGTGTGTGAGTTACTTGGACAGGAACACAAAGCACTGGTTGGACAGAGAGGGTGTTGAGAGGACTTGACTTGGAACCCTGGCTAAGGACTCAACTCTATAGTTGTGCTAGTGGAGAGTATTATTGGGGATCTGGAGAAAGAGGGAGAACCCATCCCCAGACTGATTGTGATCTCTGTATGCTTTTAAGGGAAATTGTACTTTACTGTGTGTGTACTTGTCATCCTCCCATTGTGAATGTCCCTCACTGTTGCCAGTGGTAAGGATTGAGGCTCCTTGATTATTGGGCCAGTGCAGGGGCATCACAAACATCACTGCACTTGAAGCTGATAAATAAATGCACATCGCATAGACATTATTTGATAGACTTGCATAGGCAGATATACACAAAGGTAAAAATGTAACAAACTTTAGCAAACATTGAGGACGGCAACATGAACAACATGTGGTGCCAGTTTTTCCTGGTCAAGGGAATGCAAGTAAATATATATACATGAAATACTTTCCGTAGTTTTATAGGGTTGATTATGTGCAGTTTAACATTGCTGTGTAGGTGGGCTTTGCTACTGTGCATCTCAAGGCGGGAGTACTCATTTACGCTACAACCCAGGTATCACTCTACAGAAACACATAAGAGATTTATTTGTCTTTTTCTCCAGTTTTGGAGTTTAGTTATGGCACTTTGTTCACTACAACAGTGTTTAAACACAAAATTAAATCATACCTCTATATACAACTCGAAGCAGTTGATGAGAATAACTTATACCGATGGCATACGCTTTCTTTCCTGGGTGATACAAGGCCCCATCCAGTCAAATGTATGCAGTCAGCCTGAGGTACGCCAGATGTTCTTCATGTTTCACTGTTGCAGTCATCACATTTGGGTTATCTGCCTACAGGTAGCCCTCAGCCGGCCTGAATACCAGAGTCTTTGGATTTCTGCATCGGATGCTGTCACTTCTTCCATGACGCTAGGTTGTAAGGTGTATAAAACATGCAGCCGACGCCATTACATCAGCCTTTCTTGCCGTGCGGTGCCTGAAGCAAAAGCAGTTCGCAAGTGCCAGGCGGACTCCTGAAATTTTCGATTTCGAGTTTCAGACCTGAAGTCTTCAAAAAGATAATTACCCCTTTGGGGATCCTTTTTTTTGTTCTACCCGATGTCAGAAAAAAATAACAATTGTCTTGCCTGTGGAAAGCAAATACCTCAGAGAGATTTTCGTTCTTACTGCATCACCTGTTTAGGCCCAGACCACGACAACCCTCACTGTCGGTTTTCTGCCTTGTTCAACGGCCATACTCCTCGTCGTGGGCAATTTTTGTAGCTAAATATTTCTTTTTCGATCTCCGTACTCCAAAATGACTTCCTTAAGCCTTCCGACTACTGATCTTCTGAAAAAACATAAGGATAGACAGACCGCATAGGTCCAAAACTGTCGACGATGCTTCAGTTAAGCTAGTCACCAGTACTCAGTGAGACGCTTTTGCAGCCCGTGATACCCGTTACTACGGATTCGCAGGGCCTCTACTGAGACCCATTCGGAGTCCGGTATGCAGCGAGATGGTTCTTTGACTATGGAACCTGCGGATGTGTCTACCTTTGATGGGTCCGGAGCCGCTGTGCAGGCACCGGCTTATGAGGGTGAATTCAGGCCTACTGATTTTCATATCAAACAGACAACTTCATTTCAAACTAAAAATACTGAATTTCTCATGCCTAAAGCTCGCACTATGCCTAGAAAACCGATGGCCAAACCGCATTCTCAGACCCATATGCCTCAAAAGCAAATGATTAGAATGGCTGAAGACCTTATTACCTTAATTAGGGGAAGCCAGCCTTCCCCCTCTAAGAGACCTAGAACTGATTTTCTTTCTGAATCTTCTGACCAGGAATCTGATGTCTCTGTTCCCTCTGACTACCAGGATTTACCCGTATCTACTTAGGATTCTGATGCAGAGGATTCCATTCCCTCTGCTTCCCCTCCAGAAGACTTTTCTTTTGGTGAAACCTTGCATACTTTTAGCGAGCATTTCCACTGGGAAAGCCAGGACTATTCTGAGTCCAAAAAGAGACTTAGGGAATTCTTACTCCTGCCTCAACACAGGCCTTTAACTATCCCTTTTGTTTTGGAGATTGTAGATTATGTTTTTCTAGAATCTAGCCTTACCCCAGACACTTTGCCTCCAGCTCCCAGGAAACCTGACAAGTACTACAGAGTACCTGACTCTCACAAATTCCTCTTCAAGAATCCTACTGCGGATCCAGAGACCATTTCCCAAGGGCCAAAAGGCATTAAGACTATGTCTGCCAAAAATCCTACACCATCTGATAGGGACTCTAGAGCTTTTAGACAGATGGGGTAAGAAGGTATGCAGTTCTGATACTTTGGCCATTAGAGCTTTAAATTGCCAGTTTCATATATTAAAGTATCAGCAGCATATTATGGGACTACTTAAACAGAAAATGACTGATTTCTGACTGTGCTGAACACAAAGATGTGCAAGAGTTAATGCATTCTGCATAACAAGTTGGTAAACATACTTTGCAGTGTGGTTTTGATGCTTTAGAAGCATCTTGCATGGCTGCTGTCACTGGGTCTGTACTTAGAAGGCATGCTTGGCTTAAGGAACAAAACTTGCCTGATCATGTTAAAGCTAAATTATTGGATGCCCCCTTAAAGCAAGACCGCCTTTTTGGCAACAAAGCAGAAGAAGTCGTCAAAAGGATGGAGGAAAAAGCTAAATCTATGCAAACTGTTAAAGATTTCTTACAAGTACAGCCTCCTAGATTCAGTAGGCATTGGCCTTCAAAGAACCGGTCTTTTCCAGTCCCTTCCAGGCCTTCTCAGTCCAAACCCAAGAGCAGCAGACCACCAAGATTTCAGTCTCAGGCTGTGCACAGATCTAAGCAGTGGGGGACTTTCACTTCCAAACCAGAGAGTAGTACGCCCCCCCCCCCCCCCCCCCCATGGAAGAACTCCACAATGACTTATTCTTAACTCTTCCAAGCCCCTTAGGAGGAAAGCTCGCCCTGCATGCAAAAAACTGGGAACTCATTACCCAGGACAAATGGGTTTTAAACATAGTTTCCCTAGTATACAGATTCCACTTCCACTCAAAACCTAACCCCAAGTGGACTGCCAGACCTCCACCCAAATCAATGGGCGGAAGCCCAAAAACAAGTTCCCTCTCTCCTCAGTATCAGGGCTGTTCAGACTGTCCCATCAGAACAAAGGGGACAAGGTTTTTATTCAAGACTGTTTCTGGTTCCCAGAAAAGAAAATTCCTGGCGTCCTATCCTAGACCTATCTATCCTCAGCACCTTTCTGGTGATTCCTAAATTCAAAATGCTAACTCTTCAACAGCTTCTTCCTATGCTAGCCAAGGATGCCTGGCTGGCAACCCTAGACTTAAAAGAAGCCTACCTGCACATCCCAATAAGGGAATCCTGCAGACATTACCTACGTTTCAGGGAGGGCTGCATGCACTATCAGTTCTCTGCACTTCCCTTTGGCTTATCTACTGCGCCCAGGGTATTCACAAAGTGCCTAGCTCCAGCCATTGCATTTTGGAGATATTCAGATTTACCCATACATGGACGATTGCCTGATTTAGGCAGGAAGTCAGGACTTGCTATTACAGCACCTGGCATTTGTAAAGAGACTTCTAACCTCTCTGGGGTACACCATCAACGAGAAGAAATCACACCTAGTACCCTGCCAACAGATTGTATTCCTGGGAGCAAGCTTGAACACAACTTCCCAGATGGCATTCCTCACTCCAGAGAAACAAGTTTATTTGACAACCTACTTCAACCTACTGGCCACAAAAACCCACCTATCTGCAAGGAAAATCCTGCAAGCCCTGGAGTTCATGACCTCTTGCATTTTGTTAATTCCATATGTAAGACTGCATATGAGGAAACTTCAGTAGTATCTAAAAAGTTTATGGTATCAACATTCTCAGGACCTGGAAACAATGATTCATATAATTCCCTGTCTAAGGGCATATTCCTTTGGTGGGCAGAGGCCTGCTACCACAACAAGGGACTCCCTTTCACTCTAACCCTGCCACCCAAACCCTAACAACAGACGCATCAGACTATGCATGGAGGGCTCACATGGCAGGACAGTGCATTCAGGGGAAATGGAACCCAAAACAGATGCACCTGCGTATCAATCAAAAAGAAATGTTAGCTGTACAGAATGCTCTGACAGCCTTCAAAGACCTTATTCTTCCAGGATAACTATTGGTAAAGACAGACAGCACCACAGTCATGTGGTACATAAACAAGCAGGGGGGAACCCATTCCTACCCACTCTGCAGACTAGCCATGGCTCTGTGGAACACAGCCTTGACCTACCAAGTGAACCTACAAGCTCAATTCCTGCCAGGCAAGCTAAATTCACTGGCAGACGACTTAAGCAGAAATCTCATGGACCCACACGAATGGAAACTGGAACCCAAAATATTCAAGCTCTTGAGGAACAAATGGAGGGACACCAGAGGTAGACCTGTTTGCCTCCCCTGAGAACTACCAATTGAACAAGTTCTGCACCAGAACTCCCCACAGTCAAGCTTGGAAAGTGGATCCCCTGTCCTTTACCTGGGAAAGCCTCTCAGTTTATGCCTTTCCCCCTCTGCCTCTTCTCTCGAAGGTTCTACTAAAGATCAAACAGGACAAGCCAAGGACAATACTGATTGCACCAGACTGGCCAAGCCAGCACTGGTACCCCCTTTTGCGCAGTCTGACAAAGCTACAGCCATGGCACCTGCCTTAGACCCCTTCCTTGCTGTCCTAGCAAGCGGGCCAGATTATGCACCCTCAGCTTCAAACCCTGAACCTTGCAGCCTGGCTATTTCCCTGACCTCACCTCCAGCAACCCTCAGTAAGCAGGTGCTGGATGTCATTCTTGAGGCAAGGAGGCCTAGTACTAGAAAATCTTATTCAGAAAAGTGGAAAAGATACTGTTCCTGGAGCCAGGCTCAGGGGATGGGCACAGAGGTGCCCAGCTTACCTCATATTGTAGACTATTTAACAGAAATGCTCCACAAGGGCCTATCGTTCTCTTCAATTAAGATTCATGCCTCTGCCATATCAGCACATTATAATACTGAGCCACCCCTCTTCTCTCATCCCCTGCTAAAACAATTCCTTAGAGGAGCCAAAAATTAAGACACCCCCCCCCCCCCACCCCCCAGGAGAGCTCCCACTCCAGCCTGGAACCTTAACTTTTTATTGGAAAAACTCACTCTCTCCCACTTTGAACCTGCTGCTACAGCAGAGTTGAAATTCCTTTCTTGGAAAACAGCCTTACTTCTAGCCATCACTTCAGCAAGAAGAGTGTCTGAACTGCAGGCCCTCATGGCAGTGGAAACCTTCATGATCTTCCATGCGGACAGGGTTTCTCTTAGGACTAATCCATCCTTTATGCCCAAGGTGGTGTCTAGTGTGGCTCTATACCAGTCCATTCATTTGCCTACCCTTTTCCCTAATCCTCAAAATAAAGGGGAAAGGATACTACATTCTGTGGATGTACACAGACTGCTTAGATTCTGTTTGGACAGGACTAAGCCTCTTAGAAAATCTGACCAGCTGCTAGTTAGCTTTGCTGCAGGGGCAGAGGGGAAGGCCATTTCAAAGCAAACCATTTCCAAATAGATAGCACATTGCATCCATTTCTGCTACAAGCACCACGGAAAACCTACCCCACAGGGGAATAGAACACATTCCACCAGGGCTGCATCTACCTCTACGGCATTTCTCAGAGGAGTCCCTACCAGGGACATCCTAGAAGCTGCAACCTGGAGTTCTGTACATACTTTCACCAAGCATTACCACCTGCCTATCTTTTCTAAATCCAGAGCTGGATTTGCCACAGCAGTCTTAAAGGGCCTGATTGCTAGCCCTAATGCTTTTTAACTACCTCCACCCTTCCTTAGCTTTGGGAATCAACCCAAATGTGATAACTGCAACAGTAAAACACAAAAAAACATAGTACAGTTGTGTGCACTTACCATAAATGTAGATGTTCGAGTGTATTCACTGTTGCAGTCCTGGTTACCCTCCCTCCAGCCTCCTGACTTCTCTATACTTCTACCTTGGCATATATTATATCATGTGTATTTGATGTTATGTGATCCTATCTCGCCTACATTCTGACTGATGGGTTCGGAGCCGATCCCTCGGCTCCGACTCGGCACGCTTATGCCAAAGAGCGAAGTCTCTAATTGGCTGAGCTTACTATATCCCAGGATGCACCACTACCAGTCCCCCAGATCTCGTTTGCCGCTAACCTGCGAAGACGTGGTCTCGAGCTGGCTGAGCTGAGTAGTTATTTTAGCTAACTTTTTCTGTCAGTTTTTTGCTGTTTTTGTCTTAAAAAGCTGTTTTAACGGCTATTACTTCTCATTGTGTGTGTTTGGATTTGTTGAAGACTTTTGTTGTGTGATTGGGTTGAGTTTGGTTTAGGCCCCCTTCATCTAGGGCCTTCCCGGTCAGTCAACCCTCCTAAAACCTTACAGGGTTTTCAAAGTTCCCTGTCATTTGCGCTTTTAAGCGATTACTGTAAGCCCATATATTTAAGTCAGTAAGTCAGTAATTGTATTTTTCCTGTCAAAGATTACTGAAATTGTCTTACCATAATGTCTCAGAATCCTAGGCCTTCGGGCTTTAAAAAATGTACAAAATGTAGTTTCAAAATGTCCATCACGGACGATCACTCGCTCTGTGTGTATTGTTTGGGTGCAAAACATTTACAGGAGTCATGCAGCGTATGTCACGCTTTTTCCTCAAGGGTCCTCCAGGAGAGGAAAAATAAATTGATTCTTAAGGGGTTAATTAAACCTTCTTTTGAAGAAGCCTTGGCATCCTCTCCTTCTCCGGCTAAAAAGAAAAGGGCGTCGGTTCCGACCAGTCCGTCGGATCCGACCGCCAAGAGACATAGGCAGGCCTCTCCTTCGGCTCCAAGGACTTGAGCCGAGGTCGAACAGTCTGCCTCGATGCCACCAGTCTCGACTCCTCTGGCTTCGAGCCGATGGCTGGGGCATCGAGAGGCGGGTCACCTGTCGGCTCCACTGGTCTCGGAGCCGGCAAGGGTCGCCGGCTCAGACACTTCCTCCTCGGCGCCGAATTCCACCTCGGCACCGATGGAATCTGGTGTGTGTATTCCTTCGGCGCCGATAGTCATCGAGTCACCTCGGAGCCGGTCCCCTAGTCCTTTGGGGCCGTTGGAGAGGCCGTCTCGAACCCGTTCTGTTTCCTCTCGGTCTTGAGGATGTCAGATTCTGATATAGACAGGGTGCTCCAAAGACTGTTCCAGTCCCCAGTCTTCCAAAAATTTGTTTCGGTTCCGACCCAGTTGGCTTCGAGCCGATGACCCTGGCCCACCCATTGCCATTCCTCCTCCGACTGCTTGGCTCCGTGGAGCAGGTGCTGTTGGAGCCGGTGGAGATCTTAGGGTCGGCTCCGACCCTTACTCCAACCCGGGCCTCGGGTCCGAGTTTTGTCGCGGACTTCTTCGGCTGGACCCGGGGTGATGTTTGGGACCTATGCTTTCGGTTCGAGCCTCCCCTCGGTGCTTGGCTGCGGGACTTCCGTCGGCTATCATGGCTCGGGACCGGACACTCCCAGGATTCTGGGGTCTGGCTTTCAGAGCCATGAGGAGTGCCTTGGCCAAGTCCTCTTGACCATCTCTCCGGCTTTACCGGCACCTTCCCTCGCGTGGAGACTGGGTCTTTGGCAGTTCCCTGTCCGTAGTCAGCGGAGCCCTGGGCCTGAGGTTACCCCATTGGGGTTCCCCTCCTCCTGAGGGTTCTTAGGAGTTGTCTTCGGAGGAACCCCAAGGAAGAGATTGTGCAAGAGGAAGCACGTGGACTCCCCGAGTCTATTACATCAGACACTGATCTTGATGATGCAGAGGGGTCCCGAAGTCGTCCTCGGATGATGTCTCATTTGCAGACATCTTAGAGATCCTCAAACAACGAGGCTGGATATCCAAACCCCCTCTGCTGATGAGTCAGTGCTCCTCAAGGCCTTTGGGGCTCAGCCCTCCGCCTCCTGGGTGTCTCCGCCCTTGACGAGCTTCTGGATTTAGTTTGTCGAAGGCGTGGGAACATCCAGATACCGTGGAACCAGTCCTTCTCATCCAAATAAATTTTTGTCTGCTCCCCGAGAAGGAGTTCCTCACTAAAGGCGTGGCTGTAGATGCCATGGTGGTGGCATCTGCTACACAACAGGGCGTGGCAGAGGCTTCAACGTCCGTCCATCCTCCTAATAAGGAGTCTAGGAGTATGGACAGGTGCGGAAGCGCACCCTGACTTCAGCGGCCTTTACTTTAAGGTCTCTGAATTATTTGGCACATTTTACCAGGCTTCAGAGGGATCTGGTCAAGGAGTTGTCAGATTCCTCTCGGTAACCTACCTGAGCAGCTAGCCCAGTCGGTTAGCTCTCAGTTGGCTATCCTTACGTCAATTTCTAACTCGTCCATGAGGCTCATTTCCTATGCGGCCGAAGGCGGTAGAGCGGCAGGCACAGGCATGGCTCTACGGAGACAAGCCTGGCTCGCTTGTGTCAGTTCTTGGAGGCCTTCAAGTCTTCCTTAACGCCGCCTTTGATGGGTCCTCCTTGTTTGGACCCAAGGTTAAAGACACCCTTACCGCTGTGAGCAAGAGGGAAAAACTTTATCTGCCGTAGGTGCCCGTTATTCCACTCCCTTTCGGCCTTACCCCAAGGCTAAAGGAGCGGGGAAAATGTGGTTCCGCAAATCTCGTAAGTTTTTCTCCCAACAGCAGGAAGATTCCCCTTCCAGAGGCAGAGGACGGGGAAATTTTTCAGGGAGACGCCGTCCCAGAGGCGGCAGAGGGCCCCGCAATTCTGGAGACCGCGAGTCCTTTCGTGGCTCTTCAGCCTCCCACACGTCATGAGGGATTGCCCGGCTGTGCTGCTCCGGAGCCAGTCGGGTGTCGTTTTGCCAAGCACCTAAAAGCCTGGGAGTCAATCACTCAGGACAGTTGGGTGCTTCGGATCATTGCCGGAGGTTACACCAGGCATCTACTAATGGACAACCTCAAAGCCACCATCTCCCTGGGTGTTACCCTGGGGATTACATTCAATTGGTCAAAGTCTGTCTTGCTGCCCTCTCAACGCATAAAGTTCATAGGAGCAGAGATAGACTCAAGATTGATGCGCGTCTTTCTTCCTGCCGAAAGGATCCAAACTTTACAGGGCCAAGTTCAAGCTCTGATCTCGAGATCCAAAGCCCCAGCCAGGATGGTTCTACAAGTTTTAGGCTCAATGTCTGCCACGGTTCTTTTAGTTCCTCTGGCAAGATGGCACATGAGGATTCTTCAGTGGCTATTGTCAACTCAATGGTCCTTTCAGGATCTTCCCCTCAATCATCACATCATGATTACGGAAATATGCAAACGGGACCTTCGTTGGTGGCTTCAGACATCCAATCTGAATCAAGGAAGCCCCTTTGTTATTCCCTCTCCAGTGGTTACCCTGACGACAGATGCCTCTCAGATAGGGTGGGGGGGGGCATTGTCTGGGCAGGCTAGTTCAGGGCTCCTGGCTTCCAGACGAAGCTCTTCTCCACATCAACGTGTTGGAGATGAGGGCTGTACTTCTATCCCTACAGGCCTTACACAAGTTTCTTCCTCAGGGCATCATCGCCATCCACACAGACAACATGTCGGTGGTCTGGTATCTGAACAAACAAGGAGGGACCAGATCTTACCCCCTTTGCAGAGAGGCCATGAGAGTGTGGGAATGGGCTGTAGCTACCAACCGCTACTTGGTAGCTACCCACATTCCGGGAAGGTCAAATATATTGGCAGACAAATTGAGCAGGACAATTCTTTCTCCTCACGAGTGGTCTTTAAACCAAACAGTAGCAGCTCAGGTTTTCAGGAGATGGGGGACGCCGTGCTGCGACCTATTTGCAACTCCACTAAACACCAAGTGCCAAAGGTTCTTCTCCTTGATCCCACATCAGGGAGTACCAGCTATGGATGCTCTAGCACAACCTTGGCCAACAGGGCTACTTTATGCCTTTCCTCCGATTCCACTTCTCTCCAAAGTCATTCAAAAAGCTTCTCAATTGGGGTCCGCAATGATACTGATTGCCCCATACTGGCCTCGTCAGGTATGGTTTCCTTACCTGAAGAAGCATGCGTGGACGATCCGTGGACTTTAGACCTAATTCGGACCTGCTAATTCATCAGTCGGGACATCAGCATCAGTCCCTTCGATCTTTGAAATTGACAGCTTGGCTCCTCCACTTCCGACTTTAGTCAGAAGTCACACACTAGACCCGGAAGTTGTTCACATTTTATCTTCGCCCACAAACCCACCACTAACAAATTGTACCTCAGTAAGTGGAAGAGGTTTGCTATCTGGACTCAACTCAAGGGCTTAGACCCTATCACTGCTCCTATCCCAGAGGTTTTGAAATTCTTAACATCCCTGTTTAATCAAGGATCTTCTGTCTCTACTATTAAAGTCCAACTAGCGGCTATCTCTAAATTCCACGAATCTATGGATCCTCCATTGATGAGCAGCAGACTATGCAAAACTTTCATTAAAGGTGCGGGCCTGTTAAGACCCCAATTTTCATCCTGCCTCCGTGGGATCTTGATTTGGTGCTTGGCGCATTAACATCTTCCCCTTCGAACCGGCTGCTACATGTGAGTTAAAATATCTGTCTTGGAAAACTGCCTTCTTAGTTGCAATTACTTCTGCAAGAAGAGTTTCAGAGCTTCAAGCCCTGTCTATTAAGCCACCGTACTTGATTTTCCACAAGGATAGAGTATCACTTAGGCCTAATCCATCCTTTGTCCCAAAGGTCTGTTCTAGTTTCTGTCTCCAACAATCTCTAGAGCTACCAGTTTTCTTCCCAAAATTCTCCAATGAAGCAGAATACACTCTCCATAAATTGGATGTTCACAGGCAATTACGCTTCTATTTAGACAGGACTCAGCAACCGTAAGTCAGACCAGTTGTTTGTGTCCTTCTCAGATAATAAATTGGGTCAAACCATCACAAAAGCTACTATCTCCAAATGGATCAGAGATTGCATAACTCAGGCTTATTCTTCTTGAATAAGCAACTTACAACATCTATCAAAGCTCATTCTACCAGAGCTATGGCTACTTCTATAGCTTTTCATTCCAAGCTCGCTATATCGGAAATTTGTGCTGCGGCTACTTGGTCCAACCCGCACACTTTCATTTCCCACTACAAATTGGATGTGGCATCTAAAGGGCGAGCATCATTTGGTTCCACGGTACTCAGGAGTGTTTTCCAGTGAGCCACCCAGGATTCAGGTGCTAGGGGCGCTGTCCCATCAGTCAGAATGTAGGCGAGATAGGATCACATAACATCTTTTAGTTATGTACTCACCATAACTTCAGATGTTTGGGATCCATCTCGCCTACATTCCTAAAACCCACCCTCCTTCCCCCTGCCTTGGAGATCAGAAGAGATTGAACGGTTTTGAGTTTTACTGTTTATCTTGTTTCATCTGACGATGTTATATAAGCAGGGCGTGCATGTGTGCATGTATGCGGACAAACTAGATCTGGGGGACTGGTAGTGGTGCATCCTGGGATATAGTAAGCTCAGCCAATTAGAGACTTCGCTCTTTGGCATAAGCGTGCCGAGTCGGAGCCGAGGGATCGGCTCCGAACCCATCAGTCAGAATGTAGGCGAGATGGATCCCAAACATCTGAAGTTATGGTGAGTACATAACTAAAAGTTTTTTGCTGGGAATGTTCCATACCATATAATTGCTTCCTATTGTGGGGGCACCTGACATCTGGGGCAAGAAAAACAGATGTAATGACGTCGACTGCATGTTTTATACCACTGATGACCTGACGTCATGGAAGAAGTGACAGCATCCGATGTAGAAATCCGAAGACTCTCGTATTCAGGCCGGCTGAGGGCTACCTGCAGGCAGATAACCAAAATGTGATGACTGCAACAGTGAATACACTCGAACATCTACATTTTATGGTAAATGTACACAACTGTACTTTTTCTGCTGCATCCTGTAGCATGAAATAGTGGGTTGTGTTAAGTATTGACGGGGTTGTGCTAAGCACAAGGTAAGTAGGAAAGCAGCTCAGATGATGAGAGAGATGTTCACAGTGGCAAACAATCAAATGTAATGGAGTTAGCAATAGGGTGGGTCCAGTTGAACCAAATCTCAACTGGTGTCTCTTGTAGATAATTGATTTTATTTTTTCCGGACAGTGCGCTGTCCAGAAAGGCATTCTTCATTTTCCTTACAGTGTCTCTTAATTCTGGACAGTCTGGAAGAATTCTGGATGGTTGGCAACCCTGTCATTCTTAAAATAAGTGTTATATTGCCAATGATTTACATTGCTGTGTTGACTGTTGCTTCTTCTTCTTTCAGGGCCTGTCATACATCACTCTAACCATACTGTTTGTCTTCTTCTCTGTCTCATTCTTGTTTTAATTTTGCTGCTTTCTTGTTTTGTATTTTCATTTTTTTGTAAGATTTGCCAGTACTTACGTATTATCACAACTAGATTTCCAAAGTGCACTAATTCGTCATGTTTCTGCAGGAACAGGTTGCTTAATCTAAAATGGGGTGTGTGTAAAGAAGTAAGTACTACTTTGTCACAGCGAGAATGAGGCAGGAAGAGGAAAAATGGTGACAGTTTGTACTTCTGGGTGACGCGCCTCATTTCTTCCACAATTCCGCAGTGGTGCACTGCTTTCCGATTCATGCATTCCTAATTATCCTGTTAGCTAAGGGCTAGTGACTCAAGAAATACACACTGACTTTTCATGGCCAGTAGTCACCAAAAGCAAAGGTGCCTGTAAGGAAGAGTAAGTAACGGCTCAATGCTTGTTTGGGGAGTGCTGCCTTTCTCCGCAGTGACAGACTGTTTTACAAAGGGTACATTCCTGCTTAGGGATCGTGACTGTTTCCAGTGCACAGGATTGTATGCATACTAACACTTTAAAATAAATGG
The DNA here is from genome assembly GCF_019279795.1 of Protopterus annectens. NCBI lineage: Eukaryota > Metazoa > Chordata > Ceratodontiformes > Protopteridae > Protopterus > Protopterus annectens. The sequence continues at coordinate 1,375,054,593 of NC_056728.1, read as the reverse complement.
ATTTAACTGTTTTTTAAAGGCAGTACAGCTTTTAGCAAGTCCTGTGTCATACACAGCAAGGAAATAGCATTACAGAGAAAAGGGCAGGGACTTATGTCTGTAAACCTCCACAAACAGAACAGCAATTTTAAATCAGTACTTCCAAGTATTTAGAGTGACTAGATGTCGGAAAACATCATAGCTTGAATCAAGCACTCATTCCTTAAATTTTACAATGTTTTCCCTACCTAAACAATTTTTTTAAATGAAGTTAACATTGTCAGTGTGATTCTGCATACATTTCTTTTTAAATTTACAGAGCGGGAAGCAAGCGGCATTATCGTGAAAATCTGGTTGTGATAGTAAGTAAGTACCAATTTTCCATAGAGCAAGCAGCAGAGAAACAGATACCACAACTCTCTGCAGTGGGCAGCACACCAACCTTTGGATTGCCTCTCTATAGGGTGACAAAGGTCACCCTAAGGAAAATTACCTGAAGCACTTACTGATGACCTTCATTGCTAATTCTCGGGTGACCATTTCTGAACTACACTGATTTCGACCAGCAGCCTTCATGAGCTTTCACATGTTGACCCTTTAATCTTTGCTTCTGCGGTTACCTGTGAATTTCTGCTGGTATGTTTGGACGTGTTTGAGAAATTAATAGCAGGTTTCTTCATTTTGTTTCAGGGGTACAATGCATTCTCTGACATTTGCAGCCTTTGACCCTATCGTCTGTCCCTATAGCCTTCATTAAAGAGCTGGCAGGGATGCTGCAGCAGAATGACCTCTCTGTATTTCCTTATCTGAATTTCTTGTTGACAATTTTTGCTTCCATTGCAGTAAGTTTCATTCATAGGAGTAATTGTGCATACTCTTTAGTGCTGTTTAGAGAGATCATGCATACTTTTCTTTTCTTCTTCCTTTGAAAAAGCTGAAGATGTGATGGTTTGGCCTTCTGGCTAGAGAGACACTTCATGGCTCATACACTTGCGTATCTGTACTGGCAGTGATGATGTTCACTGTCTCTTTGAGATGCTTTTTTTTCTGAGACTGTAGCAGTGTGCCAACCCATAATTCTCTTTTAGATATGCTACTGATTTTGGATACATAGTGCCAGTCCCTGGACCACTGAACATAATAGTCCACCAACCTGCTAACAGGTTTCCTTTTAGTAGTGGATGACAGATAAAATACTAGCAGCTGTGGCCCTAACAGCTTTGAGAGAAACATTTGGACATTATTTTCTTAGTTTTGGGTGCAGTTATTATGACTGTCTAAGCCCTGTAATCAGTAATGAAGCCAGGGTCCCCTGATAGTATGATCTGACAACTGGCAGTGGCACTGGAAAAGAAAAGGTGGCATACAGGCCTACTCCTTCTGTAGTGAAGTGATAAGTGCATGCAGTTGGCCACTTCATGGATTTTTTTCTGTTGTCATTCTTCATTACTCCAGAATCTTGTATCTTCAAAGACACCGACATGCAGCACAAGCCATCTCACAGAACTGTTGTTGCATCAGAAGAACATTCAGGCTATTTTTGTAGTCTTATTTTTTGATATTGAAACATAGTAGAAACAAGGAACAAACTTAACCGTCTTCAAAAAAACGAATTCAGCATACAAAGCAATTAAGCAATTATTCAACTTTTATCAGTAACACAAAAAAATCACAGCCTTTCATCTTTGTGCCACATTCTTATTTTGGTGTTACTAAAGTATACTCATAATTAATGCCTTGTTAGCTTCTCCCTACAAGAGCATATTAACTCATGAAGTATAAGATAATTTGATATACTAATCTTGTTTAACCAGTTACTTCACATACCCATAAATGCAGGAATACATGGATGTATTTTATTGATGGCAGTTAAATTAAATCAGTATCCTGTATCCCATAAATTAATTTACCCGTTCATTCTAAAATGCCAATAATTAACCTGGCTAAAAATCTTTAGCCTATCTCACCTTCTTTTAAGAACTTCTGAAAAAATGTTTCCACATCACCCTTTCAATTTCCCTAGTATCATTTCTTTGCTATCTTTAGCCTCACTTGTATCTTCTACCTACACTTCCTCGTCTCACAAATTACCACAATTCTCTCTTAACATCCTTTTCTTTTGTAATTATTTTTCAGTACCGACCTGCTCTTCCCCTTCACATAATTTAACCCAAGTCTCTCTGTCAACATATTTTCCTTGCTAATATTTAATACCATTTTTTTACTAAATTATACTTAAATATTATAGACAATTCTAAGGTATACTGGTCATTATCTGCTATTCTTAATAATTGTTATTTTCATATATGGAACTGTAATGCTAATACTACATGAATTTTCTTGTGTAATCTTCTACTGTGTTATGTTTTCTGGAGCTTTTCTCCCCAGGCCTCCACTGAAAATGGGTACCTCTGGACTTAGTCAGACTTTTCCAATAAACAATTGTGAAATAAAAAAAAAATCTGCTTATTTCACAAATTCATAGGTTTATCCTACAGTTCCACTGTCTTACAATTACTCATGCCTTGACTCTACCATCTCTCATGCCATACCTTACTTCTCCAGAGCATCATACCAGCCATTTCATAAACTGTTTTTACTTTTTCTTCTAGCAAACTACTCATATTGTGATACTTACTTTTAACAGAGAAAGTCATTCTACAATTCAAGTTATAATAACCATTTATCTTTAATATGGGAGGCACATCTCTCAGTGTAATAAAGGGACAAGCAGAACTGAAATATGACCCAGTTCTGCACTATTAATCTTCATGGCTACTTCATCATTAGTGCAAGTTTGGACTGTGGAAGTCACCTTTTGCATGCCGCTTTTTATAAATCCCCATCAGCTGTTCTGTTTCTTCATAAAGCAATTGTTTTAGTAGTACTTCACAACTGTAGACACTGTCGCAACACTCCTCAAATATTGTGAAATTTTCAGCTTCCTTAAAAATGTAAATGAATAAACGAATGTATGCGCCCCATGCATACTGTACACTTCAGTTCCAGTGATTCTTTTACATAAACTATTTGTTACATATACATATCCACCAAAGATGAACCACCTTTTCTGAATATTCAGTCTCAAAGTCTAAGTTTAAATATATGTATGCTTATAAAAGTTCATAGTTAAACAGATAGATGGTATTTCTAATACTATCTCTGTCCTGCTTTGTTAGTTTAAACATTGATCTGATGTGGTCCATTTAATTCTTCCTCTTAACTGGGTCTCTGGATCCGATATTGGATCCAAACCAGCATTCCAAAAGACAATTGCTGCCAATCTCAAGTTCCTCCCACTCCCACAATGCCCTATGCCTTCTCCAACCCCTCAGATCTCATATGCCACCTTCTTGTGCAGACCAGCGTTCTTGCAGACAGACTCAGCAAAACCATTCTGAGCCCACATGAGTGGTCCCTGAATCAGTCAGTAAAAACAAAATGAAAACTCCAGCAAAGCTAGAACTTCCAGTGAGTGACCTCCCAAACCTTTTGTATCGGAGGCACATGGAATATATGCAAATGATCCTTATGAACATCAGGTGTTTCAGCTAACTGGCGATTCTGAATGCCCATGACTTGTTTCTTCGTTTTAATGGACAATTTCAGGCCAATAAAGCCAAATCCCACTAGCTGCGGATATGCATATTTCTGCCTTGTTATGACCTCATCAGAACAGCACAAGCAGAGTGTTTGACTAAGCATTAGAAACACTAGTTTAGACCAGTTTACAGGCATTGCTGTATTCTGGGCTGTGGTGTAGTTCCTGTGTTGTCCATTACCTTACTTGGATAGAAGGAAGTTTCTTTGCTCACCAGTGGGAGTGGGGAGCCTTGAGCAGCCTACCTGTCCCTGTAGGAAGTGACCTCAGCACAAGAGCTGTAGTAATTGGTTGTTTTGGACCATTTCTAGCTCTTTTGAAGTTCCCTGTTTAAAATCCGCGTTTGCACGGCTTTGCGCGGTTGTGTACATAGCGCAGCGCCAGTTAAACAAGGTTAAACTTCTTCTGGCTCCGCCAAGTCTGCTCTTCAAATTTTCCCTTAAGGAAGCTCTACTCTTAGTATAATCAGACTACTCGCTATATTATAAGCCTAGCACTTGTTCTCAAAACTTCTCTACTAAGTAAGCACTCTCATACTAAGAAAGCACTACATCCACCTACCACCCCTGTGAATATCCACTTCCCTTAAAGGCACAGCACTCCTTTATACTGTTGTAGCATGTCGAGTGGTAGAGTAGTGGCGTCCTCTCCAGTTCAGCTGGTTAACCTGGGTATCTTGAGACAATGCTACAATTGTCTCATGTACACAGACAACCCTCTCCTCCTCCCAACAAACACAAATACATGTGAGAGATGCAACTATATAGCCAAACTGGAGGCTGAACTCTCTCAACTCAGGGCTGGCCTGACCAGACAGGAGGAGATGGTAACCACACACACAGCAAACCCAGTCCCACATAGACGTACCACAACTGCAAACCAAACGCATAAAAACACAAAGACATACTCGGAGGCTCTAATAAAAAACCTACCAAAACAATAGAGGCTCCCAAAGCAGACATCCAAAAATCCACCACCTCAAAACAAAACACATGCAACACATACTTCAATAAATCAGTGTGTCAATCAATCACAGCCCTTAAGGCCAAACACCATGCCTGATACACTAGTAATAGGTGACTCTATAGACAGACACACTGATGTCCCGCTTACCAGGCTGAACAAGGAGAGGGTGACTGTGACCTGCCTATCGGGAGCTAGGATCCGCCACATAACACACGCACTCAGGTCACTCCAAAGCAAGTACAAATATGACTCCTTCATTGTCCATGCTGGCGTGAATGACCTGAGACGTACCTCCCTGGACTACATGAAAAGAGACATAGAGGAGCTCTCTAATTATGTAGCCCAGGCTGGTATGACCCTGACCCTGACCCTGAGCAGCATCTTGCCCTCACCAAGAATGATGCCACAATACAAAGACAAGATGATCAGCTTTAATAATTGGCTCAAGTACTGGTGTCATTCTAAGGGGATCCAATGTCTGTCTGCCTGGGATGACATGTTGGACAAGCCACGCTGCTTCGCAAGGGACGGCTTGCACCTGTCACCACTGGGCTTCCGGATATTGGCTAAGGCTCTTGCCACCCCCATAGTGCCTTTTTTAGGCAAGGCTCAAAAGACAAACCCACCTCCTTAGAAAACAAAAATGGAAAAAACTAAGGGTAATGCTGCTCAACACCAGAAGTCTAAATCTCAAGATGCAGGCACTCTATGCACTCCTCAGTATGGAGAACATCGACGTCTGTGCAGTAACTGAAACCTGGTTCAAGGCTCCTGAGAGCACCCCAACGCTACCAGGCTATACCTCGTATCATGCTTTTCGGCCCCAAAACCTGGGCCGAACCACAAAGGGAGGGGGAGTGTCCATATTCATCAAGGACCCACACCTCCAGGTTAGTAGCAACACATGAAGCATCAGAGACCATACAGGTGCAGCTAACCATAGGCAAAACTGCTATACAACTGGTAGCATGTTACAGACCACCTTCCCAGTCTCAGGAACCCCACTCAGCCTTCCTGAAGACATTGGAGGATATGAATGTATCACAAAATACCATCATACTGGGAGACTTCAACTACCCAAACATAGATTGGGTACATTATTCTAGCCCTAACACCCTAGCCCAAAGGTTCCTGGAATTCATAAATTCAAATGCACTGGAACAACTAGTCACCTCTCCCACTAGGGGAGATAATATACTAGACCTGATCATCACAAACATGGGGACAAAATGCTCCACACTGGAGGTATACCCCTCACTAGTGAGATCTGACCACAAAATAATCACCCTGGATATACATATCCCACCTCCACCCCCAGCACAAAAGACCACAGTGAAAAACTTCTCAAAAGCAGACCACTCTTCTTAAGACTGAGATTGTATACTTTAAGCCCACTGGGCCAGTGGATACCACATCCCACAATGCCGAATCCTTCACAAATGCTTTCTATGGACATCTCCAAGAATGCATGGATCATGCAATCCCAAATAAATCCAAGTCCCTCTCCACCAAAGGCAAGCGTCCTGTCTGGTGGACCTCAGCCATTAACAAATTGTATAACAAAAGAAGGAAGCTACTGCACGACAGAGCAAAATCCCATAAAGGGAAGACATCTCTGATCAACACTAGCAGAAAACTACGTTCTCTCATAAAAACATCCAAGGCCAACTTTGAGAGAAAAATCGCTAAGGACACTAAAGATAACCACAAAGCCTTCTTCAGCTATGTTAGAAACCTGGGCAGAAACCCTCAGATATGCTCAGAGTTAGTTCACAACAACAAAAAATACACTGAACCCACAGATATTGCCAACATTCTGGCTGACAGGTTCAGTGCAAATTTCTCCCCTCCCTCACCCCCAAAAGAAGAAATACTTATCCCAGCTGAATGTAATCTCCCTGTCATCTCAGATGTCCAAGTGAGAACCGCCCTCAACAAAGCTAAAAACACAGCATCAATGGGACCTGACGGTATCCCGGGTTGCATGTTACGTGAACTCCAAGAGGAGCTAAACCCGCACATAAAAATGCTATTCAACCTTAGCGTTACTACAGGATATGTACCTGAACACTGGCGTACAGCAACATTGGTCCCACTCCACAAAGGGGGTACCTCTACAGACCCTGGGAACTACCGCCCCATAAGCTTAACCAGCCTGGTCTGCAAAGCTATGGAAAGAATCATTATGGAACTCATAAACTGAGACATTGGGGACCTACAGACACTTGGCCCCACCCAGTTCGGCTTTGTAAAGGGCAGATCCTGCCTTTTGAACCTGGTTGACTTTTTCGAAACAGTCACTAGAGCCATTGATGAGGGCAAAGCAGCCCATACAGCCTACCTGGACTTGGCTAAGGCCTTAGACACAATACCCCACTCAGGTATCATAGATGAGCTCAACAGCTTAAATGTAAACCCTTATGTCACTAGATGGGTTGCAAACTGGCTAAAGGACAGAACCCATAAAGTTAAAATCGCTGGAGCAATGTCAGACTCAAAGCCAGTCACAAGTGGTGCCCCACAGGGATCTGTCCTGAGACCCCTCTTGTTCGGCATTTATTTCTCGGATGTTAAAGCAAACATGGGAGGGTTGTGGCTGACAAAGTTCGCAGATGACTGCAAACTAGGCGCCATAGTCGATACACCAGCGGACACATACATCCTACAAAAAGGCCTCGCAGAAACGGACAACTGGTGCCGGAGTCATGGCCTTAAACTAAATGCCAAAAAATGTATAGTCATCCCCTTTGGGAAAAACAAAGTACCCACAAATTATCACATAGACAGCAACCCACTGAATACGGAAAAAGTAATCAGAGACCTACCCAAGTCAACAGCGACCTCTCATTTGACACCCACGTTGCCAAAGTGGTTAGAAAAACATTCTACCTTGCACACCTTATCATGAAGGGATTCACATCCAGATCCAAGGATGTCATTGTACCCTTATACTCCTCCCTCATCAGACCCATGATTGAGTACAATGCCCCATTTGATATGTACCTCACCCGGCATTTGCAACAGCTGGAGAGACCACAAAAGTACCTCACCTAGAGGATCAAGGGCCTCCAACATATGTCTTACTCTGCCCGACTAAAGAAACTCCAGCTCTATTCAGTAGCATACTGCCTGCTCAGAGGTGATCTCTGCCTGACGTACAAGGCCATGTCCAATCAGGAACTGATGGACATGCTCCACCTCAAAAAATCCAAATCCATCAGGACCACGAGAGCTAAAGACTTAAACCTCAGCACAAGTATGAATAGGACATGCTGGAGGGATAGATTCATAACCCAGAGGCTTCCCATGCTCTGGAACAAGATCCCAGTTCATGTTAGGCAGAGCCCCTCACTGACTCTCTTGGATGGGAGATCGTAAGTTTACCCCAGGGGTCACATCTGTGTCACTACTAGCCAGGGGCACAGTAAACTAATTCTATTATATAACGGGACCTTCACTGTGTCACTACTAGACAGAGGCACAGTATTTTAAATCTATTCTGTGTATTTTTGTACCATTTCATGGGGTGGCGAAAGCCATATCACTATGGCTAGGCTTACAAATGCCCCAGGGCAGATAGCCTAGTACTAAACTATGAAACTATAAACACAGGGCTGTTGTACCCAGCTGATGTCCATTACAAACACTCTGCTTGTGCTGATGTTAATAAGGATTGTTTGCATATATCCCATGTGCCTCTGATACAAGAGGTTTGAGAGGTCACTCAGTGGAAGATCTAGCTTTACTTGAGTTTTCATTTTATTTTCACTGATCAGTTTTTCAGTGACCTTCTCACTCATTGTTTTTGAATCAGTCAGTAACAAACCAAATATTTCAGAAACGGGGCCAGCCTTGCTGCAATCTCTTTGCATTTCCTCTGAACACCAAATGCTGCAATACTTCTCCCTGATCACCCCAGCTGTGTTGTCACCAAGGGATGCTCTGATACACGACTGGCATCTGGGTGTCCTTTATTCCTATCCACTGATCCCATTGATACCAAAAGTCCTACAGAAAGCCAGCAGGTCCAGGAGTACATTAATCTTCGTAGCCCCCCTTCTGGCCTCAACAGGTATGGTTTCCCTTTGTATGGTCTCATGCCAAGTATCCACCATGGATCCTGGATTCCAGACAGGATCTGATCTCTCACCCATCAGACCAACAGACAACCTATCTAAGTTCTTTGAGACTAACTGCTTGGTTTCTTCAATTCCAATGATTTTATGAAAGTCCAGGCTAGCATCTCCTGTCATTGACATTATTCTTGCTTCTCAAATACCTGCAATCAAAAAAGTTTACAATAGCAAATGGAAAAGATTCTTAGTGCAGGCATGAAATTAGAACATTGACCCCTTCTCAGCCCCCATTTCAGCCATCCTACTTCCCTTTTTCAAGAGGGAGCCAGTTTCTCCACAATTAAATTACAATTGGCAGCAATTGCTAGTTTTTATGTCTTGGATGATTCACAGTCATTAGCTTCCATTTCTTAATCTAAGTTATGCAAGGCCTTTAAGAAAGAAATGTTCCTTCTTAGGCTTCCTGTGAAAGACCCATCTCCTCCCTGGAATCTGAATCTAGTTCTTCAAAGTCTTACACAGAAGTCCTTTGAACCATCTGATTCCTGTGACATGAAGTATTTAACCTGGAAAACCATTTTTCTTGTGGCCATTACTTCCGCTAAGCGAGTGTCAGAACTGCAGGCTTTGTCTTCTAAACTGCCTTACATCTGTTTTTTCAAGAATAGAGTATCTTTGAGTACAAATCCTTCATTTATGCCTAAGTTGGCTACGAAGATGAACATAAACCAATCCATTCATCTCCCGGTCTTTTTACCCAACTACTCTAACAAGGGTGAATTTGTGCTTCATCTTCTTGATGTTCATAGGTAGTTGCATTTCTACCTGCATAGGCCAAGTGAATTTAGGAAGTCTGAGCAATTGTTTGTTTCACCCAACTGGTTAGGTCAGCCAGTGTCAAAAGTAACTCAAGCGAAATGGATCACCAATTGTATCTCCATCATTTACTCTGTGAAGGGACTACAATTGTCCCGTTCACCGAAGGCCCATTCTACCAGATCAGTGTGTACGTCTTCAGCCTTTGCAGCTAGTACTTCTGTTGATGACATATGTGCTGCGGTGACATGTTCCAAGTCATATACCGTTGTTTCGTATTACAAACTGGACATAATTTCTAGAAACAGGGCATCCTTTGGCTCCGCAGTGCTCAGAGATATCCTTCAATAGGGGCCATCCTGGGTAATTGTGTAGCTGAGGACTCTGACCCTATTGTGAGGAATAATGAAATGGACAACATCAGATTTAGGAGTTATCTACTTACCATAACTTGGGGTCAGTGTTGTCTTGTTTCATTATTCATCACATCCCACCCAACCTTCTCCCTTCCAAGAAGTCTAGGAGCTCCTAGAAGAGTGCTGAGTTCTTTGGTTCTTTGTCTTGAACTTCAACCAAGAGCTTGACTATTGTTGTTGTGGCTGTCATAGTTGTTGCTGTTATAGTAGTTATACTCTGTCTTCTCTTCGCTTTGTTGTGAAGCGGTGCATTCAATCTGAGGGGATGGGGAAACCGCAAGGCATTGTGGGAGTGGGAGGAGCTTGATTCTGGTGGCAGCTGTCTTTTGGAATGGCCAGTTTAGATCCAATATCTGATCCAAGGACCCAGTTGTGAGGAACAATGAAATACCAACTTATGGTAAGTACATAACTCCTAATTTCTTTTCCATCCAACTCTTACTGCTTCTGTCAATCCTGCTGTACCCCCACCGGATTTACAAATCCTATGTATTCAGTCCCCATTACTTCTCAAAATTGTGGAATGGCAGCTGGCTTATCTCAGCCAATGCTTTTTCAGCATTTGTAAATGTCAGTGCTCCCTTGATTGAAAAACTTTCAACAGAGTGGGGAAAGTCAACATGAGCTTTAGGTTACCATATATGGTACAATTTTTAGAGCATACATAAACTTCAGGATCTGTTGAAATTTGCATCTGTGTAATTATGTTCCACATGGAGCAATTAACATGCTAACTCCTACTCCAAATTTCCTTACTGGTTGCCTTAGCTGTCACAGTAGCTGTGCCTTTGGATAGTGTACACAAACTGCACCAAAATAACCTTAGGTTCACCTTATAATCCCACTTGTACGGACAATAACCACCGGAATACTTCTTTAAAACCTAGTGATGTTCTTCATCTCACATTGCTGCAGTCCTTACACTTGGGTAGTCCGCTGTCCTCGGTCGGCCCGAATATCAAAGTATAAGGCTGACGTCGGTCAGGGCGCATTTGACTGACGTCAGGACGTCAGGGTACAAATGCGCATGACCGACGTCATTTCCTCAGTCTTTTTTGCCGCATGGTCCGATGCAGAAGCAGCATTGCAAGTGCCGGTTGGCGTTCTGAGATTTTTCAATTTCGAAGTTTCAGACCGAGTTCAAAGTTGGCTAAGTACCCGTTGGGGAATATTTTAGTTTTTCTTGCCTCAGTCATTTACCGGATGTCAGAAAAGTTAATAATTGCATTTCTTGTGGGAAACAGATACCGCATAGAGATTATCATACTTTGTGTATTCCTTGCTTAGGGCCTGAGCACGACGTTGTTGGCTGTCGCTCTTGTGCTAGATTTAATAAACGCACTATAAAGAGAAGGTTGGATTGTGCAAGGCTAGTCTTTGGGAAGCGGTGCAACTATAAAATGCCGTCGGATGCTCGCGCCCGCTTCTTCAAGAAGCGCAAGGACAAGGCAGTTAAGCCTAGGCTAGAAGAGCCGTCTGTACGGACGGTTCTTTAGAGGTGTCGGTGGAGCCGGTGGCTCCACCGGAGGTTTCTTTGTCTTCCCAGGGTGAGACTTTATTATTGCAAGATGTGGCCTCTCAGGAGACAAGTCAGACTGAGGGGGCTTCTCAGGTTACTATACTCCCCTCCCTTCCTAAGGTGACTAGGCCCTCTCCTTCTGTTTCAAAGGCTTCTCCCAGGGGCAGGCCAGGTTTAGCTTCAGCTGGTGTTACCCCTAACTCTTCAGGTACTGTGCCCAAGAAGCATATGCTTAAAATGGCAGAAGATTTGATTACTTTGATTAGGGGTTCTATGCCCCCTCCTGATAAGAGACCTAGGGTGGAGCCTGAGCTGGGGGGTTTTGAGCAGGCTTCAGATGTTTCAGAATCTTCGGCTGAAGACTTGCAGGAGTACTCTCCTTATTCTGATTCTGATGTGGATGATTCTACTCCTTCTGCTACTCCTCCTGAGGATTTTTCTTTTTCAGAAACTCTTCATTCCATGAGGGAGCATTTTAAGTGGGAAGGTCAGGACTTCTCTGATTCCAGGAAAAGGCTTAGGGAATTTCTGTTTTACCCCAGCATAGGCCTTTGGCTATACCTCCTGTTTTGGATGTAGTGGAAGATGTTTTTACAGAGGCTTCTCTTAATCCTGATTCTTTGCCTCCTGCTCCTGTTAAGCCGGATAGGTATTACAGGGTGCCTGAAGCTCATAAGTATCTTTTAAGAGTCCTAGGGCAGACCCAGAAACTGTTAGCCAGGGGCCTAAAGGTGTTAAGGCTTCTGTTGTTAAAAATCCGGTTCCTGCAGACAAGGAGGCTAGGGCCTTGGATAGATGGGGAAAGAAAGTCTATACTTCTTCTACTCTTGCTATGAGGGCTCTGAATTGCCAGTTTCACATGTTGAAATACCAAAACTATCTCCTTTCACTATTGAAGTCTAAGGTTGATGCTCTGGCAGTAGGTATTGATTGTAAAGAGTTGCAAGATTTAGTGCATGTTTCTGAACAGGTGGGTAAGCATTCTTTGCAATGTGGTTTTGATGCTGTACAGGCCTCATCTAGGGTGGCTGCCACTGGGTCAGTTCTTCGCAGGCACGCCTGGCTGAGGGATCAGAATTTGTCTGAACATGTTAAAACAAGGATTTTAGATGCTCCTTTACAATCTGACGTGTTGTTTGGTCCTCCTGTTGAGACAGTTTTAAAGAAAATGGAAGACAAGGCTAGGTCTATGCAGACTGTTAAAGATTTTTTGCAGGTCCAGCCTCCAAAGTTTAGTAGAAATTGGCCTACTAAAGGGTGGACGTATCCTTCCTATGATTCCCAGTCTAGGGGTAGATCTAGATGTGGTAAGGGCAGAGCTCAGGGCTCTTTCAGGCCTAGAACAGGGAGTTCTCCTGCACAGGCTTCGGGTGAGGGCAGGGGTCAGTCCTTTCGTAAGCAGACCCAATGACCTACATTTTCAGCTGCCAGAGCCTGCTCGTCTGGCAGCACCTTTGGGAGGAAGGTTGGCACTTTTCAAAGAGAATTGGAGTTTAATTACCCAGGACAGATGGGTATTGGATATCATACACCACGGCTACAGGTTTTATTTCCATACCTTGTCTCCTTTCAAAGGCATGCCAGACGTTCCTCCTCAACAAAGAATAGAGGCTCACAAACAGGTTTCTCTGTTGCTCCAGCTAGGGGCCATACAGCCGGTCCCTCTGCCAGAAGTGGGCCTAGGATTTTATTCTCGCCTGTTCCTAGTACCAAAGAAGGGGAACACGTGGAGACCAATTTTGGATTTATCTATCCTCAACACTTATCTGGACATTCCCAAGTTCAAAATGTTGACGTTGCAGCAGCTTTTACCTCTGCTGGGCAAAGATCATTGGATGGTAACTTTGGATCTCAAGGAGGCTTACCTTCATGTCCCTATCAGACTCAGTTGCAGAAAGTATCTGCGTTTTCGAGCTGGGACTTCTCACTATCAGTTCTCTGCATTGCCCTTTGGCTTATCTACTGCGCCCAGAGTGTTCACGAAAGTTCTGGCTCCAGTGATAGCTTTCTTCAGACTAAAAGGAATACAGATCTATCCTTATTTGGACGACTGCCTAATTCTGGCTCAAGGAAGGGAAGAGCTTCTTCATCATTTGGAATATGTGATAGCAGTGCTAAGATGCCTAGGGTATTCTGTGAACGAAATAAAGTCCAGTCTAGTACCCTCTCAAGACATGTGCTTTCTGGGTGTGAGACTGAATACAGCATCCCAGATGGCCTTTTTAACCCCGGACAAACAAAAGAGTCTATCCCTTTACTTCCTTCAACTATCTCATCAGTCCGGGCTGACTGCAAGGACAGTCCTTCAAGCCTTAGGGTTCATGGCATCTTGTATTCTGGTGCTTCCCAATGCCAAACTGCATATGAGGAAGCTACAATGGTATCTCAAAAATGTATGGACACAGCACTGCCAGGATCTGGACACTGTCATTCAAATAATACCTTGCATTCAGAAGGAATTTTTGTGGTGGGCTCAGGAATGTCACCTAAACAAGGGACTCTCTGTGACCCGGCCAGAGGCGAGTCAGATTTTAATGACAGATGCCTCAGACAAAGCTTGGGGAGCTCATCTAAATGGAAAGTGGATACAAGACAAGTGGCCTGTCAGACTACAACATCTACATATCAACATGAAGGAGATGTTAGCAGTCCAGTTTGCATTAATAGCTTTCAAGGAATTCCTTCTTCCAGGACAGGTGTTGATTCTAACAGACAACACAACTGTCATGTGGTACATCAACAAGCAAGGGGGAACGATTCTTATCCTCTATGCAGGCAAGCAATGATTTTGTGGGAGACTGCTCTCAGTTTACAGCTCAATCTTCAGGCAAGGTTTCTGCCAGGAGCACAGAACTCCTTAGCAGATGTGTTGAGCAGGCAACTTATGGATCCCCACGAGTGGAAATTGGATCCTCATGTATTTCAGAAATTGACAGTGTCATGGGGAACTTCAGACATAGATCTGTTCGCTTCTCCACTAAACCATCAGCTGCCAAAGTTTTGCACAAAAAGGTTTCATCCCACAGCTTGGAGAGTGGATGCTCTTTCTTTCAATTGGAGCATTCTTCATGTGTATGCCTTTCCACCTCTGCCTCTCCTCCCAAAGGTACTTCTGAAGGTCAGACAAGACAAGCCAAGGATGATTTTAATAGCTCCAGATTGGCCTCGACAGCACTGGTACCCATTACTAAGAAGTCTAGTACGGAAGCCTCCATGGCCTTTGCCTTCGATTCCACACCTGTTGTCACAGGAGGACAGCCATTTGCTCAATGTCAAGCTTCACTCTCTGCACCTAACAGCCTGGCATATTCTGTTTTGAACCGTAGTGGGCCTCCACTTCCTCAGCAAGTTTTGAATGTTATTTTGGAAGCTAGAAGGCCTAGTACAAGGAAAGTGTACGCGGATAAATGGAAGAGATTTTTATTTTGGAGTGCAGCAAAAGTTTTTGATATTTCTGGGCCTAATTTGAGTGTGGCTCTTCAATATCTTACTGAGTTACTGGACAAAGGTTTGTCTTTCTCTTCTATTAAGGTTCATGCTGCAGCAATTTCTGCTCACTATGATTGTGACCCACCATTGTTTTCTCATCCTTTGTTCAAGCAATTTCTTAGAGGGGCAAAGAATATAAGACCCCCACGAAAAGCTCCTGCTCCTGCTTGGGATCTCAATTTTGTGTTGGAGAAACTCACTCTACAACCTTTTGAGCCTGCAGCTACTGCTGAGTTGAAATATTTATCATGGAAGACTGCTTTTTTATTGGCCATTACCTCTGCAAGAAGGGTGTCTGAATTGCAGGCCCTTATGGCGGTTGAGCCTTTCTTGATTTTCCATAAGGATAGGGTATCATTACGTACTAATCCTTCCTTTATGCCTAAAGTGGTTTCTAGTGTGGCTTTAAACCAAACTATTCATTTGCCTACTTTTTATGCAAATCCCCAAAATAAAGGGGAAAAGATTTTGCACACTTTAGATGTTCACAGGCAGTTGCGTTATTATTTGGACAGAACTAAAGGGTTCAGGCAGTCTCAGCAGTTGTTTGTTTCTTTTGCTTTGAGTTCTCAGGGCAAGCCTGTGTCAAAACAAACTATTTCTAAGTGGATTGGGTTTTGCATTGCTTTCTGTTATTCCCATCATGGCAAGGAGATTCCAGCTGGGATTAGGCCTCATTCCACTAGGGCTACTGCCACTTCAACAGCTTTTTTGGGGGAGTGGCAACCAAGGATATTTTGGAGGCAGCTACTTGGAGTTCTGTGCATACTTTCTCTAGGCATGATCACCTGCCACTTTACTCTAAGTCCAGGGCTGGTTTTGCCACTGCTGTTTTGCAGGGCATTTTGGCGGCTCCTGCTTCCTTGTAGTTAGCCATCCTCCCTTACCTCTGCTTTGGGATTCTACCCAAGTGTAAGGACTGCAGCAATGTGAGATGAAGAACATAGTACAGTTTTGTACCTACCATAAATGTAGATGTTCAAGATCCACATTGCTGCAGTCCAATTACCTCCCTCCTTCCCCTCTGTAGTTAGAGGTGGTTGTGTGGGTTGGGTTGTACATATTGTGTATATTGTATATATTGTACATATAGTTAGTGCAAGGGTGGTTGGTTGGTTGTTTGCTGTCTTTTGGTTTTGACCTTTATTTTTAGGGTCTTCTGACATCTGGGGCAAGAAAAGACTGAGGAAATGACGTCGGTCATGCGCATTTGTACCCTGACGTCCTGACGTCAGTCAAATGCGCCCTGACCGACATCAGCCTTATACTTTGATATTCGGGCCGACCGAGGACAGCGGACTACCCAAGTGTAAGGACTGCAGCAATGTGGATCTTCGAACATCTACATTTATGGTAGGTACAAAACTGTACTTTTATTTTGTCAAACCTGTTCATTTTGCCATCTTAGGTTTACTTCAAATACTTCAGTCATCTCAGATTTTTCAGACAAGGCTTGTCCTCTGTTGTAACCTGATACTGAAAGGGTTACTTAAGTTTCCCTTTTCAGAGGCCATTTCTACGATGGAGGTCTCAATCCCTCCTACTAAAGACAGAAAGTGGTCCCACTTGGTTCCGTCTTCACCATCGGATGATCAGGGTAAGCGTGTGAAATCAAAGGTCCCAAAGTTGTCTTTGGAGCATAAATCTACCGCTACGGCTCTGTCTTCCTCAGCTCTGAGCATCTCAAAATCTTCGATACCAGTGCCAATTTTGGTACTGGTCCTGCCTCTGGCACTGATTATAGACCTCACCACGCCTGTTTATACTTAGGCACCTGTGGCCACTTCAGCTCAGGGCACACTTTCGATACCTTCGTCAATTACGAATTTGGAACCTACCGTTTCGGCTCAGAGTGCCACTTCGACACCAAGCGTTTACCAACTACACTGGATTTGACCTTTTTACTCCTGGTCTCGAAACTTGAGAGTTCGGTGTCGGCAGACCTTGCACCGCAGACCTGATACTCCCCTTCCGTAGATCCGTTTCTCGGCCATGTTTATAGCCTGTTCATTGAACGTCCTGACTCTCCGTCTGGAGTATCCACTAGATCCACCAGGAGCCTGTCGGAACAAGACGTGGTGCGTCTTGTGGACCAGTTGTTGTTAGCCAGGGGAATACCCACACTTTCTAAGACCCATCCACCTGCAGGACTTGGGTTGGTTTCTCCACGGACTCCATTTTACACTCTTCCTTCGACCATTTTTGTTCTGAAACCTTCTGCTCTGACATCTTTCTCGGATCCCATCACCTCGGTGCCTACAGTGCACCTCACTCCGGGTCCACGTTTGTCCCTTTGGTCTTTGGTTCCTGCGGAACCGGTCGTTCCTCAATCTGGGGATTGGGGGGGCGGGCGCTTCGGCCCGGGCATGGAGCCATCTTTCTCCTTGGTTCCATCCTTTATGCTGATAGCCACGTCCGCACCGATCTTGCTTGCGGCTCCATCCGTGGGGGTGAGTTTATCGGAGCGGGGTATGACCCAAGTCCCGAGGTTGTCTTTCTCGGTTCAGGGCTCCCATCCCTCTTCAGGCGGACCTGCCTTCCGCGTGATGGAGGGGGCTCTCGCTTCTGGAAGCACTCATTTGATGTTGGAACCCCAGTTTTCGCCCCCTGAGCTACAACTGCCACCGACCACCCCCCCCGGGACACCGGGCACAGAAGCTGCAGGACGCCCCTGTTCAGGGTACCTGCTCTTCTAAGTCCTCCTCAGAGACCCCCACTGAGGAGCCCCCTCGAAAGAGTACGTGCAAGAGAAAGCACATGGACTCACCCAAGGAGTCCTTAACAGAAGACTTGGATTACGATGATGGTGAAGGGTCCCCTCTGTCACCTCCTGATGATGTCTCCTTCAGAGACAACCTGGAAATGCTGAAGCAGAGAGGTGACCAGAAGCCCTCCAACCCTTCGTCTGAGGAGTCTGTGTTCCTGCAGAATTTCCACGCCCAGCCTTCTATCTCTTGAGTGACCCCGCCTGCCAACGAGCTCATTGTGCAGCACACTTGAAAGAACCCTGATTCCATTGAGGCTATTTCTCAGAGACCTGACAAAATTCTTTTCCCTCCTGAGGAGAACCCGCATTGGTCCACAGGGTTACCAGTCGATACTATGGTGGTGGCAGCCATGTAAAAGGACTTGACTGAGGAAAGTCCCACTGTCCACCTGCCCAACAGGGAGTCCTGGGCGGTGGACAGACTTGGGAAGCAAGTTTTTGCATCAGCGACCTTTGCTATATGGTTCCTGAAATATTTGCCACATTTTATGAGGCTCCAGAGGGACTTGATCTCTAGACTCACTGGGATGCTCGCAGGACAGTTGTCTGACGAGGTCAGGGACAAAGTGGCCTCGCAGCTTGCAACCCTGGAATCGATATCCAACTCATACATGAGGTTGCTTTCACATGCGACCGAAGGGGCAGCTAGAGCAGTGGGTTTTGGGCATTGTCATGAGGCGTCCAGCCTGGATGCACATTTGTGATCTCATAGACACCTTCAAGTCTTCATTTTTGAATGCTCCCATCGAAGCATTGTCCCTTTTTGGCTCCAAGTGAAGGACGTGCTAGCCAGGTGCAAACAAGATGGAAAGACCCTGTCTGCCGTAGGCCTACGGTTTTCCAATCCTCAACGTAACTTCTCCAGGAATCAGAGGAGTGGGAAAATGTGGCACAAAAATCTCAGGGTCCTTTCCGTGCCGCACGTAGTGATGATACCCCCAGGAGCAGAGGGGGTAACAATTCCGGAAGGAGCCCCTACAGAGGCAGAGGGGGTCCTTGTAAACAAGGCTCCAGAGATTTCTTCTCTGGACTGCCTTATCAGTGCTTCTGAGGAGCAGCCCGATTGCTTACCTCTGGAAGCAGTTGAGGGGCGTTTCTGTCTGTACCAAGCTGCCTGGCAATCTATTACCACTGATCGTTGGGTGTAGAGTATCATCACCAGAGGTTACACCATTCCCCTTTCTTGTCACCCAAATCTTCCAAGAAAGCTTCCCGACATTCCATCCAGTCAAAGGGAAGAAGCAGCTTCAGAGATAATAAAGCTGTCTCAAAAAAAAAAGAGTCATCCAATCAGTCCCACCAGACCAACGCGGATCTGGATTTTACTCAAGATTCTTTTTGGTGCCAAAAAAGACAGGGGACTGGAGACCCATCTTGGATCTCAGCAGCTTAAACAACTCTGTCACCCAAACCAAATTCCAGATGGTCATGCTTCAGTCCGTTCACCCCTTTTTAAGAGAAGGCGATTGGATGTACCTGATAAATCTCTCGGATGCGTATTACCACATCAAGATGGACAAACGCTCCAGGAGTCTGCTTCGCTTCTGGCTAGGAGCCAGTCATTATCAGTTTTGTGCCCTGCCGTGCAGTCTCTCTACAGCCCCAAGAGTTTTCACGAAATGCATGACAGTGGTCACAGCTCACTTGAGAATACAAGGATTCTGGGTGTTTCCATATTTGGATTACTGTCTCCTCACTGCCCCCACCAAGCATCTACTGGTAACAGCATTGCATTATACTCTCTCTCTGGCAAAATTGTTGGGAATAATGATACATTGGAAGAAATCAAACCTTATTCCTACACAACAAATAGAATTCATTGGAGCAGTATTCAATATCCAGTCTTGTCTAGTATCAATCCCAATTCACAGACTCCACCGATTGAGACTCCAGCTCCGAGTGATACCCTGTCAAACTAAAGTTTCAGCAAGGGAAGTTCTTCAGGTCCTAGATTTTATGGCAGCTTCAATTCCAATAGTGCCTCTAGCAAAGCTACATATGCGGATCCTGCAATGGCGCCTTCTTTGTCAATGGTTCCCAAGCTATCATCCCCCTCTGTTACCAGATTTGAGTAACCAACTCCTGCAAACAGGGCCTCCTTTGGTGGATGAGGCCAGATGCAGAACTTTGGAGTCGCCCATTTCAATCCTCTCAGCCCAGAGCCATTGTGACCATGAATGCTTCCCTGATCGGGTGGGGGGGCATTTCCAGGGGAAGATGGTCCAAGGCATGTGGTCCACCTGCATATCTGTGTTCTGGAACTGAGAGCAGTGCTGTTAGCGTTGCAGGCCTTTCATTCTGCTCTCCCTTCCGGGACAATTGCAGTTCAGTCAGCCAATATGTCAGTGGTCTGGTATATCAACAAGCAAGGAGGAACCAAGTCCCTACCCCCTGTGTCGAGAAGCCATGAGAATTTGGCAGTGGGCGATATCTTCCAACCGCTTTCTGATAGCAATGCATATCCAGGGTAGCTCCAACGTAATTGCGGACAAACTGAGCAGATGCATCCTCCTGTCTTACGAGTGGTCCCTCATTACCGAGGTGGTGACAGAAATCTTCAGCCATTGGAGCCAGTCTTGCTACGATCTTTTCGCCTCCCCTTCGAACAACAAGTGCAGCAGCTATTTTGCCCTTCTTCCCCAGGAGGGGGAGTCCCCGAGGGACACTCTAATCCATGATTGGCCCACGGGACGTCTTTATGTCTAGCCTCCCATTCCCCTGATTCCACAATTTCTAAAGAAAGCTCTTCGGTTGAAATGCAAGGTGATCCGCTTAGCTCCGTTCTCGCCTCGACAAGTTCGGTTCCCCTTCCTTCGGCCTCACCTAGTATACCCGCCTTGGATTTCGGACCTTCTCCCAGATCTGATTACTCACCTCCAAGGGTTGAGCCACCCAAATCTGTCCAGTCTCAAGCTGACAGCTTGGTTTCTCCACTTCCATTAGTTGCCAGGCAAAATAATCTCTCCTCGCTTTTTTGAGACAGCATTCTGGCCTCTCATAAACTATCCACCAGAAGACTATATCAGGATAAATGGAAAAGGTTCTCCATCTGGTCTAGGGATAACATGTAGACCCGTATTCTGCTCCAGTAACTTCAGTACTTCAATACTTGGCTAAGTTTTTGATAATGGAGCCTCTGCCTCTACCGTATGAGTACACCTAGCTGCAATCTCTAATTTCCACAATGGTATAGATTGTGCACCCCTCTTATCTCTTTACGTCTCTGCAAGGCCTTCCTCAAGGGAACCACTCATATCAGGCCTCCTGTCAGACAGCCTGTGGAACCATGGAACCTCATGTCAGTCCTTCTTTTGAACCTGCTGTGAAGTGTGACATAAAGTTTTTGTCTTGGAAATCTTTGTTCTTGGTAGCCATCACGTCTGCCAGAAGGGTCTCCGAGCTGCAGGCATTGTGCATCAAGAGGCCCTATCTGGTCTTCCATAAAGACAGAGGATCACTTCAGTCGAATCCATCCTTCCTTCCCAAAAGTTGTTTCTGAACTCTCCATTAACCAGACCATTGACCTACCAGTGTTCTTTCCGAAATTTTCCAATAGAGGAGAGTACTGCCTTCACTCCTTGGATGTACATAGGCAACTGAGATTTTACCTAGACAGGACCAAACCGATCTGTAAGTCTGAGCAGCTTTTCCATCTCCTTTTCTGAGCCCAGCATGGGAGATGCTGTTTCCAAGGTTACATTATCAAAATGGCTAAGGGACTGCATATGTTCCCTTAGTAACGAACGTATGCCAAAAGTTAAAGCTCACTCCACTAGATCTGTGACAACATCTGTAACCTTTCATTCCAGGGCTTCCATGGATGACCTCTGCGCAGCAGCTACTTGGGCTTAGCCTCATACCTTTATCAGTCATTACAAATTGGACTTGGTCTCCAGAGGGAGAGCTGCCTTCGGCTCAGTGGTACTCAGGAATGTTTTTCCATAAGGGCCTCCCATGGACCTCAAGGTAGCTTGGGATTCTGTCCCATCAGTAATGTATGGAAAGTAGATTAACAACATCAGATAAAGAAGTTATGTCTTACCATAACGTTCCATCTGTGTTGTTCGTCTTCTTTCTTTCATTACTTCCCACCCTCCTTCCCCCTCCAAAGGCACCTGGGGGATGCTTTGGGTCCAAGTGGTGTCCTAGGGTATTTGCGCAGAAGTGGCCTCGGCTTTACTTCTCTTTCTCTAGCAAACGCATTCTGAGGTAACAGGGAGAAGGGCATTCTGGGTAAAAACTTAGCTCAAGAGGTTTTTGGCTGGCTCGAGCTTGGTAAAAAGGCAGACTGTATTCTGAGGGCTCGGAACCGAACCCGTCAGTAATGAATGAAAGAAGATGAACACAGATGGAATGTTATGGTAAGACAGAATTTCTTTTTTTTCTACAGGTTATATACTCTTCATTATGGCAAGAAGCTGTACTTTCAATATACTGGATTTTTTTTTTGTTTCTTATGTCTTCTGTTTGCTCCTCTTGGTTCCTGAACTTTTCAGAAAAAAATTCAATGAAAATGGAACTTTGGGGACTCGGTAGGGCCAGGTAACAGCCTGTTCAGCATTTTGTCTCTTGAAAAGATAACCAAAAAAAGAATAAATGTACATACCTGTCTAAAATACATAAAATCAGGCCAGAAGAAAAGAAAAAAAAATGTTACAAAAATCTATCCATGGATTTAACAAGTATAAAAATACTTAATAGAAAATATTCGCGGTTACAATGACAGCTGATCTTTGGCGTAGGTCATGTGACTAGTTATATAAGGAGAGTTTTGAACATTTAATGCGTTTCTGAAGAAGTCTTTCAGTAAGTGTTTTGGGCAAAAGAGCCTAACCTTAAGTGCTTTGAATCCATAGGTCAACTTTTTCCAGCATATTGTTTTTCTTTTCTTCATAGGTCCAGAGGCAAGTTCGAGGCTAGCTGCCCTTGAGGACCATTTTAAGCCTAGCCAGTTTCCCTTTTGGTGCTTGAATTAACCTGTCCATTTGGTATTAGACTGTCTCTTTTTATACTAAAAAGATTCTAGTGCATATTTCTATGACCAGTGCTAGTGCAGAAAGACTGCTTGGATCTAAAGACATTGTTTCTGCAGTAGTTCCTGCTCTTATATTGGATCCTCTTGATCAAATCTGACAGGTTCTAGAGGCTACCAGAAAATTTTCCACTAGATGTTTGAATGCAGCAAAATGGGGGTGGTGTTGTTTTATTTAGACATAGAAGTACTATTTTTCCCTTTTAGTTGGTGAAGTTACTGCTCTGTGTGAGTTATCTCAGGATCTGAAGTAGGAGATTCATTTGTCTGCAACCTGTGGGTTATGGATCCGATATCGGATCCGAACCGGCATGGTTTACCAGCTATGGATCCAAGCTCTCAGCTCCTCCCCTCACCCATAATGCCCTGCTCTACCCTCATGACCTCAGATCTCATTTGCCGCGCTGGTGACCAGATTGTGTTTTTAAGCTCTTCAGCTAAGTGCAGTTTTATTAGTCTTTAAAGTGCTAATTTTTGAAGTTTTGTGTGAAAGTTGTGTGGAAGTGTAGGTTTCCCTATTATTTAATTATACTTTTAGTGTTTAAAATTTAATTTTACTTATCCCTCCCCTCGCTGGTAGCGTAGTGTGTGTTTGGGCCTGTTGAGTGGTTTTGTTACTTTGCTTTAACTCTAGTTTAAGTAACCTTTTTGCATTTGGGATGTCTGAATAACCCAAAGCTGTGTTCTCCAAGTGCTCCGAGTGTGGCCATAAGCTTTCCCCGGCTGATGGCCACACTCGGTGTAGATGCTTGGGGTTGAACACCTCACTTCTGGATGTTCCATTTGTGCAGGGTTCAACCCCAGGGCATTGAAGGAGCGGAGGTCCAAGCTTGTCTTGGCGGGTCTTTTGCCACCGGACTCGGCTCCGGCCTCCGCTCCTTCGGGGATAACCGTTTCTACTGTTGTCTCCTCTCCAGCTCCCCCTCCTCCTTCTGGGACTCAACCTCCCTGCAGTGGTTCGGAGGAGAGGGAAGCTAGAAAGAAGGACCGGAGGGAGAAGCACCATAAGTGGCGGGCCGAGACCTCTGTTTTGGCCCCGCCAGCCAAGCGGGCTTCTCCTCCGGCCTCCTTGTCTGCTGGCTCTCCCCCTCCTCGGCTCCGGTCTCCAGCGTGTTTTTCACCGGGACCTGAGGAGGAGGAGACCCGATCTCCGTCGAGGCTATCGAGGAGGCACTCAAGGCCTACCTCGGTAGCCTCGTCGAGATCAATTTATAGCCTGTCAGATGCTGATCTGGACCGGATGATGAGAAGGTTCTTCCAGGCCCAGATGCAGATGGGAGTGCTCTTGCCTCCCCCCCCCCCTCTGGGGGGGAGCTCGACCCCTTTTTTCAAGCCAATTGCTCCTTCTCCGACTCGCTACCCGGGTTCGGAGCAGTTGGAGCCGAGCAGCTTCGGATCCGGGGGTGGGTCGGCGCCGATAGTACTTGGTACTTCAGATCCGACCCTGCCCTCGAGTGCTTCGGATCCAACCTCTCGGAGCCTGGATCCGAGCTTCGGATCCGGGGGGATCAGTGCTCCTTCGGCGCCGTCTGTGTCGGAGCGCACTGTCCCTTCGGATCCGAGCGCTACGGGTCCCATCCACACCTCGGATCCGAGGGGGAGCCGATTGTCTGATCCTTTGGTCGAGGTCGGCTCCCCTTCGGCTTTTGATGTAGTGGAGAGGGCCCTGTTGAGGGTCTCCGGACCCCCGGCACTTGCTTAGGCTCCGTCCCGCGCTCCCTCTGCACTGGGCCAGGCTTCCACCATCCGGCCCTTGGGACAGCCCGCTCCTGTGCCCCAAGCTGTTCCCCTGGAACAGGTTACTGTTTGCGAGGAGTCCTCTGACAGCCTCCCCGGAGGATGTTCCCCGCAAACATACGTGCAAAAGGAGGCACATTGACTCCCCTGAGTCTCTCACAGAAGACACGGATTTGGAGGAAGGGGAAGGCTCCCCACGGTCACTCCCCGAGGATGTCTCATTTGGAGACATCATGGTAATGCTCCGCATAAGGGGGGGTGGTCTGCCCCCAAGTCTTCCTCGGACGAGTCCGTGTTCTTGGAGGCATTTGAAGCGGGCCCGTCTACCTCTTGGGTGTCCTCTCCTGCCGACCCCCTGGTGGACCTCATTACCACCAGGGCGTGGAAGGAACCGGACACCGTGGAGCCAATCCCTAAAAGGCCCGACCGTATTCTCAGTCCCCCGGCTGACCGTGCCCATTGGAGTAAGGGGCCTCCGGTAGATGCCATGTTGACGGCGGCCACCAAGAGGGAACTTGCTCAGGAGAGTCCCTCAGTCCATCCCCCGAGCAAGGAGTCTCGGATGATGGACCGCTTGGGGAAGCGGATGTTTAGTTCAGCGACCTTCTCTGTAAGGGCACTGAACTATCTGGCACACGTGATTAGGATGCAGCGCGATCTTATTAAAGAATACGCTGCATCCCCCCCAGAGTCCATGTCGGAGGAGGACAAAGTGCTGCACTCCACCCGCATGGCCACTCTCAGGTCCGTCACCAATACCTCAATGCGGCTACTCTCCCATGCTACGGAAGGTGCCGCTAGAGCCGCAGGGGCAGGCCTAGTTACTAGACGTCAGGCCTGGCTCCGTCATTGCGATTTCTCAGAGCCCTTCAAGGCATCATTTGCGAACACCCCCTTCGATGGTTCTGCCCTCTTTGGCAAAACTGTTCGCAACACTTTGACCCAGAGCGAGAAGGACGGGAAGACGCTGTCTGCCGTCGGAATCCGCTTCTCTGCACCCCAGAGGCCCTATTCTAGGAACCAAAAGGGTCAGAAGAAGATGTGGTTCCGGAAGTCGCAGCAATCCCAGCCTGCTCCGGACAACCAGTCCTTCCGTGGCAGAGGAGGACAGGGAGGACGCCGCCCTAGGGGCAGAGGGGCTCCCAGGAACTTTGGGTCCAGAGAACCCTTCTCTGAACGGCCCGCGCAGCAGCCCTGAGGGGTTGCCCGGCTGCTCCACTCTGGAGGCAGTCGGGGGACGTTTTTCAGAGCACCTGGCGGCATGGGAGTCCATAACATCAGACCGCTGGGTTCTCCAGATCATATCCAGAGGATACCGTATCCCCTTTCTTCACTTGCCAAAATTGAAGTCCCTCCCCGACGTTCCACCCGGTCAGCGGGAGGCCGCTTTGGCAGAAATTGGCCATCTGCTAAAGAAAAGAGCCATCCAGCCCGTCCCCCCAGACCAGATCGGATCAGGGTTCTACTCCAGGTTCTTTTTAGTGCCAAAAAAGACGGGGGATCTAAGACCAATTTTAGACCTTTCACTCTTGAACCTGGCAGTTCCCAAGGAGAAGTTCTGAATGGTCACGCTGCAGTCTATTCTCCCCCTTCTGGGAGAAAATCACTGGATGTGCTCCATAGACCTCAAGGATGCGTACTACCACATACTAATGGACAGGCGCTCCAGGAGGTTTCTCCGCTTCCGGCTGGGAGCCAGTCACTACCAGTTCCGGGTCCTTCCCTTTGGTCTCACCACAGCCCCCAGGGTGTTCACCAAAGTATTAGCAGTGGTAGCGGCCCACCTGAGGCTTCAGGGGGTACAGGTCTTTCCCTACCTGGACGACTGGCTCCTCACTGCCCCAACAAGGCATCTACTACTATTGGCGCGAGACTCCTTTCTCCATCTTGCTCCCCGTCTGGGCATCACTATAAACACAAAAAAATCCAACCTAGCACCCACGCAGTTCATAGATTTTATAGGTGCCAGGTTAGACACAAGGAGATTAAAAGCCTTCCTCACTGCGGACAGAGTTCAAAATCTGCAACTCCAGGTGCGGGCCATTCTCCACTCAAGCTCAGTTCCGGCGGAGTTGGTCCTGAGGGCTCTAGGGTCCATGGCGGCTGCTATAGCTCTTCTTCCTCTCGCCAGGTTCAATATGCACATCCTCCAATGGACACTCCTAGTCCAGTGGTCATATCTTGCTCTTCCTATGCATCATCCCATTGCGATCAGCAAGGCTTGCAAGCGGTCCCTCCTGTGGTGGCTACACTCTCCAGATCTCCACGGAGGCCGCCCATTTTGTGCTTCTCCCCCTCTCGCCAAGGTGACCACGGACGCCTCCCGCCTCGGGTGGGGGGGGCATTTTGCAGGCCGGACCGTCCAAGGTACGTGGAACGATTCAGAGACCTTACTGCATATCAACGTTCTAGAGATGAGAGCAGTGCTCTTAGCGTTGCTAGAACTTCAGGCCTTTTTTCCCTTGGGAACAATTGCGATTCAATCGGACAACATGTCGGTTGTCTGGTATATCAACAAGCAAGGAGGAACCAGGTCTTACCCTCTTTGTCGAGAAGCCATGAGAGTTTGGGAATGGGCAATCTCCACCAACCGCTTTCTCATAGCAACGCATATTCCGGGTCGGTCCAACATCCTGGTGGACAAACTCAGTCGCACCATTCTCACCCCTTACGAGTGGTCTCTCAATACTCAGGTAGCGGAACGCATATTCGCACGGTGGGGAACTCCTTGTTGCGATCTTTTGCCTCTCCCTCAAACACCAAGTGCGACAGTTTTTCGCTCTGATACCTCCTCCGGAGGTTCCCAAGAGACGCTCTGGTGCATGCTTGGCCACCCGGTCTTCTTTATGCTTATCCCCCCTTGCCTCTGATGCTCCAAGTTCTTCAGAAAGCCTCTCGGTTGGGGTGCAGAATGATTCTCATTGCTCCGTTTTGGCCTCGACAGATCTGGTTCCACTTCCTAAGGTCTCACTCTGTGAATCCTCCTTGGATTCTAGATCCCATTCGGATCTGATATCTCATCCATCCCACTTATCTCCTCCGAACCTGGACAACCTGAAGCTGACCGCTTGGCTGCTCCAGTTCCACTCTTGATCAGGACTCCCGGTATTTCGTCCCCTGTTAAGGCCATCCTGGTGGCAGCTCATAAGCCATCCACTAGGAAAGTCTACCGCAGCAAGTGGATACGGTTCTCGTTGTGGGCGGAGCGGCAAGGCCTAAACCCCTTCACAGTTCCTCTCCCTTTGGTGCTTGATTTCTTAACCACTCTTTTTAATGATGTTGCCAGCAGTTCCACGGTCAAAGTACAACTTGCGGCAATTTCCCATTATCACATTGGTCATAACTCCAATCCACTGATGTCGGCCAAGTTGTGTAAGATTTTCCTTAAAGGTACTTTTCTTCTCAGGCCCCCTGTAAAGCAAGCGGTTTCTCCTTGGGACCTTTCCTTAGTTCTCCAGGCCTTGACCACCCCCCCCCTTCGAACAGGCGGCTACGGTAGATCTGAAATTCTTATCTTTCAAGACCGCCTTCTTAGTAGCCATTACTTCGGCCAAGAGAGTTTCAGAGCTTCAAGCATTATCAGCTAAACCTCCTTACATGGTCTTTCAACCGGACCGTGTTTACCTCAGGACCAACCCGTCCTTTCTTCCTAAGGTAGCTTCTGAAGCAAACATTAATCAATCCATTAACCTCCCTGTCTTCTTTCCTAAATATGAAAACAAAGGTGAATACAAGCTTCACTCCTTAGATGTTCACAGGCAACTTAGATTTTATCTAAACAGGACGGCTGGTCATAGGCAATCCGACCAGTTGTTCATTTCCTTTGCTAAATTTAATTTGGGTAAACCAATTTCTAAAGTCTCATTATCTCGCTGGATTTCACAATGTATCTTATTGGCTTATCAAGCTTCGGGAAGGCCCGCACCGGAGGGTGTACATGCCCATTCAACCCGGTCAGTCTCTACCTCGGCAGCCTTTAAGGCTAGGATTCCTCTAGATGATATTTGTGCAGTAGCCACGTGGGCTTCATCTCATACTTTTATTTCCCACTACAAGTTGGATCTTGCATCTAGGGGTAGAGCATCCTTTGGCTCCGCGGTGCTCCGGAATATCCTTCCATGATGGCCGCCCAAGATTCAGGTAGCTGGGGACTCTGTCCCACAGGTTGCAGTCAAATGAATCTCCTACTTCAGATTTAGAAGTTATGTACTCACCATAACGTTCCATCTGAGTAGGTGTATTCATTTGTCTGCAACCATCCCGCCCTCCTATCCCCCTGGCCTTTCAGTTTCCTGCATATGTTGTGTTACCCTTTTCAGGGTGTTTATGCTGTTGGCAAACTCGATCTGAGGTCATGAGGGTAGAGCAGGGCATTATGGGTGAGGGGAGGAGCTGAGAGCTTGGATCCATAGCTGGTAAACCATGCCGGTTCGGATCCGATATCGGATCCATAACCCACAGGTTGCAGACAAATGAATACACCTACTCAGATGGAACGTTATGGTGAGTACATAACTTCTAATTCTTGTCTGGCTTGGTTAGATCTCACTTACTACAGTAGCAGGGTGCATAGGGGAGCTAACTAGTCTGTGTGACTTATCTGTGGTTATTGTCTAGTTCAGTTGGGTCTCGTACTCCAGTAACTGGGTGCGTAGGGGAGCTTACTGGTCTGTGTGAGTTATCTGTGGTTCTTGTTTGGCTTGGTTAGATCTCACTCCAGTAGCAGGGTGCATAAGGGAGCTTAATGGTCTGTGTGAGTTATCTCAGGTTATTGTCTGGTTCTGTTGGGTCTCAGTTACTCCAGTAGCTGGGGCACTCTGAATGCCAAAAGTGTCTCCCTGCACAGACTGATAAAGCAGTTTTTGAAGGGGTTCCTTCAGCTCACTTCTCTTATAAAGAGCTTTTGCTGTTCTTGGAGCTAGAAGTTTGCAGTAGATATGTTCATCCTTCTGCAGTCTGCTAGCTCACTGTGCCTAAATTTCCTCTCCAAAAATATTTTAGCCCTGGTAATCATTATATTTATCAGTTGATTGTCTGAACAATATTCCTTACAGCTGTATGTCTTGCAGACTTTTTTTAATTTGTTCTGCAGATAATCAGGTTTGCGTTAAAACTATCCTTTACTCCTTTCCAAGCTGGTATCTGAAGTTTGTTCATATAGACTTTTTCTTCTCCACATAGTCTTACTCCAGGTTAGCACCCATTGTGGAGATCACATAGATTCATATGCGATTACTCGGCTGGCCACCCTTTTGGGGCCTTTTTAAGCCTAGTCTTGCTTCCCAAATGTATTTGGTGTGTTGATACTCTGGGGTTGTTTTATGGGTGGTCAAGCATTTTTACAAACTGCCTTAATATATGAGAGACATCCTTCACATCATGGGGTATTCATTGTCAGTTTCAGTTTTACCTTCATACCAAGTTTAAGTTCAGGATGCTGGACTAAGTTGTTTATCAATTTTGCTCATGATAACAGGGTTGTGGTAGTTGCCAATCAAACTATTATTGCCAACTACATTGTTTTCTGTCACCAGTCAGAATGCCATCTCTGCTAATACTGTTAAGGGTCATACATATGCTCATTTATAAGTACTAGGCAAGCAGTCTGCAGACCATTACAAACCTAACCAATAACCAATATTCGGAAGTCCCCCCTCTCCATGTGGGCAAACAAGGTAGACCAGGGAAGAACTTGAAACTGCCTATGCAGTTATCTTGGTTTGCCTTGAAGCTAGCAAAGGTGCAACTCTGTTTAACATGTAGTGGCAATTTGTTCCAGAGGTGAGTGATGCATTGGGTTGTGAATCTAACAAATGTACATGTCTTTTGTTAATTAAATTTTAGTTCCTTTAGCCATGTATTTGAGGAACCATGAAGGAATAGGAGGTCTGATCTTTCATATCTCAAAAAACTAGATACATATCCTACCAGAGAACTCAATAAGAGACTTGAGTACAGAGAAAAAGCTACCAGTCTGTCCTTATAACTAAGGCCACTGATCTTTTTAGTTATGTATCTTTGAAAAAAGTTGAATGATACTTTAAGACAAATACATGCCAAAGAAGGCATCACATTCAGTAATGGGTCTGATGAGATAAAAGTAAAGGGGAATTAAAACTTCTATGGATTTAGAGGAGATGCTCTTGAAAATTAAGTGAGCCAGATAGAAGGCTTTCCAAACTACTGAAAGACAGGATGGTCATAGGTTCATAGGTAGGTACTAGGCTATCAGCGCTGGGGCCTATACAAGCCCAGCCAAAAAGGTACCCTGGCTTTTGCCACCCAAGAAAATTATTTTCCTGTCCCACTGTCGAGCACAGCCACAGAGGTGATCCTCTGGGTGAATTTCCTATTTCCAATCCAATTATCAAGATTTTTCTTTAAGAGTGCTAATGAGGAGCTTTGTTTGATATAGATAGGTTGTTTATTCCAGAGTATGGTAAGTCTCTGGGACAGGAATCTATCCCTCCGGCATGTTCTGTTTATTGTGGTGGCAAGGCTTAGGTCTCTAGAGCATGTAGCTCGGAGGGATTGAGATTTCTTTAAGTGGAGCATGTCCAACAGCTCTGGGATTGACATAGCTTTGTATGTTAGGCAGAGATCACCTCTGAGTAGGCGATATGCGATGGAGTAAAGCTGGATTTTTTTGAGACTGTCTGCGTAGGGCATCTGTTTGAGGCCGGTAATCCTCTTTGTGAGGTATTTCTGCGGCCTTTCCAGTTGTTGTGGATGTCTTGTGAGGTACATGCCAAAAGGGGCGTTGTACTCTATAATGGGTCTAATGAGTGATGAGTAGAGGGGAACAATGACCTCTTTTTTTCTGGATGAGAAACCTTTTGTGATGAGGTGTGCCACATAGAAGGATTTCCTGACTACTGTGGCGATGTGATTATCAAAGGAGAGACTACTGTCCACCTGTGTCCCAAGGTCTCTTATCACACTTTCGGTGTTAAGTATACTACCGCCTATGTTGTAGTTCATGGGTACAGAGTTTTTCCAAAGGGGATGACAATGCACTTTTGGCATTGAGCTTGAGGCCATGGCTTTGACACCAGGTATCTGTCTCAGTGAGGCCCTTTTGTAGGATGTCCACATCGTTAGGAGTTTCGATTATGGCTCCTAGTTTGCAGTCATCTGCGAACTTCATTAGCCAAAGACCTTCTGTGTTAGCCTGTACTTCAGAGAAGTAGATATCAAACAGGAGAGGACCCAGGACTGAACCCTGTGGTACTCCACTTGTCACTGGTCTGAAGTCGGATTTGGAGTCTGCTACTTTCACAGTGTGGGTTCTGTCAGTGAGCCAGTTGGCAACCTATCTTGTGACATAGGGATTCATACCTAGTTTAGTGAGTTTATCTATAATTCCAGAGTGGGGGATGGTGTTGAAAAGCCTTCGCCAGATCTAGATAGGCTGTGTGAACCACCCTTACCCTTGTCTACGGCTTTGGTCACTGCTTCAAAGAAGTCTGTCAGGTTTAGGAGACATGATCTGCCTTTTACAAACCCGAACTGGGTGGGGTCCAGAGTTTGGAGATTACCAATGTCTTTGTTTATTAGTTCCATGATGATACGTTCCATGGCCTTGCAGACCAGGCTCATCAGGCCAATGGGGCGGTAGTTCCCAGGGTCAGTGGTGGCTCCTCCCTTGTGGAGTGGGATAACCGTCGCTGTGCACCATTCAGCAGGCACAAGGCCTGAGGTGAGGCTGTGATTGAACATGGTACTTAGGTGGGGTGCCAGTTTGTTCTGTAGTTCATATAGAATGCAGCCTGGGATGTTGTCTGGTCACATGGATGCTGTGTTCTTGGCTTTGCAGAGTGTGGTTTTTACCTGTGCAGCCGTGATTACAGGAGCTTTGCATTCTTTCGGTATAGAGATGGGCTCTTTAGTGGGTGAGAGGGGGGTAAAGTTAGCACTGAACCTATCTGCCAGGATGTTGGCAATATCAGTTGAGTCTCTATATTTAGTGCCACTGTGCTGTAACTCAGAGCAGATCTGAGTGTTGTCATTGAGATTCTTGACATAGCTATAGAATGCTTTGTGGTTGTCTTTAGAAAGAGTGGCGATTTTGTTTTCATAACTAGCTTTGGAGGATTTTATCAGGGATCGCAGCTTCTTACTGAGGCTGACCAGGGAGCTCCTCCACTCATGGGATTTTACTCTCTTTTGCAACAGTTTCTTCCTTCTGTTGTACAGTTTTTTTATGGCTGGGGATCACCAGATTGGCTTCCATTTTTTGGAAGATAGCTTGGTTCTTTTTGGGATAGCACGATCCATGCACTCATGTAAGTGCTTATAAAGTGCAATTGTGTAGGATTCAGTAGTCGTAACTGTATTGTCCATCTGCATGGGTGTCATGAAGTTCACCACTTCTGTCTTAAGAAGCATGAAGTTGGCTTTGTAGAATTGTTTTACCAAAAGATAAGGAATTGTTAAGAGTATGTCTGGTTGGAGGGATGTGTTACCTATGTGGCTTGTGAAAATATTTTGTTTATCAAAATGATGCATGCTATACGTTTTCACATTTAATTTGAGACCATTGTCCTTGCACCATTTTTAATTTGGTCTAACCTATGATGGAGCAGTTGAGACATTGAAAGGTTGAATAAGAATGCCCAATTTACAGTTATTTGCAAACTTAGATAGGACTGCTGGCCTTAAAGTAAGAGCCAAGATCCAAATAAGAGAGGGCCCAATACCGTGAACTGGTAGTACACCACTGGTAACTTTTGCTTTCAGAAGTGACAGCTGCAACTTTAACCACATGGGTTTTGTCAGGCAACAAATGAGAGGTATCCATCACATAACATATTCAGATCTGCAAGTCTATCAGTAATCTCTGTATGGGGAGTAGTGTCAAAAACCTTGTCCTGGTCCAGGGATGCTGTATGCACTGTGTAACTGCTGTTACATGCTTTGGTGATTTTTTATTTTCAAAGAAACTAATGAGGTTAAAAATGCAGAACCTTTGTTTGACAGCCAAATTAATGTAAGTCCAGGGTTAAAACATTTTCAATATCCAGTTTAATGAGAACTGAAATGATGCATTTTATAGCCTTACATATGATGATGTTAAGACGAATGGGTCTGTAGTTACCAATGTTTGGGTTTGGTCCACCCTTGTATAGTGGCATTTCCCTCTGGGATTTCAACATGGCGGGATGACCATTTCTAGTGAGTGTTTGTTTCAAGAATGTGTTGGTAACAGATATTTTAGCTCTCAGTGTGCAAACGTTTGCCAAACATTATTAACTGGTTCTCCAGTTTAGGAGCAGAGCATTTTAGCACATGACCTTCCTTCCATTCTGTGTCTCAGTTTGGTCACTGAGTTATGTCACTCCTTTTTTTCAGTGTTCGTTTATATATGCTACAAGTAGTTTACTCTTTCAACCTGTGTTCTTTTTGCAGGAACAATATGTGGAGATGAATGTACAAGATGAGCCAAACTTCAGATATTAACTTTGGAACATAACAATAGCTGGTATTATGAGATACCTAATCAAATGGAACAAAAGAAAAATTTGCAACAGCCTGTATCTTGTCGTGACTGTTTTCCCAAATTCATGTTAAGGTTAGGAACTGGGAATTATAGGTCTGGTTGTCCCTTTTTGCTCCTGGAACAATGACATGTTGTCATGAGCTAGGGAAGATGCATGCATCCTGGACACCCCTGATGGCCTTTCTCTGTCTCAAGAGACAATCAAGTTCCTTTCTCTGTCTCTAGAGACAATCGTGTTTGCATCACAAAATCAGTTGGTGGTTGAGGTTGTGAAGATAGGTGAAGGCTGCCTGCCTAGCTAGATAGAATTTTGTAGATAATTCTGTCATTTGTAAATATTAATGTAAGCCACAGGCTTGTTCTCTTAAATGTGAAAAGACTGTATTGGATGTTGAACTGGAAAAAATGTAACAACAGTGCACTCTGTTGTAAGAAAGCTGATAAGTCAAGCATTATGAACTTCTTTGATCTAAAACTCAGAGCAGAGATGTCTAGAGGGAGGCATTCTGCCTATTGTTTTGATGCCAGAGTTAATGGCTAGAATTTACATGTATAATTTATTTTATTACTCTGGCTTCCTGACCAGCTGCAAGATCAAAAGGGCTATTAACCTCTGAGTTTCTGTTAGCCAGGGAACCAGAAAGAAATCATGTAATCTGAATCAAATCATTGGTACTGTATTATCATTTTAAGGACAGAAAGAATGAG
Source organism: Protopterus annectens (assembly GCF_019279795.1). Lineage (NCBI taxonomy): Eukaryota > Metazoa > Chordata > Ceratodontiformes > Protopteridae > Protopterus > Protopterus annectens. The sequence continues at coordinate 1,375,019,988 of NC_056728.1, read as the reverse complement.
GGCATTTAGCATTTGTCTTGAGAACATCCAACATCACCAGCACTGTCTTGCTGTATATGTAAGTGTATTTTAGAACTGCGTTTTCTCATAGATAGAGCTAGGAAATAGGAAGATTAGATTAGTTTTTTCTGTATTGATGTCAGAACTTTTCTACTGTATTATTTTTAGCATTTTTCTGTGATCTCTGAACTCTTGACTAGCACTGTGTAGTAAGAAGTATTGTCTTGTGTTTTTATTTATTATTAAATATTTTTAAACCTTTAAACTGTGGCTGTTTTGTGTAGAGATAATTTAATCTCTAGAGTACATTGCATGTATGTAGTGATACTGTACAAAGTCACTCCAAATAAGCCTTGACTGTTCAGTTGCAGTTGCCATTTGGATAATAATATTGCACAGTATAATTGGACACCCTTTCATAAGGGCCTGTTGGTAGCTGATAAATATTAGTGGGTGGTGGTAAGTGGTACTGCCGTATAGTCTGGGTAAAAGGGTCTATTTTATATCCTCGAACGCTTAAAAAAGCGAACACTGATTGATTGAACTTATTTTCGCGAAACTGCAAAATATCGAAGCAGCAGAAACTCGAATTTTTTCCTAGGGAAAGAATTTGGTTGTCCGTTTCTGTTGCTTCAGTATTTTCAGTGTTATGGTGGAAAGTTACCGGTCGGATTCAGGTAAGTGTGCGATTGTGTGGACGTGAGTGTTAGTGTGATTTAGGTGAGTTAGGGTTAGGTCTCGGGTTAGGTGTGTGTGCGATTGAGTGGACATGAGGGTTAGGGCAGATTTAAGTGAGTTAGGGTTAGGGAAGCGGGTAAGGTGAGTGTGCGATAGTGACGGACCTTAGGGTTTGGGTTAAGGTAAGTGGGTAGTTAGTGGTGTGTGCATAGTTTAGTGAAGGGTTAGGTATCAGATTTTAGGTGTATGTGTGTGGATTTCTGTTTGTTTGGTGTGCTTGTGTTGTGTGTATGTGTTTTGGATCAGCGATTATTTTTCCCTGGGAAAAAAATCGCTGATCTGACAGTTCGAGATTGTAAGCTTTCACTTAAATTAGGTCGATCAATCAGCATTCGCTTTTTTAAGCGTTTGATGATATAATATTGACCCGGGTAAAAAGGGTACAGCTGGAGAACCTGTGCCAGCTTTCCCCCAGGAGTGTCTGTGTGGTTGTATATAATTCTTATCTCAGTGTTTGTCTCAGCTACTTGGGCAGGAACACAAAGCACTGGTTGGACAGAAATGGTGCTGGAGATCTTAACTTGCCCACTAGGCTGAGATCTGGACCCTATAGCTGTGTCAGTGGGGAGTCTTATTGGGGACTTGGAGAGAAAGGGAGAAACCAGCCCCAGACTGACTGTGATCTCTGTGTGCTCTTAAGGGAAATTGTACTTTACTGTGTGTAACCAAAAACCACCAAAAGTCCAAGACAAACTGTAGAAGAATAGATAACGAAGTAGGCAGACAACAATACCACAGATCCGGATAAAAGGAAATCTCTTCTTTATTCAATTAAGCGCTTTCATCAGACTCCATTGACTTCATCAGAATACAAATACAAAGTGCAAAACACTGCTTAAATAACCCATTCCACCCTACAAATTAGTTGCATCATTTCCCCCAGAAAATGAACAATGAATGACATGACAAGGTAAAACACATTTTAAAGGAACCACAACACAAAACCACTCGCTGGTTGGTAATCACTCATAAAAAATACAAAGACTTGTTTCAGTATAAGCCCAGTTTTTTTACTGGCATTAAGTTTAATTTGCCACTTTAATTCAAGAAGTTCCAAAAACTCTTCCAATGGTCCACCCCTTGAACCCAGGTCAACATGATCAGTGGCACAAAACCTAAACTTGTGTAAAGCATCTGTATATGCTTGTATAATGCATTTTTGTTGTTTTTCTGTCTAATTTCATAGCCATGTTCATAAATCCGTTGCTTGAGGGCCCTCTTAGTTTTTCTCACATAAAATCCATCACATGTATCACACAAAGCAACGTACACTACCCCTTTTGAAAAACAGTAATACCTTTTCTTTTGGTAAATAAATCCATAGTTCTTAATAAAGATCTCCTCTCTGTCCACAGTTGACGGGCAGTGAGCACACCTACCACATTTAATGCATTCCCCCATTTTTTAAAGACCTCGAGTTCTTTTCCAAAAGGCCCTTAAGGCAGGTGTCTTTTTTTTATAAACCACAACCGGTTTATCAGCTAGGACCCCAACACTCTCCTCATCCATAACATAAATTTCCCAAAATTTCTCAATTATTTTCCTGATGTCATAGAAATCAAGTGTATAAGGTATAGTCAAGGCCCTAGAGTACCTGTCGTAGTCTAAATGAGGGGTCCCAACAGACTCAGTGTTGCCACATAGCAAATTAACAATGTACCCAGTGTGCCTTTTGTGTTTAACTTCGATGTTCATCGTGTTTCATTGTTGCAGTCATTACACTTGGGGTTATCCTGCTGGTAGGCTACCTGCAGTCGGCCTGAATTCCAAAGTCCTGGTCCGGCATCGGTTGCTGTCACCTCTTCCCTGACGTCAGTGCACCAGGGTTATAAAAGATGCAGCCGACGCCATTTTCTTCAGTCTTTCTTGCCGCACGGTGCCCAAAGCAAAAGCAGTTCGCAAGTGCTGGTTGGCCGACTCCTGAGATTTTCGAAATTGAATTTCAGATCCGAAGTCTTCTATAAAGCTAAGTACCCCGTTGGGGAAACTTTTTTCTTGCTCCAGACCGATGTCAGAAAAAGTTAACAATTGTATTTCTTGTGGGTAGCAAATACCTCATGAGAATTTTCATTCTTACTGTACTCCTTGCCTAGGCCCTGACCACGACGTTGCTAGTTGTAGGTTTTGTGCTAGATTTAACCAACACACTATTAAGCATCGGTACGATTTTGCTTTTCATTACTTTGGCCGAAGGTTTAACTACGTAATGCCGTCGGAACAACCGACGACCGGAGTTCATAAAAAGCGCAATGAAAAAGAAAAGGACAGGCATCCGAGGTCCAAAACAAATGACGAAGCCTCTTTTAGGCCAGTCGCTGGTTTGCTGGTTCTCAGTGAGGTGATTTCGCAGCCCCTGACACCCGCTTCCTCAGAGCCACAGGCTGCCTCCGACTCCCACGTGGAGACAACTAGGCCTCTGGATACTCAAGGTATTGGGCCTTCAGAAACTAATCCCTCAGATGGGTCCGAAGCCGCTGAGCAGGCATCGGCTTCTGAGGGTGTTTTCAGACCTACACAGCTTTATATCAAGCCAACTTCAGCATCCAAGACAAAGACTAAAACAGATTTAAAGACAAGGAAACAAGTACAGCATTCTCCAGGACAGACTTCCATGCCTAAGAAACAAATGCTCAAAATGGCCGAAGACCTAATTACTTTGATCAGTGGTTCCCATCCTCCTCCTGATAAGAGGCCTAGGCAAGATACTGAATATGATTCCTCTGATCAGGTTTCCATTTCCTCTGACTCCTCTTCAGATCAGGGATACTCTGTTCTTCCCTATGAGGATTCTGATGCTGAAGAATCTATTCTTTCAGCTTCTCCTCCTGAAGATTACTCATTTGGGGAAACCCTGCATACCATGAAGGAGCATTTCCACTGGGAGTGCCAAGATTATTCAGATTCTAAGAAAAGGCTCAGAGACTTTCTTTTACTGCCTCAGCACAGACCTCTTGCTATTCCACCTGTTCTAGATGATGTATTTTCAGAGTCTGGCCTGTCTCCCGACTCATTACCTCCTGCACCTGTTAAGCCAGACTGATACTACAGGGTTCCAGATTCTCATACATTTCTATTAAAAAAAAACTGCTGCTGACCCAGAAACTATTTCTCAGGGTCCCAAAGGGGTCAAGGCTGCTACTGCAAAAAAACCCTGTCCCTTCAGATAGAGATTCTAGGGCACTGGACAGATGGGGGAAAAAAGTTTACACTTCTGCTACCTTGGCTGTGAGGGCTTTAAATTGTCAATTTCATATGCTTAAATATCAGCAATACTTAATGTTTCTGTTAAAACAGAAAATGTTGACAAATTCTTAATGTTCTGATAACAAGGAATTGCAGGATTTATTGCATGCAGCTGAACAAGTGGGAAAACATACTTTGCAATGTGGTTATGATTCACTGGAGGCCTCTTGCAGGGCCGCTGTAACAGGTTCTGTCATTAGAAGACATGCTTGGTTAAAGGAACAGACTCTGCCTGATCATTTTAAAGCAAAATTATTGGATGCTCCATTACAGCATGATACTTTGGTGTTAAGGCAGAAGAGGTGTTGAAGAAAATGGAGGATAAAGCTAAATCTATCTATGCAGACAGTGAAGGATTTCTTACAGCTACAGCCACTCAGATTTAGCAGGAACTGACCTTCTAAAAATCTGTCCTTTCCAGTGTCAGACAGGCCACAAAGAGGCAGATACAGACACCCTAGAGGCAGACAACAGCCCCAGGGCTCACACAGGCCCAAACAATAGGGTGCTTCTACCTCCAAAAGCTGAGAAGACAAATCACAGCCATATAGGAAACAGTCCCGATGACTTCCCTCTGCCAATGCCAAGCATTTATCTTTTGGCAGCACCCTTAGCGGGAAAGCTAGCACTTTTTTCACAAAATTGGCACACGATCACCTAGGACAAATGGGTCTTAAATATAGTCTCTCAGGGCCACAGGTTCCACTTTCACACCCTTCCAAAGGCAAAAGGTATGCCAGACCTGCCACACAATCAATGGGCAGAGACACAAAAACAAGTTTAATCTTTCATGGACATGAGGGCTGTTCAGCCAGTGCCACAACAAGAGCAGGGGCAAGGATTTTTCTCAAGACTTTTCTTAGTACCAAGAAAGGACAAAGCATGGAGACCAATTCTGGACCTGTCTATTCTAAATACTTTTCCGGACGTTCCGAAATTCAAAATGTTGACTCTGCAGCAGTTTCTGCCCATGCTTGGCAAGAAGGCTTGGCTTGTAACTTTGGACCTCAAAGAGGCATACCTGCATGTCCCAGTCAGGCAATCTTGCAGAAGATACCTCAGATTCATAGCTGGCTCAATGCACTACCAATTCTCTGCACTGCCCTTTGGCTTATCTACTGCGCCCAGGGTCTTCACAAAATGCCTGGCACCAGTAATTGCATTTTGCAGACAGAGGAATTCAAATATATCCCTACTTGGACGACTGCCTTATTCAAGCAGAGAATAAAGACATTCTACTAAAGCATCTGGTGTTTGTAAAAAGATTAGAAATTTACCTAGGGTACACAGTAAACGAAAAGAAATCAAAACTAGTACCCTCTCAATAGATAATATTCCTGGGTGCAAGTTTAAATACAACTGCCCGGATGGCTTATCTCACGCCAGACAAACAAAGACAACTGACTTCTTACTTTGAAAGCATGGCAACAAAGACCCAGTCATCTGCAAGAAGAATTCTGCAGGCTCTGGGCTGCATGGCCTCCTGCATTCTGCTAATTCCATATGCAAGACTGCATATGAGGAAACTACAATGGTATCTAAAAAGTGTTTGGACTCAACATTGCCACAGCCTGGAATCATTAATTTCACTCATTCCCTGCCTACAACAGGAGTTTCGAAGGTGGGCACAGGCCTTTCACCACAACAAGGGACAGTCATTCACTTTACCCACAGCCAGGCAAACACTAACAACAGATACATCAGATTATGTCTGGGGGGGCCCACATGGCAGGAAAATGTATTTAGGGCACATGGCCCCCAAGCCAAAGGCATCTTCACATCAATCAAAAAGAGATGCTAGCTGTACAAAATGCCCTGACAGCCTTCAAGGACCTACTTCATCCAGGACAGCTGCTGATAAAGACGGACAACACCACAGTCATGTGGTACATAAACAAGCAGGGGGGCACACTTTCCTACCCCCTTTGTAGACAAGCCATGATTTTGTGAAACACAGCATTGATCTACCAAGTACATTTGCAAGCACAATTCCTGCCAGGAAAAACAAATACTCTGGCAGACGAACTAAGCAGAAACCTCATGGATCCTCACGAGTGGAAACTAGACCCAAACATCTTCAGCATGATAACAAGGAAATGAGGATGCCCAGACATAGATCTTTTTGCCTCCCCTCACAACTGCCAACTTCAGAGATTCTGCACAAGGACTTATCACAAACAAGCATGGAAAGTGGATGCCTTGTCATTCAGCTGGAACAACCTTACAGTATATGCCTTTCCTCCAATGCCTCTCCTCCCCAAGGTACTCCTAAAGGTCAGACAAGAGAAGCCACAAATTTTTATTTTTATTTATTTATTTTACATTTGTTGACTGGGCTAGTCTAGCTGGATACATGTCCATTTTCAGTAGAGGCCCAGGGAGATAAGCTCCAAGGAGATAAAAAGAGAAAATACAATACTTAAACAATACTATACATAAATTTCAATGTTTGGACTTTTATAAATTCAAATTAAGTCTAGAGGTATAGACTCAAAACATGGTTTAAGGTACAGCAATTTTAGATACACACAAGGTCAGAAGATGATAATATTTAGGCCTAAGAAAGAGAGAAGGAGGCATAAGAAGGTTATGGAAGAAAAGAAGAGGAAAAAATAATACACTGGCTAGTATATGTTTGGTTTGCATAGAAAAATTGATGTAGAGGGCACATGGAACAGGAATAAGGGTTGAAAGCAAGATGAGAGAAATAAGGAGAGGAAGTAGGATTCAGTCTGGTTTAGAGCAGGGACAAAACCATAGAATTTTCAGATTGTCCTTAAGGTTTTTTTTGGAGAGAGATGTAGATGAAAGAGATGTGTGTGTTCTAGGGAGCTGGTTCCATATTTTGCCCACCACATTAGTAAAGAGTGAGTCGCCTGCTTTGTTGTGAGATTTAACATTGGAAATGAGTAGCTTATTAGCTGAGCAAAGTGTTTCCAGATTTTTATAAGGGGAGATCAGGTTAGTAAGGATAGGGGTATTATTTGGGATTTGGGTGGTAGAGAATTTTTTGTATGATCACTAGTTGATTATACAGAAGATGGTTTTGAAGTTCGGACCATCCAAGTTGTTTGAGATTAAGACAATGATGGGTTCTTAAAGGAGTACCTGTGGCAAATCTGGCTATATTGTTATAACTGCTTTCAAGCTTGCTTAGATTGTGCCTTGATAGATTGGTGTATATAGCGGAAGCATAGAATAGGGTGGAAGCGAGGTGAGTCTGGGCAATGGAGGTTCTAGCTTGTGGAGTGAGGAAGGGTTTGATTGTATACATGGAGCCTAGTGTTTTATTAACAGATTGAATAGTATTGTTGATATGATCATCGAAGTTGAGTTTATCTATGGTAATGCCCAGGAGACGTGTAGTAGTATCAGGGGAAATAATAGTTCCATTATTAGAGGTAATTATGAAGTCAATCTCTGGTGACTTTAGGGTAGGAGCAAAAAGCAGAAGTTTTGTTTTTTTTTGGGTTTTTTTTGGGATTAAGGAGAAGGAAATGATGGATAAACCAATTTTCAACAGTGTTATATACTGTTTGAGTGAGGGTTTGAAGAGAGGTTGCTGATTTAGCAGTACATATCAAGGTTGAGTCATCTGCATATTGTATGCAGGTGGCTTTAGGAAATACAGTGTTGAGATCATTAATAAAAATTGAGAGAAGAAGAGGGCCTAGGATAGATCCTTGAGGGACTCCACTGTTTACGGATAGAGGTGTAGAGAGAGTATTGTCCCAGAGCACTGCTTGTTGTCTATTTTCAAGATAGGATGTAAACCAGTGTATTGCTTGTGGGTCAAGAGATTGGGCTTTTAGTACACTGATCAGTAATTTGTGGTTCACCATATCAAAGGCTTTGGATAAGTCAATGAATAGTGCAGAAGAAAGATAGTTATTTCGATTTCTGTTGATACAGTCTGTGAAAGTTAGGGCGGTAGTTGTACTATGAAAGGGCCTGAAGCCATGCTGGCTATTGGCTAGTAAATTATTATGGAGCAGATGTTGAAGTAGTTGATAGTGAATACATTTTTCCATTATTTTGGCCAGAGGGGAAAGTAAAGCAATGGGTCTAAAATTAGAGATATCAGTAGAATTACCACCTTTATGTAAGGGGATGATATGGGAGACTTTCCAAATGGATGGGATGTTTCCTTCTATGATTGTTCGGTCTATAAGGATGGATATAGGATATGCAATGACTATGGCTGCTATTTGAAGGTATTCAGCCGGGAGGCGGTCGGCAGAAGGGGTACAGGGTTTGAGTTTTTGTAGGAGTTTACAGATAAAAGATGTTGGTTCTGGTTGTATATGTAAGGAGGGCACTGAGCTGTTTGTGTTTTGGAAAGGGGTGGGAGAAGTAGGGGATAGTGTATTAGCAAGAGTTTGGATAGCTTCAGTGAAGTAATTGTTAAAGGCATCTGCTATTTGCAAAGGATTATTATGTGGAACTGATGATGGGGCTGGAGTTTTGGTATGTCCTGGTTTGAGTAGCTTGTTGATGCCTGACCAGAACTTTTGAGGATTTTTCGGGTGTGTTTGTTGAAGGAGGAAAGAATAGTTTTGTTTATCTAATAAAATGTCTTTTTTATTTGAATTTCTTAGCTGTTTATAGAGTAGGTGGTCAGCAGATCTCTTAGTGGCTCTCCATTTGGTCCATATTTTGTTTCTAAGGAATATTTTTTCTGTGGTTTGTTTTGTGAGCCAAGGGGCTTCTTTGTTTGTAATTCGGGAAGATCGAGGAGGGGCATGATGATCTAGGATTTGTAAGAATTTAGTATTAAAGTAGGAAACAGCTTCATCTAGTCTAAGTTCTTTCAGAGGAGACCAGTTGCAGGCCTTTAGTTCTCTTTGAAAGCTCTCAGCTTGAAAGTGTTTTTTTTTTGAGCGATAGGATGTGAAATTGTTGTTAGGATTATGTGCTTTTTGGTTTGCTATATAGGTTAGTACATGGTCACTGATGTCATCAGGAAGTGTTCCTGGTATGTAGGTTTCAGGATGACTATTTATAAGGATCCAGTCAAGGATGGTTTCTTTATTGCTAGGTTTTTGAATTCTTGAGGGGGTGTTTATTATTTGTGTGAAGCCATAAAGATTAATAAGGGTGTTATGTTTGGAGGAGCTACAGGTAGTCCAGTCAATGTTAAAATCACCTAGTACAATTGTTTCTTGAGGTAGATGGGTGGAAAGGGTATTAAGAATGTTTTCTAAAGTGTTAATATTGTTTCCTGGAGGAATATAGGTACAAATGATATAAATAGATTTTGATTTGTTAAGGTGGAGTTTGATGGAGAGGGTTTCTGCATTATTACCAGAGGGCAATAACACATTATAGGATGAGACTAGGAGTTCTGATTTATATAATTTGGCTACACCGCCATCCTTTTTGGAAGTTCGGTCATTTCTGAGGATGTTGTAACCAGGTGTGGTTATTTCTAGGTCATGAGTAGAGGGTTTCAGCCAAGTTTCTGTAAGGCAAAGGATATCAAATGCATGCACTTGTAAAAGAGCATGCAGTTGACTAAGTTTGTTATTAATGCTACGGATGTTAAGTTAAGAAATTCTTAGTGAGTTTGCTACTTGTATAGAGGTAGAAATATTGTTGGATATATGTTGTTGTGGGTTATTGTAGAATTGTTGATTTGGGCCGGGATTAGAATGAATATCACCATCTAATAGGGGCAGAGTGGGATGTTTTGGTAAGGTTTTTATGCTTTTAAAGTACTTGGGTAAGTTTATCTTATTGGAAAAGTAAAGAATATGGGGAGATCTATGAAATCTTGGGAGTACGTATGCTGAGGTAGAAGTTATGTTGCTATGGGAGAGGGAGCTAGGGTGTATGTTAGGTAGTGTTTGTTGGTGTGGAGGTACATAATTAACTAGAGAGAAATGTTCATAGATGGTTAACGTGTAGGGAACAGCTAGAAAAAATAATGAAGAAATAATAGGAAGATAGTTTTTATAGTTAGTGTTCTGTGAGAAGGTCATTTGAGGTAATAGGGTAGTAGGGTAATATAAAATGTTAGATATAGTTAGATTATGAGATATAGTGTGGTTAGAATAGATAAGTGGTGACTGGAAGGAGAAGTAGCAATAAAGAGAGAGTTTGTAGGGCTGATAAAATTGTCCTGTAAAAGCAGAGAGGAGAGGGTTCCGAAGAGTTAACAGTGGGAGGAGTGGATGTTTAGTAGTAGGGGGCAGTAGTAGTGAGGAGAGAGGTAGTGTGGTGGTTAATTCTTGTTTAGACGTAGGGAGGAGAGGAGTAAGGAGAAAGTTAGCAGTGGGCGTGGTTGTTAAGTAGTAGTGAGAGATGACTGGGGGAATAAAAGTAGTGGGTGTGGCTGAGTATGTTCAAGTGTAACAGCACTGGGGGTGGGTGGGAATTGGGGGTAGGGTAGGGGAGCGGAGTGAGCCCGCAGGACGAACGGAGCGAGCTACAGCAAGTAGTGGAAGATTCAGCAGAGGCAATCAGTGAGCACCATATAGCTAGAGAAAGACAGTGGAGGAGGTAAGTAGATGCTAGAAGAGCAGGCAAGGTATAAAAGAGAGGACAGTGTAGGGGGAAATTAAGAAGCAATAAATTCTAAAGTTAGCAGTGAGAGTGAAGGGTACTGACTATGAGCAGAGAAGGAGTAGAAAGGGGAAAGAGGGCAACTGTGAATGTCCGAGAGATAAAAGAGGAGGAATACAGTGAAATAGGACTAGTAGACTAGGGGGAGTGGGATACAAAGAACTAAGATGATACTGATTGCCCCGGATTGGCCACACCAACACTGGTACCCAGTCCTAAGGAGCTTGTCAGAAGGCCCAGCCTGGACATAACCTCAAATTCCTCATTTACTGACCCAACAAGACAATCTGATCCTGCACAGCCAACTCAGAACCCTAAATCTAGCTGCATGGCGGATAGTGTAATCATTCGGAATACACCTCTCTCTAAAACGGTTATGGATTTTATTTTGGAGGCCAGGAGGCCCAGCACCAGAAAATCTTGTGCAGAAAAATGGAAGAGATTCTGTGCTTGGAACCAGGCACAAGGAATTGACATGCTTGTTCCAAATATTCCTGAGATTTTACAATATCTAACTGAGATGCTGGACAAAGGCCTATCCTTCTCATCAATTAAGATCCATGCCTCTGCCATTTCAGCTCATTACAATACAGACCCACCTATTTTTGCACATCCATTGCTTAGGCAGTTCCTCGGGGGGGCCAAAAACATAAGACCTCCAAGGAGAGCACCAATACCTGCATGGGACTTCAATTTTGTCTTGGAAAAACTCACACTGCTGCCTTTTGAGCCAGCCAATACAGCTGAGATAAAATTCTTATCATGGAAAACAGCTCTGCTCCATAATAACTTCAGCAAGAAGGGTCTCAGAGTTACAGGCTTTAATGGCTGTGGAACCTTTTATTATCTTCCATCCCGACAGGGTTTCTCTAAGGACAAACCCAACATTTATGCCTAAGGTAGTGTCCAGTGTGGCTCTTAACCAAACCATTCATTTGCCTACTTTTTACCCAAACCCACAGAATAAAGGGGAGAGACTTCTGCATTCTTTGGACATACACAGACAGCTACGCTTCTACTTGGACAAAACTAAAGCTTTCAGAAAGACTGAGCAACTTTTAGTGGCATATGCTGCAGGATCACAAGGAAAGGCTATCTCAAAGCAGACTATTTCAAAATGGATAGGGCACTGCATTCATTTCTGCTACTCACAACATGGCAAATCAGTGCCTAAGGGCATTAGACCACATTCTACCAGGGCTGCAGCTCCCTCAGCAGCCTTCCTCAGAGGAGTACCAACCAAGGATATTTTGGAGGCTGCAACTTGGACTTGTGCACACTTTTACTAAGCACTACCACTTACCTCTTTACTCTAAATCCAGAGCAGGCTTTGCACTGCTGTTCTGCAGGGCCTTATAGCCACTCCTAATTCTGTTTAGACCCAGCCGCCCAACCTCAGCTTTGGGATTCAACCCAAGTGTAATGACTGCAACAGTGAAACATGATGAACATAGTGCAGTTGTGTACCTACCATAAATGTAGATGTTCGAGTGTATTCACTGTTGCAGTCCAGGTTACCCACCCACCACCCCCTTTCTTTGCTGGGACTTATCTGTACTTCTCTATCCTATACAACCTGTGTGTTGTATTTGCTTGTAGATGAAGGTATTGTTTATTTTAGTGCATGCTTTTATAAGCAATGTTTTTTTAGCCTACCCTTTTTGGGGCACCTGACATCTGGGGCAAGAAAAAATGAAGAAAATGGCATTGGCTGCATCTTTTATACCCCTGGCGCACTGACATCAGGGAAGAGGCGACAGCAGCCGACGCCGGACCAGGACTTTGGAATTCAGGCCGACTGCGGGTAGCCTGCCAGCAGGATAACCCCAAGTGTAATGACTGCAACAGTGAATACACTCTAACATCTACATTTATGGTAGGTACATAACTGTACTTTCTCAATAATATTAACAAAACGGGGGGAGGGGGGTACCCTCTTTTTACTAACACACCCTTTAGTGTCTCACATTCATTTTGAAAATCATCATCCTCTGAAACCATCCTGGCAACCCTGACATACTGGCCTTTAACCAGGACTTTTTCTGATGTTCAGGGTGCCAGCTTTCAAAGTGAAATAGTGCATTAGAATACGTAGGTTTCCTATATAACAGAGAAATAAACATCTTTTTAGAATAGTCCTTTTTGATAGTAACGTCTAGGGCTATCTTTATCCTTAGTCATAGTAAATTTAAGGAAATTAGTGGTCGCATTGATATAAACAACAAACTCTTCCAGTTTAGCCTCACTACCCTTCCACAAGATTACTATATTATCTAGGTAGCGCCCACACAAGACCCAGTACCTTTTATACTCTGAGTTCCTAAGGAATTCATCTTCCCAGTAGGCCAATACTATATTTGCAAATGCTGGGGCACAACAAGCACCCATAGCAACCCCCTGTCTTTGTTTGAAAATATGACCATCAAAACTAAGGTAGTTGTTATCCAAAATCAATTGCATACATGTCCTCAGGGTCAATATTGTCCCATGATCCCAGTCAGTATTGAAACATAGATATTCATAAAACCATTCAAGGCCTTATTCGTGAGGTATCACAGGAAAAGGGTCCTTGATGTCTAAAGTGACCATAATAAGCCCAACATCATACATATCCGGTTTGATTTTTTCAAGGAAGTCCCAAGAGTCTCTAATAACCCACTCCCTACCATCCAACACGTTCTTAACTTTCCCATCAATATATTCGGCTATGCCAAAAGTTTTGGAGGCCTTAGCATCAACAATTGGTCATAGGGGTGGGCTACAGACAGATTTATGTATTTTTGGGATCCTGAAAATAGTAGGGATCCTAGGGGACCTCTGCTCTAAAAGACTATGAATATCTAAACTGATTTGTCCATTAAATAACAGTTCATCTAAGGTAAGATCAATGCTTGTAAGATATATTAATTTCATTCACAGAGGTCTCAACATATGTATCACTGTATAACAAATCAACTATTTTACTATATAGTCAGAAGTGTTCATAATAACGAGCCCCCCACCCTTGTCAGGTTTCATTAACCTAATCTCCGGGTTACTAATAACATCTTGGAGAAGTGACCATTCCTGGTGGTCTAAGTTATTGACCACGGTTCATTTCTGGTGTATGAGAAGTTCCCTAATTTCATTTTCACACAAAGCTTCAAAAATTGAAGTAAGAGGGTGCACTGGTGGATTATATGTACTGGGCCTGTGAGGTAAGTGTGAAACCACTGTTTGGTTGTTATTGAAATACAAAACCAAATTAAACTTCCTACAAAAAAGTTTTAAGTTTAAGATAGTGTCAACCAAGTTAGCGTTCATAGCTGGAACAAATTTCAATCCTTTTGAAAATAAATTAGCCCAATTAAAATCAACATGAACATGTCTATAGTTATAAACTGTAAAATCGCCATCCAAGTTTGTGACCATTGGAACAACACTGGCCATTTCAATCATCTGTTATGTGCTCCCCTCATCCCGCTTCAATGATTTTGGTAGTTGTTCTGCCCGTACCTGAAATTGCCAGGTCCCATCTCCCTATGGTTCCGAATTCTCTTGGATCTCCTCACTTGTGGAGGTTCTGAAGGGACGTCTCTATTCAGGTAATCATCCACCTCCAAAATCTCCTCATGAGCTTCATCATATTCCACAGGGACTCTATCAAAATAATGGGCTTGTTGCCCTTCTGGGGGGTCAGGGTATGCTCTGCCAGCGTCATAGTCCTGTTTATCTCTTAACAGCTTACGCTGTTTTCTAGCTGTTAAATCAGTCAACCCCTTGTCAACAATCTTAAAAACATTAAAAATATCATTTTTGACACTCTCGTATAACAAGTTGTTCTTAATACTAACTTCAACTTTGTCAGTATCTCTTAAAAGTATAGACCTTTTCCTATTATTGTCACTAATGAGTATTTTTAACAGTTCACAACCTTGCCTGTTGAAAAAAGAAGTAAGGTCCATCTGTAACTGCAAATTTTTAATAAGTCCCGTCGGGTATTTCCAAAGTCTCAGCCCATTCTATAGCTATGTCAAGAATCTCGATGACAACAGCCAGATCTGCTCTGAGTTACAGCACAAAGGCACGAAAATTACAGAACCAACTGATATTGCCAACATCCTGGCAGATAGGTTCAGTGCTAACTTTACTCCCCTCTCACCCCCTAAAGGGCCCATATCTATACAGGAAGAATGCAGTGTCCCTGTAATCGTAACTACGCAGGTAAAAGCTGCACTCTCTAAAGCCAAAAACACAGCATCCATAGGACCAGACAACATCCTAGGCTGCGTTTTACACAAACTTCAGAACAAACTGGCTCCCCACTTAAGCACCATGTTCAATAATAGCCTCGCATCAGGCTTTGTGCCCACTGAATGGCGCACAGCAACAGTTATCCCACTCCACAAAGGGGTAGCCACCACTGATCCCGGGAACTATCGACCTATTAGCCTGACGAGCCTGGTCTGCAAGGCCATGGATCATGGAACTCATAAACAAATACATTGGTAACCTCCAAACTCTGGATCCCACCCAGTTCGGGTTTGTGAAAGGCAGATCATGCCTCCTGAACCTGATCGACTTCTTTGAGGCAGTCACCAAAGCCGTAGATGAGGGTAAGGTGGTTCACACCTATCTTGACCTCACCAAGGCTTTCGACACCATCCTCCATTCTGGAATTATAGCTAAACTCACTAAACTAGGTATAAATCCCTAAGTCACAAGATGGGTTGCCAACTGGCTCACTGACAGAACCCACACTGTAAAAGTTGCAGACTCCAAATCTGACCTCAAAGCAGTGACAAGAGTACACAGGGTTCCGTCCTGGGACCTCTCCAGTTTGCTATCTACTTCTTTGAAGTACAGGCAAACACAGAAGGCCTCTGGCTAACGAAGTTCGCAGATGACTGCAAACTAGGAGCCCTAGTCAAGTCCCCAAATGATGTGGACATCCTACAGAAGGGCCTTGCTGAGACAGATGCCTGGTGCCAGAGCCATGGCCTCAAGCTCAATGCCAAAAAGTGCAGTGTCATCCCCTTTGGTAAAAACTCTGTACCCATGAACTACCACATAGGCAGCAATCTACTTAACACCAACACCGAATGCGTGATAAGAGACCTTGGGACCCAGGTGGACAGTACTCTCTCCTTTGATAGTTACATCGCCACAGTAGTCAGGAAGTCCTTCTATGTGGCAAACCTCATCATAAAAGACTTCTCGTCCAGGGAAAAAAGAGGTCATTGCTCCCCTCTACTCGACACTCATTAGACCCATTATACAGTACAATGCCCCTTTTGGAATGTACCTCACAAGACATCTGCAGCAGCTGGAAAGGCCCCAGAAGTACCTCACAAAGAGGATTACTGGTCTCAAACAAATGCCTTACACTGACCGCCTCAAAAAACTACAGCTTTACTCCGTAGCATATCGCCTACTCCGAGGTGATCTCTGCCTAACATATAAAGCTATGTCAGACCTAGAGCTGTTGGACATGCTACACCTAAATAAATCCCAATTCCCCCCGAGCTACACGCTCTAGGGACTTAAACCTTGTCACCACAATAAACAGGACATGCTGGAGGGATAGATTCCTGTCCCAGAGACTTCCCATACCCTGGAACAGGCTACCCATCTAGATCAAGCAAAGTTCTTCATTAGCACTCTTCAAGAAAAATCTTGATGAATGGATGGGAAATAGGAAATACACCCCGGGGATCACTTCTGTGTCTCCGCCCGACAGTGGCACAGAAAAATAACTTTATTGGGTGGTGGAAGCCAGGGAACCTTGTTGGCTAGGCTTGCGTAGGCCCTTGGGCTGATAGCCTTGTACCTACCTATGAACCTTTAGACACTTGCTCTTGGTTAACGCACTCCTACAAATAGGAGTTTTCCAGTTGAAGCTTTTTATATTTAAAAATAAAGTCCTGAAATGACCTGAGTTGCAAGTCCAAAGACCCAGCAATATCATCATGTCTATCAGCACTGTCACATAACTGTACTTCGTTCTTGAGCCATTGCTCCATGGAAAGAGTACAGCTGGAGAACCTGTGCCAGATTTCCCCCAAGAGTTTCTGTGTGGTTGTATATACTTACCTCAGTGTGTATGTGTCAGCTACTTGGGCAGGGACACAAAGCACTGGTTGGACAGAGATGGTGCTGGAGATTTTAACTTGCCCATTAGGCTGAGATCTGTACCCTATAGCTGTGCCAGTGGGGAGTCTTATTGGGGACCTAGAGATAAAGGGAGAAACCAGCCCCAGACTGACTATGATCTCTGTGTGCTCTTAAGGGAAATTGTACTTTACTGTGTGTGTATTTATTATCCTTTCCCTATATGGACGCCCCTCACTGGTGTTAGTGGTGAGGGTTGAGGCTCCTTGATTGCTGGGCCAGTACACGGGCGTTACAGAGGTACAGTGCCTGCTGTGATGTTGTAAGGTCTGATTTTGGACATGACCAGGTTAGCATAAGTGCCTTTGATAGAGCGGGGCAAACGTGCTTGATATCCCTGCCTGCTCTAGGATGTTCTTATTTGGGATGCAGTGCTGCCAGGTGATGTCCAGCATCATTCTGAGGCAGCGTAGGTGAAACGTGTTGATCCTGTTTTCTTGGCAGGATTACAGGTCCATGTTTTCCCTACCATAGAGCAGCATGCTAAGTACACCTTCATCTTAGAGTTGATGGTCAGTTTGGAGTTGTACTACACCCTCGCTGTTAGGCATGCCATTGCTGTTGTTGCCTTACCAATCCGGGTATTCAGCTTGGCATCCAGGGAGAGGTTGCTGGCGATGGTGGTGCCTAGGTAAGTGAAGTCCTTCACCAGCTCGAGAGTGTGATTGCCGATGAAGATGTGGGGGGTGCTGCTAACATCCTGCCCCATGATGTTGATCTTTTTGAGACTAATTGTGAGGTTGAATTCTCTGCAAGCACCATCGAAGGAGCTTATGAGGTGTTGTAGTGCTTCATCAGTGTGAGCAGTTAGGGCAGCATCATCTGCAAGCTGCATATGTCTAATCTGTACTGTCTGCACCTTGGTCTTCGCTCGGAGTGTGAGGTTAAAGAAATTACCAACGCTTGTAGTTTGGGGGTATACATCATTTTCTGGCTCATTAAAAGCATGGGAAAGTAACAGAGAGAAAAAGATGCAGAAGAATGTATGCCCTTGCTCCACTCCGATTGGGAAAGATGTAATCATCCTCAGGAGTTTGGGGGGGGACATCCCGTCCTCTGTAGCAGGGTGAAGAGGTCTTTCCTGCTTACCAAGTCAAATGCTTTAGTTAGATCAATGAAGGCAATATACGATGGTTTCCTTTTCTCATGGCACTTTTCTTACAGCTGCCTTAGTGAGAAGATCCTGACGATTGTGGCCCCCCCCCCCCCCGAATCCACAGTGCGCCTCAAGGTAAATACGTTCCCTTGAGTGATTGCAGCCTGTTCAGAACTACTCAGGTGAAGGCCTTCCCAACAATGCTGAGGAGGGATATTCCACGGTAGTTGTTGCAGTCAGATTGGTCTCCTTTGTTCTTATACAGAATGATGATGATGGAACATGCATATCTTGGGGCACGGTTTCTTCCTGCCAGCACTGTAACAGGAGCTTCTGCATGTGGTTGAGGAGAACACACTTCTTGCCAACCTTGATGACCTCTGGGAGAATGCCATCCTTTCATGGAGCTTTACCGAAGGCAATGGAGTCAGTGGCTTTGCTAAGCTCTTCTACAAGCTCGTCCATGATGGGAGTGGGGTTGAGTTTTCGACTGCTGTGTCGACGACATTGGTCTTTTCTTTGTAATGCTCCTGGTAATGCCCTGCCCATCTCTCCATGTGTTTGCCTTGGTCTGTAATGACTTCACCTGAGGCAGACTTTAGGGGCATAAGTTTGACTGTACTGAGGCCGAAGGCTTTCTTCATCCCCTCATACATAGCGTGGATATTGCCACAGTCAGCAGCAAGTTAGATGCTATGACAGAGGTTCTGCCAGTAGTCGTTTGGCACATTGTCATGTGATCTGGTGGGCGTCATTTCTGGCCTTGCTGAGTGCAGCTAGATTCTCATATAAAGACTCTCTCTTATAGTTAAGCGGTGCTGTTCACTTGGCTGTGAGTGCTAGTTCAATATTTTCAATTCCTGCTTCAAACCAGTTTGGGCTCAGCCTGTCTCATTTACTGAAGGTATTCATGGTGGAGTTGGTGGTGTCACAGATATGGTCCCACCTCAGTTCAGCACTGCTTTGTGGGCAGTCCTTGAGGGCCTCTGCAGTACTATCTGCAAAACACTAGTGCCGGTCTGGCATTGATGTCCCAGCAGTGCTGATACGAGGGCATTCTTTCTGCTTTGTGCAAGTGGATTCATTTGGGCTGGAGATGCACCTTACTGCCAACCATGGAGTGAGCGGTGTCACAGTCAGCACTGTGATAGCTACGTGTGACAAGGACGCAGTTCAGCAAGCGTCTTCTAGTGATGACAAGATCCAGCTGGTGCCAGTGATGGGACCTCGGGTGTTGCCTGGATACCCTGTGGTTAGGCTTGGTGGCAAAGAAAGTGTTGGTCATGCAAAGGTTGTGGTAAGAGCATAACTCTAGCCGTCTCTATCCATTCTTGTTCAACTTGCCAACACCAAACTGTCCGATGCCGCTGGGCCAGGAATCATGACCATCTCCAACATTGAGTTCTGTTCTTTGGTTGGTATCCCTCTGATAGCGGTCTGAAGCTCGTTGTAAAACTCGCACTTTGTCTCAGCTGAGGAGCAGTGTGTGGGAGAATAGACGCTCAGGATGGTCACTGGGCCTGAAGATGTTGAGAGGTGGAGAGAGAAGATTCAAGATGTGCCTTTTGACGGCGATTCGATTGAGCCCAGCAGGGAATTTCTGACTGCAAAACCGAAGCCATGCAATCACTGCTCCCCTGGTTCCTTCCCCTACCAGAGGAACTTGTAGTACTGTTCTCTGAGGCTCCCTTTTGCTGGGAGTCTGATCTCCTGCAGTACGGCAGTATTGATGTGGATCCTTTTGAGTTCATGATCGATGATGGCTGTTTTCCTGAAGTCTCCGACCTGACAAAGATTATCAGAGAGGCCAGGGCATAATGTCCTGACATTCCAGCTTGCCAGTTGCAGTATTGGTAGTTTACTTTTCTTTTTTTCCATTGCCTGGTGCAGGATTTCACAGTCTGCTCTTCAGTATTTACCTTACCTTCAAGCACCTGTTGAAGCAGGCAGACTGTGGCGGGCAGCAATTTACTGGCTATGGGCTGCCGGGCGTGAGGTGGGCAATAGCTAACCAGTGGGACTATGATGGCCCCTCCCACCCTCGGAGACAAACCTTAACATCCGAGCTTACACCAGTCACTCTGGACTTATAACTCTTAACTGCTGTCTCGCATGTTGTTTGACTGTCTGAGCAGTGACACTGCAGTGGCCTCCCTTGGGCGCAAGCTTGCGCATAGTATATGGAGATTCTGAGTTGCCCATTCAACAGGATCCCCCTCTCTGCCTCCTTTATGTGGTCCAAAACAATGTAGGAGTGATGTGCTTGGCATCAGCATGGCTGCAGGAGCTGCCGAAGGAAGTCAGCATTGACAATTAGCTGCCTTAGGGACTTCACTCCGGATCATCTGTCTGGGTTTACGCCCATAGCCTTTTCTTCTCCTAAAGATGTCCCCAAGGCAGCTGAGCCATCATCCAACAACTAGATTGTGGGTTTGAAGTCAGAGTTACCTTCTGCTAGATGAACTGCCTGACAAGGCTAATCCTTCTGCCTGGTTGTCATGGGCTAGGGTAGATGCATGCATCACAGACACCAAAGCTTAAGATAACAATACATGAATTAGCTGCTGAAATAGCACTTAAAAGGAGTGCACAGGCACCTACCCTGTTCAAAGAGCTGCTCTTCAGGAACAGCTGACACGATGAGTACTCACATGCCAGTTATTTAGCCTAGGATGTACAGAACTGATGTTTTTTATTTGAAGCATGACTAAAAGTGGATGTCTCTTAACACTGGAAGGTAGTGTCATGCCCCACCTCTGGGCCAGTAATCAAGGAGCCTCAGTCCTCACCACTGACACACCAGTGGAGGATGTTCACTGGAAGGATAACAGGTACACACACAGTATCTCCAGATGCAGCTCCCTGCATCAAGCACAATTTCCCTTAAGAGCGCACTGGGAATACAGTCAGTCCAGGGCTGGTTTCTCCCTCTTTCTCCACATCCCCAGTAAGTCTACCCATTGGCACAGCTATAGAATTGAGATTTCAGCTGTGTCTCCAAGCCAAGACCTCCAGCACCATCTCTGTCCAACAAGTGTTTAATGTCCCTGCCCAAGTAGCTGTCACACACTCTATTAAAGATTTGATTTACACACGTGCGCACACACATACACCTGGGAAAGGCTGGCACAGGTTTACTAGCTATGACCCCTTCTGATCAGACTATAAGGTAGTTACCACTGCCACCAGACAGTCCTGCCAGCTAACTTAAGGCCCTTACAAGGGTACCCAATTTACTGAGTGAAATTAATATAAACACAAATGGTAGTTTGACTAAGAGCATTAGGAGTGGCCCACAGTGTCACAAGATAAATATGCAAATACTCTCAAAACTTAAATATCTTTACAAAGATCAGATACAATGAAAGGTTTAAATATATTTAATAATAAATAATAAAAGAAAAAGAAAATACTAAGTATATATTCACAGTGACATCAGAGTTCAAAATCACAGGAAATATTTAAAATAACATTGAAGGACAAATTCAGACAAATAAAGAAAAACAATATCTAAACTAAGCTCCACTGTATTCCTGACTGAATCTAAGAGAATTAATGTTCCCTACTTACTGCTAGAACAAGGCAGATGATGTGTGGAATGGTCCTCCTTGTCAGGCCCAAGACAAAATAAAGAATGCTCGGGTTCACTAAGAGACTTCTCAAAATAATATCTAAAATGTTGCTTCTGGGATACCTTACAGAAAGGCATCACTTCCAATCATCTGATTTCTAATTCCCATGCAACCCCCCCCCCCCACCACCACCACCACCATTGCTGGAAGCTGTCAGGATCTAGCACCAACTTGTAAAAATACACACACAAGGGCTTTTGCTCAGATCTGTGGCAGGTGCTGGAAGTCATAAAATATTTAATCTGCCACGCTTGTAGAGTAGTAATTAGTTCACCTCAAAGACAATACAGAAAGCTTCTTGGTACAGACTATGTCTCTGGTTGCATTGAAACCTAAGAGATGGCATCTGTATCGCTAAGCCTGAAAAGTGATTTAATTTCATATATATTTTAAAGTTTGCTGGGCTATTAGCCTTCCATTTTCCTCTGCTAAAGCATGTACATTGAAACAGTTGCAATAGTGCGTGTATATTTATATTCCCTCCAGTAAAGGCACTCTGTGAATACATTTCAAACAAAAGCACTTTACAAATAACTTTTCACCACCAGCATCTGCACAAATCAGTTTAATGTGTACATGACATACAGTTCTAATACATTTGTGTAACAAACATCTTGTATAAATCAGTTTGATATTCACAAATGGCATATAATTATTTACAAAATTCCAGCTACCTTGGCTGGCAGTACCTCTTATCGTCACAGGTAATGGAAGGGATTTCTTTGTTTTAAAAGTTTGAACAAAAAAGGTACCCAATGAAGTACTGTTCATTTAGCTTAACTTTATGATGCAAATTATAATGGAAAGAACTTGAAAAGTAAGTTACTGTTGCATCTAATAGGCAGTAATTTAAAGGAGGGGGAGGGTCAGTGAAAGTCCAGTCTTTTTAGCATGATGAAATTCTTTATTGCTTAAAGACCGGAATAATCTAAAAAAGATCTTTTCAAAACCAGACTTTAGGATCATTACTATACCCAGAACAATTGATGTTAAGTTGTCCATCTCGCCTTCGTTCTTGCTGTTTGGGTTCGGAGCCGATCCTCTGCTCCGACTCGGCCATCTTCTATAGCTCGAGAGCTGTTTACTTGCTCGAGGCTACCCCTTATCCCAGAATGCCCAGCGCCAGCTACCCAGATCTCATTTGCTGCTTCACCTGCGAGGTTGCTTCCTTACTGGCTGAGGCTTAGTATAATATTTTTTCTATTATATATTGTTTATTCTTGAAAGTTTGTCAAGTAATTGTCTGTTTTTTGTCTAGATAATATTCCTTTATCCCTTATTGCATTCTTGTTTATTTTAGTTTTGTTGGCCATCACTCCATAACTCTCAGGCCTTCTATTCCCTTGAACTTGTTTAAATTAGAGTCCCCCCCCCAGGATAGCCATTTAAATTAGAGGCTTTCCTTCTATCCCTTAACTGTAACAAAAAAAAAAGTCTATTTGTTCTTGATTTTTTTGTAGTATAGCTTTTCATTATTGTTGTTGTGGTTGTTGTTACTATAATGTCTAAATATACCAAGGTATCTGGCTTCAAAAAGTGTGACTCGTGCTGTCAGAAAATGTCTCTGACAGATGGGCACACTAGTTGTGTATATTGTTGGGGCTGCTGTTCACCTGCAGGATTCCTGCTCTGTATGTCATGCTTTTAGTCCAAGGGTCCTGCAGGAGCACATAAACATATTAATCCTTCAGGGATTATTGAAGCCTCAGGATTCTCCGTCTAAAAGTACTCAGCCAGCGAAATCCCCTAAGTCTATCAAGCCGTCGGCTCCACCTTCGGAGCCGACTCCTTTATTTGACCAACCAAGTATGTTGGTACTGGCTGGCACTGAAAAGACAACTCCTCCATCAGCTCCATCTGCTATTTCGGAGCCGTCTCGGAGCCAAAAGAGATTGAGGTCTCCATCCTTGGAGTCCATCCACTTGGCACCTCAGTCACCTTTGTTACAGAGTGAACATAGCCATCATTCTTCCCACTCCTCTCTATCCTCTAGATTATCGGATCATGATGTGGAGAGAGTAGTAAGTAGGTTGCTTAAGTCACAGGCACTGGCAAAAATTCTGTCCAGCCCACTTCAACAGGTATCTGCTCCATCTGCCTGTATTTCTATTCTCCTCCGACTACATTTAGCTTGGAGCCGGAGACCATGGATCCGCAGGTAGTAGAACCATCGGCTCCTATCATCATCTCTCCTTCAGTTCCGATGCCGGCTCCAATTACCTCGATTGTACCTTCTATCGAGGGATCTGGGCGCCGAGGCTCTCTTGTCGGCTCTGAGGGGGGGGGGAGTGGCATCGGACCCTTGTCCGACCCCGTTCTCCTCCTCGGAGCTTCGGCGCAGGTGAGCTTGGCTCCAACATCGGCCTTGGAGCCATCACCCTCGATGCGGAGAAAGACTCCTGTTTCTTCGGAGCCGGAGCTTTCTCTGTCTAGAGGTCGGGATGCCTTCGAGGTCACGCGGAGTGTGCTGTCTCCTGAGACAGCTCTACTGCCAACTTCATCGGCTCCTCCCCTGTGGTGTCTCTGCCAACCTCTACTCCTCCTCCAGACCCCAAGCATAGGGAACCTATGCCTCAGGGCACCCCATTGGGTGATCCCTCTTCTTCCAAAGCCTCCCCTGATCACTCAGAGGAGCCTCCCCAGAAGAAAAAGTGCAAGAGGAAGAACATAGACTCCCCTGAGTCTGTCACTTCAGATGCAGACATGGATGAATCGGAAGGGTCCCCAAGGTCTCCCTCTGAAGATGTTTCCTTTTCGGACATTCTTGAAATGCTTAGAGGAGGGACTGGACTTCCCTAGCCCCTACTGAGGATGATAGAAAAAACACAGCAACGTGAAAAACTGAGGATGAGTCTGTATACCTGGATGCATTCGGTTCCCGACCTTCCACCTCCTGGGTATTTCCTCCTTTCGATCCACTCATGTCTGTAGTGGCTCAAAAGGCTTGGACAGCTCCAGATACTGTGGAACCTACTCCTAGGAGACCAAACAAATTTATTACAGCCCCCCAGGACAAGCATTTCCTCTCCAAAGGTGTGCCCGTTGATGCCATGATGGTAGCAGCAGCCACCAAGAAAGAGTTAGCAGAGACCTCTTCATCTGTTCATCCTCTGAACAGAGTCTCGGACGATGGACTGATATGGAAAGCAAATGTTTGCTTCAGCAACCTTTTCAATGAGGTCCCTGAATTATCTATGCCATTTTACACGTCTTCAAAGGGATCTCCTGTAAGAGCTTGGCGATGCCCTTCAAGATCCTACAGCTGAGGGTGCACCAGCCAAAGTAGCTTCTCAGCTTGCGACTCTTAATTCCATAGTTAACTCCTCCATGAGGCTGATTTCCTATGCAGCCGATGGAGTGAGCAGAGCCGCAGGGACAGGTGTGGCTCTCAGGAGACATGCTTGGATGCGGCTGTTTCAGTTTGCGGAGCCCTTTCGAGCATCCTTCACCAATACTCCCTTTGATGGCTCCTTTCTCTTTGGGCCTCAGGTAAAAGACACGTTGACCAGGTGTAAGCAGGAAGGCAAGACTCTCTTTGCCGTGGGAGTCCGCTTTTCCACTCCTTCCAGACCTTATCCCAAGGGTCAGAAGAGTGGAAAGATGTGGTTCTGAAAATCCCAGGGACCCTTGCCTGACACACACGTGGTGATTTTTCCCCCAGGGGTAGAGGGGAAAAAAACAATAGCAGACGCCACCCTCGTGGCAGAGGGGGACCGCAAAACCAGGGTGACAGAGAAACTTTCTCTGCCAAACCCTTCCAGCATCCCTGAAGGGTTGCCCGACTGCTCACCTCTGGAGGCAGTCAGGGGAAGACTTTTGCTGTACCCAAAAGCCTGGCAAAATATAACAAGAGACAGATGGGTACTATCCATCATATCCGGAAGTTACAAAATTCCCTTCCATCAATCCCCCATAGAATCGAAAAAGCCCATCCCAGATGTCCCACCCAATCTAAGGGATCAAGCAGTCACAGACGTTTCAAGACTGCTAGAAAAAAGAGCCATTCAAGAAGTCCCCGCAGACCAACTAGGATCCAGAACTTATGCAAGATTCTTTTTAGTACCAAAAAAGACAGGGGACTGGAGACCAATACTGGATCTCAGCAGATTGAACAAATCTGTACAAAAAGAAAAGTTCCGGATGGTGACACTGCAGTCCATTTTCCCTTTTCTGGGTCAGGACAATTGGATGTGCTCGATAGATCTTAAGGACGCGTAGTACCATATCAAGATTGACAGACGCTCCAGGAGATTTCTTCGCTTCTGGGTAGGGGCCAGTCATTACCAGTTCAGAGCTCTGCCCTTTGGTCTCACCTCAGCCCCCAGGGTGTTTACCAAGTGTATGGCAGTAGTTACGGCTCACCTGAGGCGTCAAGGATTCCAGGTGTTTCCCTATCTAGACGACTGACTCCTGACTGCTACCACCAGGCGTCAACTCGTAGAGGCACGGATTATACAATCACATCATGTACTGAACTAGGCATTACAGTAAATTTCCAAAAATCTGCCTTGTTGCCCTGTCAGCCTATTACATACATAGGAGCAGAATTAAACAGAAAAGAAATGTTTGCAAGATTACCACAGGAAAGAGTTTCCACTATACGTCAACAAGTGTTAATTCTAATACAGAGTAAACGGGTTCAGGTCAGACATGTCCTCCAAGCTCTAGGTTCCATGGCAGCTGCCATTCTTCTTGTCCCATTAGCGCGTTTCCACATGAGAATCCTTCAGTGGCTTCTTTTCACGCGGTGGTCTTTTCAGGAACTACCCATGTCTCACATGATCCTGATCACAGAGACATGCAAAAGGCACCTTTCTTGGTAGATGGTCTCCCCACTAGTAATTCAGGGCAGACCTTCCATACAACCCCCTACGGTAGCCACAGTAACCACGGACGCCTCCCTGATTGGGGGGGGGGTGGCATTATCTAGGCAGGACAGTCCAAGGCACTTGGCAACCTCACGAGTACCATCTGCATATCAATGTCCTAAAAATGAGAGCGGTTCTAACATTGCAAGACCTTCAAGACTCTCTTCCTTCTGAGACCATTGCAATCCAAACAGACAACTTGTCAGTGGTGTGGTACATCAACAAACAGGGCGGGACCAGGTCTTATACCTTGTGTTGAGAAGCACTCACTGTGGCAGTGGGCGATTTTCTCCCAACGTTTTCTGATAGCAACGCACATCCCTGGGAAATCCAATGTTTTAGCGGACAGGCTCAGCAGAGCTATCCTCATGCCTCACGAGTGGTCTCTGAATCAGGAAGTTGCGGATCTTATCTTCCGCAAATGGGGACAGCCTTGCTGCGACCTATTTGTCACTCCTCTCAGCAACAAATGCAGCAGCTACTTCTCCCTACTTTCCCTTCCAGGTCATATACCCAGAGATGCTCTAGTCCACGATTGGCCTCAGGGACTCCTTTATGCTTTTCCCCTAATTCCAAGACTCCTACAGAAAGCAAAATTGTTGGGTTGCAAAATGATTCTCATTGCCCCGTATTGCCCTCGACAAATATGGTTCCCGTTCCTACACCTCCACCTTCTGGATCAACCATGGATTCTGAACCTGGTTCCACATATTCTGATTCACCAATCAGGTGGGTTGCATCATTTCCTTCAAACTCTCCAGCTCACGGTTTGGTTACTCCACTTCCAACCGTAGCCAGGCTTTCCAATATCTCCCTAGCAGTCCGTGATATTATTGTTTCCTCACATAAGTCTACTACGAGGAAAACATATGCTAGTAAATGGAAATGGTTTTCTTACTGTGCAGAATCTAGAAATTTGGATCCTTTCTCAGCCCCAGTCCATGAAATTCTTGAATTTCTAGCACCGCTTTTTCAGTCTGGTGCGGCGTCCGCTACCATTAGAGTACAACTAGCTGCCATTTCTAATTTTTATATCGGTATGTTTAATTCTAGATCTAGAGATCCTCCCCCTCCTTGGATCTCAATTTAGTTTTAGCCTCCTTAATTTTGCCTCCCTTTGAAACGGCAGCATCATGCTCTTTAAAATTTCTTTCTTGGAAGACACTTTTTCTGGTTGCTATCACTTCAGCTAGATGTGTCTCAGAACTTCAAGCACTATGTGTTCGTCCTCCTTACCTGGTGTTTCACAAGGACAGAGTTTCTCTGAGGACCAGTCCATCTTTTATTCCTAAAGTCTGCTCAGAGAACAATTTAAATCAATCCATAGATCTCCCAGTTTTCTTTCCTAATCACAGCAACATGGCAGAATACAAGCTCCTCCAACTGGATGTACACAGACAATTGCGTTTTTACCTCCATAGAACTAAGGAACTAAGAAAGTCAGACAAGTTATTTCTTTCTTATGCTTTCAACAAACAAAGCCTTCCAGTTTCTAAAGTGACCCTATCCAGATGGTTATCTGATTCTCTTGCCTTTATTTATCAGTTACGAAATAGAGCTACCAGCTAAACCAAAAGGTCATTCCACTAGAGCATTAGCCACCTCTGTAGCTTTTCAGTCTAGGTTGCCCATAGACTCAATCTGTGCAGCTGCCACTTGGGCAAATCCCCACACTTTTATCTCTCATTACAAGGTAGATATGGTCTCCCGGAGCAAAGCTTCCTTTGGTTCTACTGTTCTGAAGAGTTTGTTCCAATGAGGCACCCGGGATTTTTGGTGCTAGGGACGCTGTCCCAAACAGCAAGAACGAAGGCGAGATGGACAACTTAACAAAAAGAAGTTATGTACATACCATAACGTTCTATGTTAGTTGTCTTCATCTCGCCTTCCTTTTTGCGTCCCTCCTTCCTTCCGTCTTCCTAGAGGATTGTGAGGAGTTCCCTTTTGTTTTCACTGGCTGAGCATCTTTTATTACTTCACATGCCAGGTAATTTATAACTTTTTCCTTGTTCAGGTGTATTGGACAGCCAGTTTTAGTAACTGGTTACTCTGCTTATGTCTAGTGTGCGCTATCACAAACGAGATCTGGGTAGCTGACGCTGGGCATTCTAGGATAAGGGGTAGCGTCGAGCCAGTAAACAGCTCTCGAGCTATAGAAGATGGCCGAGTCGGAGCCGAGGATTGGCTCCGAACCCAAAGAACAAGAAGGAAGGCGAGATGAAGACAACTAACATGGAACATTATGGTAGGTACATAACTTCTTTTTCTGTGTGTGTACATATCATTTTACTAGTCATAAACTGCTTATGGTGCAGACATTCCTTTGTATGCGCACTTTTAATTAATACATAAGCAATATAACTGACTTAGTATCCAGAAAAACAGAACACTGGAAATACAAATACTGATATTTTTTATTATTCTGAAAATCTTAATTTTTAACACAACACTCTTGGAGAACAAGTATTTTTGCTGGGTGGAAAAGGCTTCCCCCCCACAACTCTCTCTCTCTCTTTACATATATATATATATATATATATATATATATATATATATATATATAGTACAGTTCATGTAGGTTACGGGCTTTAGTGTGTGTTTTGGCTGTGACGTGTGTGTGCAAGGGGCTGTGAAATGTGTGGGTGTGAGTTACCTTTGTGTGTGTGATTGTGCGATCTCAGAGTTAGTATATATAAGTAGGGGGAGTGTGGGGGGGTGCAGAAGAGCTTGCCCCCACTGTGTGTCTGTAGTATAGGATTGTATGTTTGATTGTGGGGAGACATTATGTGTATTTGTAGTGTAGGTTTGTGTTTTTAAATTTCATGCTTGTGGTGTTTCACGATTTAAAGCTTTTGGACATAGAATTTCGGAAAACTGAAATTCGGGATTTCGGTTTTTCAAGATTCTCAAGTGAATCCATATATATATATATATATATATATATATATATATATCTGTCTATACAGTGTAACCTAGTACAGAGGAAATATCATTTTTCAGCCTTAAGTTTACTGCAAACAGTCATTAAGGAAGAGTAAATCGACAAAATGGAAAACTATTTTTACAGGAGTGACTGCTCTAGAGATGAGTGCTTTCACTCTTGTTAGAGCTTTTTAGATCTGATGAAGCTCTGACAAAGGTAAAATCGCTCGTCTGCAGTTTTAACTTAATAAACACTGGTTTAAACAAGCGATTCCAGCTTGAATCCTTTTTTCTTATTTTTAATAAGAATGCAAAGTGATCTTTGACACAGATCTTACATTAAAAGTTGTGACAACGGCCCATTTTAGTAATTCTTATGCCAATATCTAGAGCAGTTGTTCTGGTGCAACTCATTTCCATTTTTGTTGATGTGTGTGTGTGTGTGTGTGTGTGTGTGTGTATGTATGTATATATATATATCTATATATATATATATATAGATATATATATATATATATATATATATATATATACACACACACACACACAGTAACTCCTCAACAATGAGCGTAGCAATTCCACACACATATAATAATCATACACAGACTATAACTCTGGACATGCTAACTCACTCTTTTAAACATCGCAATCATTCTTACTGCTTTCCACACCCATACCTAGGTGCTATTGCTACATACAGATGTAACATAAATTTATTACTCTAAGGTATGACATATGCCCACCCTTTAACTGCACCACACGTGAAATACTGATAAATGGTATTGTTGAAAAAAACTCACAGGTTATGAAATTCACAATTTTGACCTCAGATGGCATTCACTTAGCATTTTAAATTCTATTCTTTATAGTTTCAGCAATTTGTTAGGCACTCAAGAAATATTATATAACTTCAGTGTTCTGTATTTCCATTCTCCAAAATCTTGATATATGCTAGCATCACTTCTCTGAATTTCTCATTGCTGGAACATTTCTTAATTATTTTTGGGTTTTTTTATTGTACGTGTATGATATCTTCTGCATAAATTGTCATTCCAATCATAATTCTGATGCTGTGCTTAATATCGTAGTAGGTACAGAAACTGATCCTTTTGACATATATTATCATGAGATAATTTTATTCAAGTGTATGTTATCCTTTTTTTTTTTTTTTTCTTTAAACTCCACTAGTTTTGTAATACCTCCATTTTCACCTTACTTTACCTGTTACCTTGTTTTACATGGTACAAATGTAACTGTATACTCTGCTGGTGGTTCGTCCCAGTTTGTTATAAGTTATTAGATAAACTTGGTGCCTGTGATGTACAGTATGCTATGAGTTATCAGTATTCGTTCTATCATTAGTTGAGAATATTTTCTTTTATGCAATTTATGATGTTAAGTTGTCATTCTCGCCTTCATTCTTGCTGGATGGGTTCGGAGCCGAGAATCGGCTCCAACTCGGCCTATACTATAGCTCAAGAGCTATTTTTACCGGCTCAAGGCAGCCCTATAACCCACAATACCATGCGCTAACTCCCCAGATCTCGTTTGCCGCTTCGCTGCGAGGTTGTCTTTTTTTACCGGCTCAGGTCAGTAAGAGATTTATTCTATTTAACTAAAATTTCAGGTAGTTTCTCCAGTTAGTTACCCTTGTTTAGGTCACTACAAATTGTACAACCCTTTTTTGTAGCCCTTTTCCCTTCTCTAGTTAATTTTTATCTTTGGGCCTACGGGCTTTACCTTATTTTTCCCCACCCCTTATAGTGTCTGTGTGTGTGGGTTTTAGTCAGTTCTCTTAACTTTCCTAATTTTAAGTTGAGTGTGTGTGTGGACTGACTGTGTTTACTGTGGATAGGACTATGTCCAAAGACACTAAGGTCTCTGGATTCAAGAAGTGTGACTCGTGCTGTCAGAAAATGTCTCTGACAGACAGTCACACTTCTTGTGTCTATTGCTTGGGGCCTTTACACCTGCAGGACTCTTGTTCCATCTGTCACGGGTTTAGTTCAAGAGTCCTGCAGGAGAGGCGTAATAAGCTCATCCTAAGGGGCTTGTTAAAGCCTGATGACTCCCCGTCCAAGTCTGGCTCGGGGAAGTCTTCAAAAACCGCCAAACCCTCGGCTCCAGCTTTTGAGTCGAGGGCTTGTGTTATCGAGATGGCTTCGACATCGGTTCCATCCGGATCCGAGGTGGGTAAACTGGTATCCGCTCCGAAACCAGCATCGGAGCCGAGCCCAGTGCGCAAGCGCTCTAGATCCCCCTCGATAGACTCCGTCCGATTGGCTCCGAGATCCCCTCTCCTATCGGAGCGGAGTCATAGGACTCACTCATCTAGGTCATCCAGGCTCTCTGATCACGACATCGAGAGGGTGGTCAGTAGGCTCATAAAATCTCAGGCACTAGCCCAAATGCTCCAGAGCCCATCTCACCAGACTGTGGCTCCTTTGGTACCGCCATCGATTCCTCCTCCGACTCATCTCTCGAGTTCGAAGCCGGAGTTTGTCGGAACCGTAACCTTACCCACGTCGGAGCCGATACTCCCACCTTCGGCTCCGGTGTCGTTGGCTCCGACCTCTTCATTGGTTTTGTCCATGGAGAGGTCTGGGCGCCGGGACTCCATTGTCGGCTCCGAGGGGGCGAGTGGCATTGGACCCTTGTCCGACCCCGCTCTCCCTCTCGGAGCTTCGGCTCGGGTTAGTTCGGCCCCGACATCATTCTCGGAGCCTTCTCTGTCGGTGCCGGGGGCGGTTCTGGTCTCTTCGGAGCCGGGACTAACTTTGGTATCTGATAGGGGAGCCTTCGAGGTGATGAGGAGCGTGCTGGACCCAGTGTCCACTCCAAGGTTAAGTTCTGCAGCTCCTCCCTCTACAGTGCCTGTTACGGTCTCTGGCCACCCTCCTATATCTGACAGCAGAGATCCGAAGCGTAGGGTACCCACCTTGGGTGTCTCCTCCTCTTCCGAGGGGTCCCCTGAAGTTTCAGGGGAACCCCCTAGGAAAAGAAAGTGCAAGAGGAAGCACATAGACTCCCCCGAGTCTGTCACGTCAGACACCGACTTGGATGAGTCGGGAGGGTTCCCCCAGATCCCCCTCTGAGGATGTCTCTTTCTCAGACACCCTAGAGATCCTAAAACAGAGGGGAAATTGGTCCACTCTCAAACCTTCCGAGGACGAGTCGGTTTACCTTGACGCTTTTGGATCTCGCCCTTCCCACCTCCTGGGTGTCTCCCCCTTTCGACCCACTAATGGAGGTAGTGGCTAGAAAGGCGTGGGCAGCTCCTGACTCAATGAAACCTACCCCTAGTAGGCCTTCTAAATTTATTTCTGCACCAGAGGACAAGTCCTTTCTCACCAAAGGCATTTCAGTTGATGCTATGGTGGTAGCAGCAGCCACTAAGAAGGAATTGGCTGATCCTTCTGTACCTGTTCATCCTCCTAACAAAGAGTCCAGGACCATGGACAGGTACCGCAAGCGGACATTTGCTTCAGCGACCTTTACTATGCGATCGCTGAACTATTTGTCATTTCACCCACCTTCAGAGAGACCTGCTCAAAGAGCTGGGTGAAACGGTGCAGGATCCTTCTGCTGCGGGGTATCAGGACAAGATAAACTCCCAGCTGGCCACCCTGAACTCCATTGTTAACTCCTCCATGCGGCTTATCTCTTACGCAGCCAATGGAGTGAGTAGGGCCGCTGGCACAGGTGTTGCGTTGAGACGTCACGCTTGGATTCAACTCTGTAACTTTGCCGATCCCTTCAAGGCGTCCTTCACCAACACCCCCTTTATGGTTCTGAATTGTTTGGACCTCAGGTGAAGAATACCCTCACCAGATGCGAGCAAGATGGTAAGACTCTCTGTGCCGTGGGAGTCCATTTTTCCACACCTTCTAGACCTTATCCTAAGGGACAGAGAGGTGGAAAGATGTGGTTCCGCAAACCACAGGGAGTCGCCTGCCGACGTGGTGAATTTCCCCAGAGGCAGAGGGGAATAATAACAGACGCCCTAGGGGCAGAGGGGGTCCACAGAACCAGGGTTCCAGGGAATCTTTCCCTGACCAGCCCTTTCAGCATCCCTGAGAAGCTGCCTGACTGTCCGCCTTCGAAGGCAGTCGGGGGAAGATTATCTCTGTACCCGGAAGCCTGGCAATCCCTCACCCAAGACACATGGGTACAGAAGATCATATCTGAGGGTTACAAAATTCCCTTCACTTCCCCTCCGGTACAACCGCCAAGACCCCTACCAGACGTACCACCCGCACAAAGGGGTCAGGCTTAGCTAGAAATAAAAAAGCTGTTAACAAAAAGAGTCATCCAGGCAGTCCCAGCAGATCAGCTAGGATCCGGAATCTACTCCAGATTCTTTTTGGTACCAAAAAAGACTGGAGACCCATTTTGGACCTCGGCAGATTGAACAACTCTGTACAAAAGACAAAATTTCGGATGGTAACACTGCAGTCCATTCTACCCTTTTTGGGCAGAGACAACTGGATGTGCTCCTTAGACCTCCAGGACACGTACTATCATATAAAGATACACAGGCGCTCCAGGAGGTTTCTCCGCTTCCGGCTGGGAGCCTGTCATTATCAATTCAGAACCCTGCCCTTTGGTCTCACCACAGCCCCCCGGGTGTTCACCAAATGCTTGGCAGTGGTCATGGCTCACCTGAGACAAAAAGGATTCCAGGTGTTTCCATATCTAGACGACTGGCTCATTTCTGCTATCACCAAGCAGCATCTTATAATGGCCAGGGATTACACTATTCAACTTTGCAACAGTCTAGGTATTTCTATAAATTTTGCAAAGTCCTTCTTGTCGCCTTGTCAATGTATGAACTTTATAGGCGCCGTATTAAACACCACAGAAATGTCTGCAACATTACCACCTCAGTGAGTGTCAGACATAAGGCGGAATGTTCAGTCCCTGTTTCAGCCCAACAGAGTTCAAGTCAAGCTAGTATTGAAAGCGTTAGGCCTCATGGCAGCGGCGATTCTTCTACTCCCATTAGCCCGCTTCCACATGAGGCTCCTTCAGTGGATGCTGTTTTCTCAGTGGTCCTTTCAACAGCTACCAATGAATCACAATATTTTGATAACCCCTTCTTGCAAGAATCATCTCTCCTGGTGAATGGTTTCCCCTCAGCTTTTTCAGGGCAGACCCTTTGTCCCCCCCCCCAGTTGCCACGGTGACAACGGATGCCTCCCTGATCGGGTGGGGGGGGTCATTATCAGGGCAGGACGGTCCAGGGCACATGGCAACAATCAGAACGCCACCTGCACATAAATGTCCTGGAGATGAGGGTGGTGCTTTTGACGTTGCAAGCCCTTCAGAGCTCTCTTCCCACAGGAACTATAGCAATTCAAACGGACAATATGTCTGTAGTGTGGTACATAAACAAGCAGGGCGGAACAAAGTCCTACCCCCTATGTCGAGACGCACTCAGACTTTGGCAATGGGCGATTTCCTCTCAACGGTTTCTGATAGCAACGCATATCCCCGGGAAGTCCAACGTCATAGCAGACAGATTGAGCAGAACTATCCTCATGCCTCACGAGTGGTCTCTAAATCAAGCGGTAGCAGACAGAATATTTCAGAAGTGGGGCCAGCCTTGCTGCGATCTTTTCACAACTCCTCAGAACAGCAAGTGCCTCGACTTCTTCACACTCTTTCCTTTACCAGGCCATCCCCCCAGAGACGCTCTTGTTCACGTTTGGCCCCGGGGTCTTCTATATGCCTTTCCTCCCTTGCCATTGATCCCGCAATTAATTCAGAAAGCAACCGCATTGAGATCCAAAATTATCCTCATTGCCCCGTTTTGGCCTCGACAAGTATGGTTTCCGTTTCTGCACAGTTACCTACTGGAACAGCCTTGGCATCTGGAACCCCTTCCGGATCTGTTGACCCATCTCACGAGCAAGCTGCATCAGTCTCTTCATTCCCTCAACCTCACAGCTTGGTTGCTCCACTTCCAGCCTTAGCCAGGCTTCCCCTTATTTCTCCTCCTGTTCGTGATATCATTCTAGCTTTCCATAAGTCCAATACTAGGAAGACGTATGCGAGTAAATGGAAGCGTTTTTTGCACTGGGCACAAACTAAGTCCCTAGATCCTTTTCATGCACCCATTCATAAGGTTCTAGATTTTCTGACGGAGCTTTTTCATTCAGGGTCATCGTTGGCCACTATCAGGGTACAATTTGCAGCCATTGCTAATTTTCATTTTGGGCTCTCAGAAACAAATATTATGTCCCACAAACTTTGTAAAGCCTTCCTCAAGGGCATCTTTTTGCTTATACCTCCAGTTAAAGATCCACCTCCACAATGGGATTTGAATTTAGTTCTAACCTCATTGATTCTGCCTCCCTTTGAACCTGCAGCTTCTTGCTCCCTCAAGCTTCTTTCTTGGAAAACTCTGTTTTTAGTAGCCATAACATCTGCCAGAAGGGTATCGGAACTTCAAGCTTTGTCGGTCCGTCCCCCTTATTTGGTCTTTCACAAAGACAGGGTAACTCTCAGAACAAAACCCTTCCTTCCTACCTACTGAAAGTGTCCTCGGAAACAAATCTAAACCACTCCATTGACTTGCCTGTCTTCTTCCCAGAATATGCTAACAGGGCTGAACAGAAATTACATTCATTAGATGCTCATCGCCAATTACGGTATTATCTAGACAGGACAAAACAAATCAGAAAGTCAGACCAGCTCTTTCTCTCATGCTGCAGGAAAGAAAGGGCTTCCGGTATCGAAGGTTACTCTTTCCAGATGGTTGACATCTATTATTACCTTTGTCTATGAGTTGAGACACAAGCAACTTCCGTCTAGGCCTAAGGCTCATTCAGCCAGGGCACTATCAACATCAACGGCATTTCAAGCAAGGTTACCACTAGATGCCATATGTGCAGCAGCTACATGGGCTTCCAAACGTACCTTTATTGCCCATTACAAACTTGATATAGCCTCCAGAAATAGAGCTGACTTTGGTTCCACCGTACTCAGGAGTCTGTTTTATTGAGCCACCCAGGACTAAGATGCTAGGGATGCTGTCACATCCAGCAAGAATGAAGGCGAGAATGATAACTTAACATTAAGAAGTTATGTTCTTACCATAACGTTCCATGTTCGTTGTCTTCTTCTCGCCTTCTTTCTTGCGTCCCTCCCTCCTGCCCCCTAGCCTGGATAGACTTCAGGTCTCTGAGTCCTTCCATTTCTGGAGATATAACATGTTACGGTTTCCCTGTATCCTTAATGTTACTAGCAGGGAGCCCGTACTTGCAAATGAGGATTATGATATTATGATATTATATTTATACTATGTCTTAGCTTCCAAACAAGATCTGGGGAGTTAGCGCATGGTATTGTGGGTTATAGGGCTGCCTCGAGCCGGTAAAAATAGCTCTCGAGCTATAGTATAGGCCGAGTCAGAGCCGAGTATCGGCTCTGAACCCATCCAGCAAGAAAGAAGGAGAGAAGAAGACAACTAACATGGAACGTTATGGTAAGAACATAACTTCTTATTACCGCTCACCTGAGATGGCAAGGATTCCAAGTGTTTCCATATCTAGACGACTGGCTCCTCACTGCTACCACCAGGCATCACCTTCTGCGAGCCAGAGACTGCACTATCGACACTTGCTCCAGGCTAGGTATCACAATAAATTTCAAAAAGTCTGCATTGTCACCCTGTCAATCTATCACCTTTATAGGCGCAAATTTAAATACCAAAGACATGTCAGCGAGCCTCCCACCAGACAGGGTATTAGTGATTCACCAGCATGTGAAGATTTTATTAGCATGCAAAAGAATTCAAGCCAGGTTTGTCCTCCATACTCTGGATCTCATGGCAGCAGCAATCATACTTGTCCCTCTAGCTCGTTCTCACATGAGGATTCTCCAGTGGTTTCTTTTCACCCAATGGTCCTTCCAGCAGCTTCCCATGTCTTACATGATTATGATCACAAAAGCATGCAAGAAGTACCTTGCGTGGTGGATGGTCTCCACATCAGTGTCCCACGGCAAACCATTTGTACTCCCCACTCCAGTTGCTACGGTGACCACGGACGCCTCCCTGATCGGGTGGGGGGGCATTATCAGGACCGAACAGTCCAAGGCACCTGGCAACCTCACGGGTACTATCTGCAGTCTTGGAGATGAGGGCCGTGCTCTTAGCGTTGCAGGCTCTTCAGGACTATCTTCCTACTGGGACCATTGCAATTCAAACAGACAATATGTCTGTAGTGTGGTACCTCAACAAGCAGGGCGGAACCAGGTCCTACCCCCTATGTCGATAAGCACTCAGACTCTGGCAGTGGGCGATCTCTTCCCAACGGTTTCTGATTGCAACGCACATCCCGGGGAGGTCCAACGTCGTAGCAGACAGGCTGAGCAGAGCAATTCTCATGCCTCACGAGTGGTCTCTGAATCAGGTAGTTGCGGACCAAATCTTCCGCAAATGGGGCCAACCTTGCTGCGACCTTTTTGCAACTCCCTTCAGCAGCAAGTGCAGCAATTTCTTCTCTCTCCTTCCACTTCCCAGGCATTCCCCCAGAGACGCTGTAGTCCACGTTTGGCCTCAGGGACTTCTTTATGCATTCCCTCCTTTTCCCCTAATCCTGAAGCTAATACAGAAAGCTACCATATTGGGCTGCAAAATGATCCTCATTGCTCCTTACTGGCCTCGACAAATATGGTTCCCATTCCTGCATCGCCATCTTCTCGAGCAGCCTTGGACTCTGGACCTAGTTCCAGACCTTCTGATTAATCAATCGGGCGGGCTGCACCAATCCGTACGATCTCTCCAGCTTACGGCTTGGTTGCTCCACTTCCAACTTTAGCCAGGCTTCCAGATATTCCCCCCTCTGTGCGTGAAATCATTTTGTCATCACACAAGTCTACGACTAGAAAAACTTACGCTAGTAAGTGGAAACGTTTTGCTTCCTGGGCAGAGGCTAAAAGTCTAGAACCCTTTTCAGTCCCTGTACACCACATTTTGGAATTTCTTGCGGAACTCTTCCATGCTGGGTCCGCTTCCGCTACAATTAGAGTTCAGTTAGCTGCAATTTCAAATTTTCACATTGGCCTTTCGGAAAACAATATCAGGTCTCATAAGCTATGTAGAGCCTTTCTCAAAGGAACCACTCTGCTCAGGCCCCCAGTGAGAGATCCTCCACCACCGTGGGATCTAAATTTGATTTTAGCTTCTCTAATTTTGCCCCCTTTTGAACCTGCAGCTTCTTGTTCCTTGAAGTTCTTATCTTGGAAACCCTTTTTCTGGTAGGTATTACTTCAGCCAGAAGAGTTTCGGAACTTCAGGCTCTTTCTATCCATCCCCCGTACCTCGTGTTCCAGAGTGACAGGGTTGCTCTCAGGACTAATCCTTCCTTCCTTCCTTCCTAAGGTCTCTTCAGTGAGTAACTTGAATCAGTCCATAGACCTTCCTGTGTTTTTTCCTAACCACTCCAACAGGGCGGAATATAAGTTGCATCAGTTAGATGTTCACAGGCAACTACGCTTTTATTTGCATAGAACTAAGAACATTAGAAAATCGGACCAACTTTTCCTGTCTTATGCAGTCTGTAAACAAGGTCTTCCAGTCTACAAAGTAACCTTATCCAGTTGGTTGACTTCTATCATCACATTCATATATCAACTGAGGAATAAAGAATTGCCAGTTAAACCAAAACGTCACTCCACCAGAGCTTTAGCCACTTTGGTGGCCTTTCAGGTTAGGTTGCCCATGGAATCTATTTGTGCTGCGGCTATGTGGGCCAACCCACATACTTTAATTTCGCATTACAAGTTGGATTTGGTTTCCAGGAGCAGAGCTGATTTTGGTTTCACTGTTCTGAAGAGTCTTTTCCGATGAGCCACCCAGGACTTTAGGTGCTAGGGACGCTTTCCCAACCAGCAAGAATGAAGGCGAGATAGACAACTTAACATAAAGAAGTTATGTACCTACCATAACGTTCCATGTTAGTTGTCTTCTTCTCGCCTTCTTTCTTGCGTCCCACCCTCCATCCCCCTATCCTAGTGGACCGAGAAGAGTTCCTCTTGATTTTTCACTGGCTGAGTCTTCTCTGGCTATTCCTTTCTAACTAGTAGTCTCTCCAGTAGGATTTATGCATTCTAGGATAGGATTCCTTTATTTTTATGTCTGCAATTAGACTTACCAAACAAGATCTGGGTATCTAGCACCAGGCATCATGGGATATAGGGGGGCCTCGAGCCAGTAAGCAGCTCTCGAGCTTTTGAAGATGGCCGAGTTGGAGCCGAGGATCGGCTCCGAACCCAACCAGCAAGAAAAAAGGCGAGAAGAAGACAACTAACATGGAACGTTATGGTAGGTACATAACTTCTTTTTTTGGATGAAAGTTTCAGTAACTGGGCCTCCTTTTGGCACATAAGTGATTTTGGGTTTTGCCTTCTGAGTCCTTGCCTTTGCAGCATACATTGCTCCTGACTCTAAAGGACATATCTCTAATCCTGCTTGAAATTCTTCCCAGCTGTATCCCATTATACGCAGACCCTTAAATTATAATATAACAAATACCTAGGCATTTATCTAAGAATGCTTAATGCATTCAGTGCTTAGTATCATTCTACAGATCTGATGTTGTCTCTTTCATTCTTCCTCATGGTTGGTGTTATGGATCCGACCTTGAGATCCAAACCGTCCACATTTTTACAGACTTGGATCCAAGTCTCGAGCTCCTCCCACTTCCTGTAATGCACTGTCCTCTGCCTAACTACCTCGCTCTCATTTTCCGCCTGCAGTGACAGACGTTGTTTCTCGAGTCCCGAGCGTTTTACGTTGCATACTA
The DNA here is from genome assembly GCF_019279795.1 of Protopterus annectens. Lineage (NCBI taxonomy): Eukaryota > Metazoa > Chordata > Ceratodontiformes > Protopteridae > Protopterus > Protopterus annectens. The sequence goes on along the minus strand of NC_056728.1, from coordinate 1,374,979,964 downwards.
GCACAGTGGTTAAGGAATCTACATATTTTTCCTATCTTCTCTCAGATTAATGATCTTTGCTCTTTTCTTTCCCTCCCATAGCAGTGCAGGGTTAGAATCTTTCCTCTCTTCTCCTTGCTCTGGTTTTGGGATTTGCCTGCACTTTTCTCTCTCTCTCATCTTCTAGCCATTTTTTAGGCTTGTTTTCTTTTTAGTAGTTGTTATTGTTTAAAAAATACATTGTAGTTGCTCTGTGTATTTTAGACTTCGCTAGTTGTCTTTGCTTTTTTTTTTTTTGTGTGTGTTGTTTCTGCTGAACTATGTACGATAAACCAACAGGTTTTAAGAGGTGCTCAGAATGCTGTCTGAAATTCCTGCATTCTGATGCACACAGTTTGTGTCTGTTGCCTTTGTCCAGAGCATCTGCAGTCAGCTTGCTCCTTCTGCAAGGGCTTCAACTGCAAAAGCAATCTAATCCTCAAGGGCCTCTTAACTGCTTCTTCAACTTCCTCCCCTGGGGCTCAAACTCTCCGAACATGTGGCATGGTCTTCCAACTCCAAGAAGCACCCTCACAAGTCCTCAAGCGGATCTTTGGAGCCACCCTAATTCTGAGACCTTTGGATTTGACAGGCTCGGATCTGAGACTGACATTGGCACCAGTGGATCTGAAGCACTCTTTGGATCTGACCGGTACTTGCCTGATTGTCAGTTCTCCTAAAGCTACTACATCCACTTCAGATCCTCAGGCTATGGATCCGATAGCTAAAGGCCTCACACTGGTGCTGGGCATGGAGGCTGCATCTCCCCTTGGACTGTACCAGATGCCTGTCAGGCACTCCACGCCTTGTCAGTGGCTTCTTCCAGGCATTCTAGGAGCCTTTCAGAGGTTGTTGTGGACAGGATGATCAGGAAGATTCTTAAGTCTCCGATCCAGTTGGAGGTTTTCTCTGCTCCATCCCCTCTGGGATCTGCAAGCATTTCCCTCCAAGAGCAGTCTCCTTTTCCGATCCTTCCTTCTGTATCGGAGTCAAAGGATTGTAGCCAAGTGAGACAGCCAGGGTCAGGTATGAGGAGCTACCCTTCTTCTACTCTGACTTTCACCCTAACTTCCTGTGCTCCAGTGTCATCAGTTCACAGTGGGTCTTGGATCTGATATGTCCCCATCAGATCCGGGGGGAGGGGCTTGGCTCCAACTATGTCAGAGCCATCTCTTCCTCTCGGCACTTCAGCTCTGGACAGCTCGGATCTAATTCTACCTGGAACCCATGGCTCAGGAATTTCTGCCCTTTCTTCTTCAGTAGCCTCAGCTGCCGTGGAACTGGGGAATGATTCGCCTGATCCTTCAGGGTTCCAAGTTGTGGAGAGGGCCTTCTCTTGTCATAGGGATCTGGTCTTTTTGAGCTATCACCCTTTCCACCGACCCCCCCCCCTTTAGATCACAGACTTGAGCCTGTCAGGCCTGGCCAGAGTCAGGCCATCCAGACAAGCCTCCAAGCTCTTACTCTAGTGGGAGCCCTCTCTTCTTCTGAGACCTCCCATCAGTATACCACAGAGGAGATTCCTCATAAGAGAACGTACAAAAGGAGGCTTGTTGACTTCCCTTTGGAGTCCATTACCAAGGACATGGATTTTGATGAAGGGGAAGGATCCCCCTGATCACCACTGGAGGACATCTCCTTTGGAGACATTTTAGAGATCCTGAGGCAGAGAGGTGGTGGGTTGGCCCAACTTCCTTCCTTGGAAAAGTCCATGTTTTTGGAGGCTTTTGGGATGGGCCCATCATCATCTTGGTTGGTCCCCCTAGCGGGCGAGTTTGTGGATTTGGTATCCCGCTGGGCCTGGAAAGAGCTGGACTCTATTAAACCAGTTCCTAAATGTCCAGAAGACAGACCATAATGAACTTGAGGGTATTCCGGTTGATGCCATGGTTGTGGCAGCAGCTACCAAAAAGGAGCTAGCTAAACAGAGCTTCACTGTCCGTCTGCCGAACAGGGAGTCCAGAGTGATGGACAGGTTTGGTAAGCACATTTACACTTCTGCCACTTTCTCAGTGAGAGAGCAGAACTACCTGGCACACTTTCCTTAACTGCAGAACTGGTGAAGGAACTCAGACCCTCTAGCAGAGATCATGTGTGCAGAGGACTACAGGAAGGTCTCCTCCCAACTGACAACTCTTTCGTCCTTGTCCAGTTTTCCCATGAGGTTTTTTTCCCAGTCCACAAAGGGTGCCTCATGGGCAGCCGGCTCAGACATTGCTATTCGAAGACATGCCTGGATGACGCTTTGTACTTTCGCTGACCCCTTTATGGCATCTTTAGTGAATGCCCCATTTGATGGGTCCTCCCTTTTTGGACCATCTGTCAAAGAGATGCTAACTCGCAGTGAGCAAGAGGGAAGACCTTGTCGGGGTCAAGTTTTAACTCCTCAGCACACTTTTCCTAGAAACCAGCACAATAGGAAGAAAACCTAATTCCGGAAATCTCAAGGGTCTTCCCAGGACCCGCGCATGGATTCCTCCTTTAAAGGCAGAGGAGGAAGTTTCAATAGGAGACACTGCCCCAGGGGCCGAGGGGGACCTCAGAATCAGGGCTTTAAAGAGCCTTTCTGTGATAGGCCCTATCAGTGCTCCTGAAGTGCTGCCCAACTGGTCAACTCTGGAGGCAGTCAGGGGTTGTTTTTCTCTGCACGCTACCACTTGGACTGATCTAAAGCAAAACAGATGGGTGCTAAAGATTTTATCGAGAGGTTATTATATCTCCTTTCTCCTTCCTCCACCAGAGAGGTCAGAGAGACTCCCTGATGTTCAACCCAGTCAAAGGGAGTACACGGTAGCAGAGATTCTAAACCTACTGCAAAAGAGATTCATCCAAGATGTCCTGACCGAATATAAAGGATTCGGAACTTACTTTCACTTTTTTTTAGTCCCAAAGAAAACCATGGACCTGAGATCCAGTTTGGATCTATGCAAATTGAATTTGTTTGTAAAGAAGGCAAAGTTCCGAATGGTTATGGTCCAGCCCATTCTACCGCTGCTGCGAAAGGGAGATTTGATGTGCTCAGTGGACTTAAAGGACATGTACCATCACATCGAAATAGACAGATGCTCCAGAAGTCATTTGCCCTTCCAGTTGGGAGCCAGTCACTTGCAATACAGAGCTCTGCCCTTTGGACTCACCACAGCCCCCAATGTGTTTACCAAATGTATGGCAGTAGTCGCAGCTTACCTGAGACTGCAAGGATTCCCGGTGTTTCCATATCTGGACGACAGGCTCTTTACTGCCCTAATCAGGCATCAATTACTCCAGACCAGTGATTACTACTTCAACCTTGTCAACCATCTGGGCATTATCATAAACCTGACAAAGTCAAACCCATTCCTGGTGTAGAGTTTAGAATTCATTGGAGCTTCTTTGGACACAGTGAATCAGATTGCAACTCTACCCACTCATGTTCAGACACTGAGAGATCATGTTCGAGCCATATTAAACTGGTCTTCCCCACCAATAAGACTGATACTTCAGGCTCTTGGATCTATGGTGACTGCCATTCCCTTAGTCCCGTTAGTAAGGTTTTATTCGAGTGTTTCAATGGACCCTGGCTGCTCAGTGGTCAGTTCTGTTCCAGCCTGTATCTGCTCCTATCAAGTTGACTTTGGTTTGCAGAAAACATCTCCATTGGTGGCTGCTGTTGGATGACTTGACGATCGGCAGACCTTTCCTGGTTATGGTTGGGGGGCATTTCAATGGAAAGATGGTCCAAGAGATGGGGTTGCAGTTGGAGACCAAGTTGCATATCAGTGTTCTGGAGATGAGAGCAGTCCTCCTCACATCGCAAGCCTTTCAGGACATTCTTCCTCTAGGGACTATTGCAATTTACACAGACAACCTGTCAGTGGCATGGTACATCAACAGACAAGGATGAATCCGCTCTTACCCATTTGCAGAGGGCCATATGGGTCTGGGAATGGAAATTGTCTTCGGACCACTTTCTACTTGCAACTCAGATACTGGGGAGATCCACCATTTTGGCAGACAAGCTCAGCAGGGTCCATTTTGACACGTTATGAGTGGTCCCTCATCCAATCAGTAGTGGTCTTGATCTTCAGCCACTGGGGCCAACCCTTCAGCAACTTTTTTGCATCTCCCCAGAACAAGTGCAGCAACTACTAGGCTGTGACCCCCCCCCCCCCAGGGGAGTCCTGAGGGACTTTCTGGTTCACAATTGGCCCTCTGGTCTCCTCTATGCTTGTCCCCCTCTACCTTTGATCCCAAAAGTTTTACAGAAAGCAAAGTGTCTGAAGATCCCGGAAATCCTCATTGGCCCCTACTAACATCATCAGATTTGGTTCATCTTCATATGTTCATAAGTAGGTATTAGGCTATTGGCCCTAGGGCCTATATAAGCCTAGCCAAAAAGGTACCTTGGCTTTCACCACCCAAGAAAATTATTTTCCTGTGCCCCTGTCTAGCAGAGCCACAGAAGTGATCCCAGGGGTGAATTTCCTATTTCCCATCCAGTCATCAAGATTTTTCTTGAAGAGTGCTAATGAGGAGCTCTGTTTGACATAGGTAGTCTGTTCCAGAGTATGGGAAGTCTCTTGGACAGGAATCTATCCCTCCAACATGTTCTGTTTATTGCGGTGACAAGGTTTAGGTCCCTACAACATGTAGCTTGGAGGGATTAGGATTTCTTTAAGTGGAACATGTCGAACAGCTCTGGGTTTGACATAGCATTGTATGTTAGGCTGAGATCGCCTCTGAGTAGGCGGTATGTGACAGAGTAAAGCTGGAGTTTTTTGAGACGGTCTGCGTAGGGCATCTGTTTGAGGCCAGTAATCCTCTTTGTGAGGTATTTCTGTGGCCTCTGCAGTTGTTGTAGATGTCTTGTGAGGTACATACCCAAAGGGGTGCTGTACTCTATAATGGGTCTTAATGAGTGATGAGTAGAGGAGAACAATGACCTCTTTTTTTCTGGATGAGAAACCTTTTGTGATGAGGTGTGCCATGTAGAAGGATTTCCTGACCACTGTGGGGATGTGATTATCAAAAGAGAGACTACTGTCCACCTGTGTCCCAAGGTCTCATCACACTTTCAGTGTTAAGTAGACTACCACCTATGTGGTAGTTCAGGGGTACAGAGTTTTTTCCAAAGGGGATGACACTGCGCTTTTTGGCATTGAACTTCAGGCCATGGCTTTGATGCCAGGCATCTGGCTCAGCGAGACTCTGTTGTAGGATGTCCACATCGTTAGGAGTTTCGATTATGGTTCCCAGTTTGCAGTCATCTGCAAACTTTGTTAGCCAAAGACCTTCTGTGTTAGCCTGTACTTCAGAGAAGTAGATACCAAACAGGAGAGGTCCCAGGACTGAACCCTGTGGTTCTCCACTTGTCACTGGTCTGAAGTCAGATTTGGAGTCTGCTACTTTCACAGTGTGGGTTCTGTCTGTGAGCCAGTTGGCAACCCATCTTGTGACATGGAGATTTATACCTAGTTTAGTGAGTTTATCTATAATCCAGAGTGGGGAATGGTATTGAAATCCTTGGCGAGATCTAGATAGGCTGTGTGAACCACCTTACCCTCATCTATGGCTTTGGTGACTGCTTCAAAGAAGTCTATCAGGTTTAGGAGACCTTGATCTGCATTTTATAAACCCGAACTGGGTAGGATCCAGAGTTTGGAGATTACCAATGTCTTTGTTTATGAGTTCCAGGATGATACGTTTCATGGCCTTGCAGACCAGACTTGTCAGGCTAATGGGACGGTAGTTCCCGCGGTCCGTTGTGGCTCCACCTTTGTGGAGTGGGATAACCGTCTCTTTGTGCCATTCAGTGAGCACAAAGCCTGAGGTGAGACTATGATTGAACATGGTACTTAGGTGGGGTGCCAGTTTGTTCTGTAGTTCGTGTAGAATGCAGCTTGGGATATTGTCAGGTACCATGGATGCTGTGTTCTTGGCTTTGGAGAGTGTGTTTTTTTACCTGTACAGCCATGATTACATGAACTTTACATTCTTCTGGTATAGAGATGCGCCCTCTAGGGGGTGAGAGGCGGGTAAAGTTAGCACTGAACCTATCTGCCAGGATGTTGGCAATATCAGTTGGTTCTATATATTTAGTGCCATTGTGCTGTAACTCAGAGCAGATCTGAGTGTTGCCATTGAGATTCGTGACATAGCTATAGAATGCTTTGTGGTTGTCTTTAGAGTCGGTGGAATTTTGTTTTCGTAATTAGCTTTGGAGGATTTTATGAGGGATCTCAACTTCTTACTGATGCTGACCAGGGAGCTCCTCCAGTCATGGGATTTTACTTTTTTTCAACAGTCTCTTCTGTTGTAGAGTTTGTTTGTGGCAGAGGACCACCAGATTGGCTTCCTTTTTTTGGAGGATAGCGTCTTGGTTCTGTTAGGGTAGCATGATCCATGCACTCATGCAGGTGCTTATAAAGTGCATTTGTGTAGGATTCAGCAGTCGTACCTCTATTGACCATCTGCATGGGTGTCATGCAGTTTGCCACTTCTGTATAAAGAAGTGTGAAGTTGGCTTTGGAGAAGTTTTTTACGGTGGTTTCCCTAATGGGGGTGGGGGCGGGATGTGGATGTCTAGGGTGATTAGCTTGTGGTTGGATCTGACCAATGAGGAATTGACCTCTGGTGTGGAACACTGGTCGCCCATGTTGTTAATGACCAGGTCTAGGATATTGCTGCCCCTGATGGTGGTATGAATAAGTTGATCCAAGGTGTTGGAATTTATGAATTCCAGAAAACGTTGAGCAAAAGTGTTGGTACATGAATAGTTTTCCCAGTTAATGGTGGGGTAGTTGAAATCGCCCATTATTGGGGTGTTGTGTTGTACCCTAATATTTTCCAGTGTATCAAGAAATGAGGAGTGGGAGTCCTGGGTCATGGTGGGGGCTCTGTAGCAAGTTACAGTTTGGATTGCTGTCTTGCCCAGAGGTAGTTGCACTTGGATAATCTCAGATACATTATGCTGTGCAACTAGCCTGGAGGTGTGGATATCCTTAATGAATATGAACACGCCTCCACCTTTAGTGCTTCGGTCCGGGTTAGGTGGCCGAAAGGTGTGGTATGAATTATAGCCTGGTAATGGAGGGGTGCTCTCTGGAGCTTTGAACCAGGTCTCTCTCACTGCACAGATGTCGATGTTCTCCATTTTAAGGAGTGACTCGAGTGAGTGCATTTTGAGGTTTAGCTTCTAGCATTGAGTAGCATTATCCTCAGATTTTGCTTGCTTGTACCTGTTTCGGTAGTGAATTTGTCATTTGAACCTTGCCTAAAAAAGGCACTATAGGAGTGGCAAGAACCTTAGCCAGTATCTGGAATCCCAAGGGCGACAGGTGCAAGCCATCTCTGGCAAAGCATTGTGGTCTGTCGATCATGTCATCCCAGGCAGACAAATACTGGATCCCCTTACAATTACACCAGAAGCTTAGCCAATCGTTGAAGTCAGTCATTTTATCCTTGTACTGTGGTATCCTTCTGGGTGATGGCAGGATGCTACTGAGGGCTATGGTCATACCTGCCTGGGCTACAAGATCGGAGAGCTCCTCCATGTCTTTTTTCATGTAGTCCAGGGAGGTACGTCTCAGGTCATTCACACCAACATGGACAATGACAGAGTCATATTTGTACTTGTGGAGTGACCTGAGTGAGTGCGTTTTGTGGTGGATCTTGGCACCTGACAGGCAGCTGACAGTAACTTTCTCCTTTTTAGCCTAGTGACTGGAACATCAGTGTGCCTGACTATACAGTCACCTATGACGAGAGTTTTGGGTACGTTGTTATGCCTTATGGGCTGTGGTTGAGTGGCACACTGAGATTGTGGACTATGTGTCATTTGGGTTGTGTTGGAGGGGTGAAGTTTGCTTGCGTTTCTGCTTTGGAGGTCCCTGTTGCTTGGGCAGGTTTTTATTGAGAGCCTCCACGAATGTAGGTGTGCGTTTTGTGTTTGTGCGTGTGTGTGTTTTTTGATGGTGTAGATTTTGAGGGACTATGTGATGAGTGTGGTGTGGTGCAAGTGTTTACCTACTCCTCTTGACTTGTCTAGTCCAGTTTTGAGTGAAGAGAGCTTTGCTTCCAGTTTGGCTATATAAGTGCATCTCTCACAGGTTGTAGTGTTGGGTGGTAGGAGGATAGAGTTGTCTTTGTACATGAGGCAATTGCTGCATTGCCCCAAGATCCCCAAATTCATCAGGTAGACAGGAGAAAACACCGGGAGCTGACCCTTAGACATGCCTGGATAGGTGCTTATTTATTAAGTGCTAAAATCTGCTTTCCTCTAGACAAGTGAGGAAAGTTGAGTGCTGTAGTAATTTATTGCTTATTTAGTGCTTGCAACGAGTTCTGAACAAGTGCTGAGCTCAGAGAAACAGATTTGAGTGCTAAAACTAAAAAACTGGCTAGTTCTAAGAAACAAAATTAAGCTAGAAGGCTTTTCTCCAACACAGAAAGGTTTGGGGGCTCAGAAGCTTACAAATAGTCCTGGATACAGCAAATATGTATGTGGACTAGAGTAGTTACAGGAAAGGCAGGAAACAAACTTAGACATTTTTTTCTGTCTTGCCAGATGCACTCTCTGTACACAGTAGGAGTGCCGGAAATCAGAATATGCCCTCACTGCACTCAGTTGAGTGAGCAAATGAGATGGGCCCAAAAGGAGTATCCAAATACAAATTTACAAGAGGGGTGTGCAATTTTAAAGCCACCAAGATTAACACCAAAACAAGAACAGGGAAGGGGGGGTGGGAACTAACTGTAGAGACAGAGAGCCACAATTTTCAGTTCAATTAGTATTCAGTAAGAAACAAAAACACATAAAATGTAGTACTATATGAAAAAAGTGCAGATAAAAGTGTACTTAAATTCACTTATTCGTCCAATTGATTGCAGGCGTATCTTAGCCGGCCAAAGCTCAATTATTTAGCAGAAGAAAAAAAAAACAAAATGTACCACTTGTCTCACCTGAATTATCCTCCATGGATACTGGAACCCAAATAGGACCTCTTCTTTCACCCAATAGAGGGTTTTCACTGCAATCTGATATCCCTCAAAACTGAACGTTTGTTTTCTCCACTTCCAGTGATTGTTCGAAGGTCCAGGTTTGTGTTCGCTGTCTGAGACATTATTCTAGCTTCTTAGAAACTGGCTACCAAGAAAGTCTGTATAGTAAATGGAAGAAATTTGCCTTTGGGCTTGCAAAGAGAACACTGACCCCTTTTCAGCTTCACTATCAGCTGTCCTTCTCTTCCTTGTGTCTCTTTTCAGAGAGGGAGACGGTTTCTCTAGTATCAAACTTCAATTGGCAGCCATCTCTAACTTGCATTCCAAAACCTCCAGGTCCTCCAAAACCATCAAATTGTGCAAGGCTTTCCTGAAAGGACTATTCCTCCTCAGGCCTCCAGTTAAAGACCCTTCCCAGCCATAGGATCTTACTGTGGTCTTACAAGGCTTAATTCAAACCCTTTCAAATCAGCTAGTATTTGTGACATAAAATTTCTTTCATGGAAGACAGCGTTTCTTATCGCCATCACTTCATTAAAAAAAAAATTCTGAGATCCTGACAGTGTCTTCTAAGCCTCCTTACATCATCTTCCACAAAGAAAGGGTGGCCGTTTGTACTAATCATTCTTTCATGCCTAAGGTAGCTACAGAATCCAACCTCAACCAGACCATATAACTGCCAGTTTTCTTCCCAAATTTTTCTAATGTAGGAGAGTGTTTGTTACATCTGCTTGATGTTCATAGGCAGTTGCATTTTTATCTTCATAGGATGAAACCCTTTTGAAAATCAGACCAATTATTTGTGTCTTTCTTGCATAGCTGCCTAGGTCAGGTGATTACAAAAGTTACTCTTGCTAAATGGATAATGGACTGTATTAATTTGATTTACTCCAAGAATGGATTACAGTTGGTTCGCCCTCCTAAGGCCCATTCAACTAGGTCTATGTCTACCACATCTGCCTTTTCTTCCAGGGCATCCTTAGACAATATCTGTGCTACAACAAGCCACTTGATCAAAAACTTGTACCTTTATCACACATTACAAATTAGACATTGTTTCCAGGAGCATGGCTTCCTTAGGTTCTGCAGTGCTCCGGCATATCCTTTCTTGAGGCCACCCAGGAGTTGTTATAGCTGGGGACTCTAACCTAACCATGAGGAGTATGAAAGAGACATCAGACTTATAAATTATGTACTTAGCTAACTTGGTATCTGTGTTGTCTTCTTTCATTCCTTCTCACCTCACCTTCCCTCCCAGCCATCCTCCTACCCAGCGCTCTAGAAGACCTGGAGATAACTTTTTAGGAATTGGTATTCCTGGTTTTGAGCCTCTGGTTATAGTTTCTATTTCCTTCTATTTTTTCTGCATTCTCTATGCTCTTTGGGCAGCAAAAGTAGATCTCTCGATCTGAGGTAGTTAGGCAGAGGACAGTGCATTATAGGAAGTGAGAGGAGCTCAAGACTTGGATTCTAGTCTGTAAAAATGCAGCTGAGTCAGATCTGAGGATCGGATCTGTAACCCCAACTGTGAGGAATGAAAGAAGACAACACAGATACCAAGTTATGGTAAGTACATAACTTATAATTCTCCTTTGCTTGAGTAGCCTCTCCATTAACCTTCCAGAGGGATGTTGTTAAGAAATTTTTTCTATCTGTAAGAAAAAAAAATAGTTTGTTAAAATTCCTGAAAAAACATCTGGATCTGATGTCCTTTTCATTCTCCTTCAGTGTTGTGTCTATAGATCCAGCAGCATTTTTAAGACTTTATGATCAGAGTGTCGAGTTCTTCTGTCTCCCATAATGCCTCATATTTTCCCTAACTCTTCAGATCTTGTTTGCCACCAATGCGTCAAGACGTGGTTCAGAGTCTCGAGTGTTACTTAACTGTATTGAGAGAAGTAATAGCTTTTAAATTACCCTCTTTCTTAAGATCCTTCCTTGTTTAGAAGTTTTTTTTTTTTAATATTTAGCTTTTATAGCCTCCCCTCCAAGTTTTTTTGCAGGCGTTGGTGACTACTGCCCCTTCCCCTTTATTTTTTTGTCTTTCTGGTGCCATTGGCACCTTTCTCTCTTAACTTATGAAAAAAAAAAACTTTTCTCTTAATAGTTTTCCTGTTTAGCTTTTAAATAGTGTAAACTTCATTAGAATAAGGTAAACGTCCATCTGTATTAGAAAGTCTGCCTGAGTTCCTGATTGTTTGACAAACCTACAGGCTTTAAAGATGCACTTCTTGTGGGTATAAAATTCCGAATTTGAATTCCCTCAAGAAGTGAATCTATTGCTTGGGACCCAGTTCTTGAGATGCAGACTGCCAAATCTATGCAGCCTTTAACCAAATCAAACAGTAAGAATAAATTGATTCTAAAAGGACTGTTGCCTTCGTCTGGGACTCAACCCCCCCCTAAACCTTCTAGTTGCAAAGAACTTAAGCGGCCAGCCCTTTCAGGCTCCCTTAGGGCTTCATCAGAACATCAGGAAAAAAGACTAAAGTTTTGTCGAATCTGACCCAGACTAGATCTTATCCAGATCCGAAATTCTCTTTGGATCTGAACAAAATAAGACCTTCTCCTAATCCAAAAGCCTCATTGGATCTGAGTAAATCAAAACCAATTTCAAATCTGAGAACTTCCTCAGATCCAACAGACTCTATTTGTATCTCCAGTTCTTCCACTCTGGGCAGGACAACCTCAGATCCTAAGGCTTCAGATCCAAAGATTCAGAGCTGTACTCCAGTGCTACATATTAAATCGGTGTCTCTGGCTCCCCCAGCTCAGAAACAGAGAACACTGTCTAAACCTACACCCCCTTCCACTGCTTCTTCCTCCAGGTCTTCTTGGAGTTTTTCTGATGCCAGTATGGACAAGATGATGGACAGGTTCATCAAGGCTCAGATACATATGGAGGGTTCTGCTTTTTCTGTCCCACCTTGGATCCGAGAGAGCTCCGTTACCCGCATTACAATCGCATTTTCTGATCTGACCCCCAGTTTCGGAAATCCAGGAATCCTGAGAAAGTTGATGTTGGATCCAAGGAAACTCTCTTTTTCAACTCCTACTATGTCCCTGACCATCCCTGTCCCGTATTTGTCAGATCTGAGCGAGTCTCTGATCCCAGAACATCAGTACCCACCTGAAGGTGGGGGGGTTTGGCTTCGGCTTCAAGTATGTCAGGTCCTTCCCTTCCCCTCAGGGCTTCAGCACTTCACAGCTCTGGTCCATTTCTGTCTGGAGGCCTCGGATGTGGTGTGGGCTGTGTTCTCTCTGCTCCGGCAGCTTCGGCTGCAAGGGGGGGAGGGGAGTCTCTCCCAGTCTGTCAGCCTTCCAGCTCGTGGAAAGTGCTTTCTCTAGGATCAGAGAAACGTCTCCACAGTTCTGGAATCCTCCCCACCCTTTGTCTGTTCTAAGCATTGAGCCCATACATCCTGCCATAGGTCAGCCTTACCCGTTAGGTCTCCAAGCTACTTCCCAGTAGAGTGCCCCCCTTTCTTCTGATACCTCCCCTGAGCACCCCACAGAAGAGGTCCCTCATAAGAAAAATTGCAACAGGAGGCATTTAGATTCCCCCTTGGAGTCCTTGACCGAGGACACCTATTTTGATTGAGAAGGCTCCCCCTGATCACCACCTGATGACATCTCTTTTGGAGACTTTAGAGACATCCTTGAACTCCTGAGGCAAAAAGGTGGCTGGTCTTTCCAAAATCCTTCTTCCAAGGAATCTGGTGTTCTTGGAGGCTTTTGGGGCAGGCCAGTCTACGTCCTGGGTAACAACCCCCCCCTCCCCACGGACAAACTCCTTGACTTAGTTTCCTGCTGGGTTTGGAAGGAACCGGACACAGTCGAGACATTCTCAGAACATCCAGACGACTTGGATTGGAGTAAAGATGTTCTGGTTGATGCCATTATTTTGTCACCCAGAAAAAGGAGCTAGATGAACAAAGCTCTTCTGTTCATCCCTAAACAAGGAGTCTCAGGCATTGGACAGACATGGAAAGTGCGTTTACGCATCAGCCACCTTCGTGCTGAGAGCATTAAACTACTTGGCACATTTTACATGCTTGCAGAGAGATCTAGTCAAAGAATTAACCAACACTGAAAGAGACCTTGTCAGAGGAGGACCGAATGAGGCTAATCTCGCACTCTGTGGAAGGCACCTCATGTTACAGGCATAGCCATATTGAGACATGCCTCGATGAGACTTTGCATCCTGCAGAGAGAAAGACAGACCTTGTCTGCCATGGGGATCAAGTTTTCTACCCCCCCCCCCCCCCCAGAGAACCTTCTAAAGGAGTCAAAGACCTGGTAAGAAGACTTTGGTCAAGGAATCTCGAGGACCTTTCCAGGATCCACGCAGGATACTTCTTCCAGAGGTAGTAGAGGTGGAGGTTTCAATGGTAGAAGCTGCCCTAGAGGCGGGGGGGGGGGTGTCTGCAAAATCAGAGCTTCAGGGAACCCTTTTCCGATAACAGTGCTCCTGATGTTCTGCCCAATTGTCTGTCTCTGGAGACAGACAGAGGAAGTCTATCACTGCACCTAGATTCATAGGTTCATACTAGGCTATCTGCCCAAGGGCATTTATAAGCCTAGCCCATAGTTATGTGGCTTTCGCCACCCCTTTAGTTTGAATAAAAACTATGCCTGTCATTTTGCTGTGCCTCTGTCAAGCAGTGACACTGAAGTAATCCCTGGGGTATATCTGCAATCTCCCATCCATTGGTCAAGATTCCTCTTGAACAAGGCCAGAGAGGTGCTCTGCCTCACATGTACCGGGATTTTGTTCCACAGCATAGGGAGTCTCTGGGTGATGAATCTGTCCCTCCAGCACGTTCTATTTATAACCGTGTCAAGGTTTAAGTCTCCGCCCTTGTGGTTCTGAGGGATCTAGATTTTTGAGGTGAAGCATATTCATCAAATCTGGGTTTGACATGGCCTTATATGTCAGGCACAGGTCACCTCTGAGCAAGCGGTATGAGACTGAATAGAGCTGGAGTTCTTTCAGTCGGGCAGCATAAGACATATTTTTGAGACCCTTTATCCTTTTGGTGAGGAACTTTTGGGGCCTTTCAAGCTGCAGCAGGTGTCTGGTCAGATACATTCGAACGGGCATTGTACTCAATCATAGGTCTAATGAGTGATGAGTACAGGGGACGATGACCTCCCTTGATCTAGATGTGAATCCCTTCATGATCAGGTGGGTGATATAGAAGGTTTTCCTAACTACTTTAGCAACATGAGTGTCAAACGAAAGGCTACTGTCAACCTGGGTCCCCAGATCTCTGATGACTTTTTCTGTGCTCAGTGGATTGCCACCTATATGGTAGCTAGGGGTAACCTTGTTTTTCCCGAAGGGTATGACTATGCATTTTTGGCGTTTAACTTCAGGCCATGGCTCTGGCACCAGTTATCCGTTTCTGTGAGGCCCTTCTGGAGGATATCTGTGTCAGATGTGTTTTCGACTGTGGCGCCCAGTTTGCAGTCATCTGCAAACTTTGTCAGCCATAACCCTCCTGTGTTTGCTTGTACTTCAGAAAAGTAGATGCCGAACAAGAGTGGACCCAGGACTGAGCCCTGTGGGACACCACTTGTGACAGGCTTTGAGTCTGACATGGCTCCAGCAACTCTGACCCTGTGGGTTCTGTCACTTAGCCAGTTTGCAACCCATCTTGTGATGTATGGGTTTACATTCAAGCTGATGAGTTTTTCGATGATACCTGAGTGGGGTATTGTGTCGAAGGCCTTTGCCAGGTCGAGGTAGGCTTTTGGTGACTGTCTCGAAAAAGTCAACCAAGTTTAAGAGGCAGGATCTGCCTTTGACAAAGCCAAACTGGGTTGGATCCAAAGTCTGCAAGTTCCCTATGTCTTTATTTATGAGTTCCATTATGATCCTCTCCATGGCTTTGCAGATAAGGCTTGTCAAGCTAATGGGGCGGTAATTTCCAGGGTCTGTGGAGGCACCGCCCTTATGAAGTGGGACCACAGTCACCGTGCGCCACTCCTTGGATACGTATCCTGAGGTGAGGCTAAGATTAAACAGCTGTCCTAACTGTGGGTTTAATTCCTCGTTGAGTTCATGAAGCACACAGCCGGGGACACCATCCGGTCCCATGGATGCTGTGTTTTTTGCCTTAGTGAGGGCAGTTCTCACCTGGGCGTTGGAGATGTTTGGGGGGCTACAATCCTCTGGAATAGATATCTCTCCTTTGGGGGGAGGAGGGAGTTTGCACTGAACCTGTCAGCCAGTATGTTGGCAATGTGTGTAGGTTCAGTAATTTTCACATCATTTTGAACTAATTCTGAGCATATCTGGGAGTTTCCTCCTAGGTTTCTAACATAGCTAAAGAAGGCCTTATGATTCTCTTTAGAGTCCTTGGCGATTTTTCTCTCAAAATTTGCCTTGGATGATTTTATGAGAGCTCTTAGTTTTTACTTATAATGATCAAAGGTGTCTTACCTTTCAAGGATTTTGCTCTATCTTGTAGTAGCTTCCTCCTTTTGTTGTAGAGCTTGTTTATGGCTGGGGTCCACCAGACTGGACGCTTGCCTTTGGTACAGAGAGTCTTAGTTTTGTTTGGGATTGCCTGATCCATGCAGTCCTGTAGGTGCTGGTAGAAGGCATTTGTAAGTGATTCAGCGGTTTGAGTAATGTTTACCACTGGCTCAGGGGCCTTAAAGGAGACCACACTAGTTTTTAGAAGTGTGAAATCAGCTTTTGAGAAGTTTTTCACTGTGGTCTTTTTTGTTTCAGGTGGGGGCGGGATGAGGACCTCCAGCGAGATTAGTTTATGATCTGATCTCACCAGTGAGGGGTATACTTCCAGTGTTGAACATTTTGATCTCATGTTCGTGATGATGAGATCAAGTATGTTTTCTCCTCTTGTGGGGATGGTGACTAGTTGTTCCATGGCATTTGAGTTTATGAACTCCAGGAATCTTTGGTTAGAGTGTTCGGGCTTGAGTAGTGTTCCCAGTCTATATTAGGGTAGTTGAAGTCACCTAGTATGATGGTGTTTGGAGATACATTTATCCCCATCAATGTTTTCAGGAAGGCCATGTGAGGTTCCTGAGTTTGAGAGGGTGGCCTGTAACATGCTACAAATTGCAGAGCAGTCTTGCCTATGGTTAATTGCACCTGGATGGTCTCCGATGCATCGTGCGTTGCCACCAACCTTGAGGTGTGGGTGTCCTTTATGAATATGGACACCCCCCCTCCTTTCTTGGTGTTGTCCGGATTTTGGGGCCGGAACGCATGATATGAGGTGAAACCTGTTAGTGCTGGGGTGCTCTCAGGAGCCTTGAACCAGGTTTCTGTCACAGCACAGACATCGATGTTCTCCATATTGAGAAGGGCCTCGAGTGCGTGCATCTTGAGATTGAGACTTCTGGCATTGAGCAGCATTACCCTTAGTTTTTTCCTTTTGGTGTTCTAGGGTGGTAGGTTTAGAATTTGAGCCTTGCCTAAAAAGGCACTATGGGGTGGCAAGAGCCTTTGCCAATATCCGAAGCCCAGGGGTGACAGGTGCAAGCCGTCCCTCATGAAGCAGCGTGGCTTGTCCAGCATGTCATCCCAGGCAGACAGACATTGGATCCCTTTGAATGACACCAGAATTTAAGCCAATTATTAAAGCTGATCATCTTATCACTGTATTGTGGCATCATTCTAGGTGAAGGTAGGATACTGCTCAAGGTCAGGGTCATACCTGCCTGGGCTACATAATCAGAGAGCTCCTCGATGTCCCTTTTCATGTAGTCCAAGGAGGTACGTCTCAGGTCGTTGACACCAGCGTGGACAATGACTGAGTCGTACTTGTACCTGCTGTTGAGAGACCTGAGTGCTTGCGTTATGTGGCGGATTCTAGCGCCCGACAGGCAGCTTACTGTGACCTTCTTTTTACTCAGTCTGGTGAGCGGGACGTCAGTGTGTCTGACTATGGAATCACCAATGACAAGTGTGTCTGGCATTTTGTTTGGCCTTAAGGGCTGTGACTGTTTGACACTCTGACTGTGTGGTCTATGTGTTGCATGTGTTGGGTCGTGAGGTGGTAGTTGTTTGGATGTCTGCTTTGGTGGCCTCTGCTGTTTTGGTAAATTTTTGATCAGAGCCTCCGAGTATGTCTTTGTGTGAGTATGTGTATGATTTGAAGTTGTGATGGTACCATGTGTGACTGGGTATGTATTGTGTGTGGTTACCTTCTCCTCCTGTCTGGTCTTGCCAGTCCTATGTTGAGAGAGCTCAGCCTCCAGTTTGGCCGTATAGTTGCATCTCTCGCATGTATTTGTGTTTTGTGGGAGAAGGAGAGGATTGTCTGTGTACATGAGGCAGTTGTAACATTGCCTCAATATTCCCAGGTTCACCAGTCGAGCTGGAGAGGACACTAGCAACTGATCCCTCGACATACTAGAAGTAGTAGATAAAGAGACTTTCAAAGGACTCCGGGCGAAGTGGGTTTTAGGCTGGTGGGGTACTATCTATAATAAGAGTGCTTTATCAAGGTGCAAGTACTGTAGGAGTAAGTGCTAGGCTTTACAGATAGAGAATAGTCTACTTGGGAATCAAGTAGAGATGAACTTTTCAGTTATAGGATATGCTGGTTAGATCAGCAGTACAGCTCGAGGAAGGTAGTTTTAAGGGAAAATTGGAAGAGTGGAATTTAGATGGCCCAAATAGTTTAACCGCCGCTGCTCTTGTGTGCAACAGTGGTAACTCCGCGCTAAATCACGCTTACGCGCGTTTAGCGTGTTTTATAGCAGGGGGCTGAAGGGAGCTAGGAATTGGCCCAAAACAACCAATGGACTACTAGTTTCTGGCTGAAACTTCACCAAATCAGACAAAAAGGCTGCTCAGTGCTTCCCACTCCCACTGGTAAGCAAAGAAACTTCCCTCCTTCCTAATAAGGCAATGGATCTGTAACAGGAACTAAAAACAAAGCCCAGGGATCAGCAACTCTGAAACTGAACTACTCTAGTTCAGTAAGGCAGGAAAACAAGAGATTTTTTATTTTTTTACAGAGACAAGGAAAAAAAACAGACAGTAAATGCTATAAATGCTGTAAATCGGCTAGCGCACTTTAGTGTGTAGCCTACAGAAACAATTTGCAACAATTAGTAACTTAAAGTGCAATGAACAGTGTAAAATGCAGAAATCACTTAAAGTAGCAATAAAACAGGCAAAATGCAGTCGCTAGCTTAAATAACAGTGGGAAAGCCACAAAAAATACTTATATCTGGTAGAAAGTCACTGGATAAATATAACAAACAATGCCTGGGTGCTTAAAAATAATATCCAGAAGTTGCTGCATTCTCTTTTCCCCTTCGCCTCCAAGTCCCAGGAGGATACTCCCCGACATGCCATCCTTTCAGAGGGAGTTTGCCATTCAAATTCAAAAACTTCTAGAAAAAGAGTCATCCAAGGGGTCCCGACCAAACAAGTAGGATATGGAACTTATTTACCCTTCCTTTTGGTGCTAAAGAAAACAAGGGACCTAAGACCAATACTGGTTCTCAGCAGTCTACATTTGTATGTGAAGAAGTCGAAGTTCCGAATGGTTATGGTTCAGTCCATTTTGCCTGCACAAGGAGGATTGGATTTGCTTCATAGACCTCCAGAATGCATAATGCCATATCAAAATGAACAAAAGCTGCAGGAGACACTTGCAGTTTTGTCTGGGGGCCAATCATTAGCAATTCAGGGCACTGCTCTTTGGGCTCACCACAGCCCCCTGGGTGTTTACCAAATGTATGGCAGTTATTGCTGCTCACCTGAGGCTGTGGATTCCGAGTGTTTCTATACTTGGATGATTGGCTCCTTACTGAATTAACAAGGCATCAACTGATCCAGATCTTCAATTCCTTGGGTATTTCAATAAATCTAACAAAATCAAACCTGACTCTTGTGCAGAATCTAGAATTTATAGGATTGCAACTGAACAGTTCAGCAGAAATAGCTTCATTGCCTCTGCATTGCATAATGTCTCTGAGACAGCAAGTCATCCATCTCCACCAACAAAGTTAGTTCTCAGAGTGCTGGGATGTGTGTCAGCGGCCATCATCCTAATACTCTTGCCAAGATTTTTCATACAAATTCCTCAGTGGACCCTGGCTGTTCAGTGGTCCATTCTTTACCAGTCTCTATCTGCTCCTATCAAACTAACTCCAATCTGCAGAAGCTATCTCCAATGGTGAATGCAATCAAATGCTCTATCTCTGGGCAGACCGTTCTCCCCTCCCCCTGCCCCAATAGCCACAGTGAACACAGACGCTTCCCAGTTGGGGTGGGGGGCATTATCAGGGAAAGATGGTTCAAGGCACATGATCCCTGTTCGAGACCAAGCTGCATATCACTGTCTTAGAGATGAGAGCAGTCCTAACATTGCAAGCCTTTCAGGATCTCCTCCCTCTGGAGATTATTGCAATTCATACAGACAATATTTCCGTGATCTGGTATATAAACAAACAAGGAGGAACCCAGTCTTACCTGTTATGCAGAGAGACCATTAGAGTTTGGGTATGGGCGATCTCTTCAAGCCACTTTCTAATTGCAACTAACATTCCCGATGACACCAGGGTGTTAGTGGACGGACTCAGCAGGTCTCTTCTGATTCCTCATAAGTGGTCCCTCAATTATTAAGTAGCAAACAAGATTTTCAGCCATTGAGGCCAGCCTTGTGTGATTTTTCGCTTCTCCCCTAGACAACAAATGCAACAAGTACTTTCTGCTAATACCACCGAAGAGGGAGTCACAGAGAGATGCTGTAGTCCACGATTGGTCCCTAGGCCTTCTTTATGCTTATCCCCTCCACCCTTGATCCTGAAATTTCTACAGAAAGCCAGCAGGCTGAAGAGCTCAGTAATCCTCATTGCCCCCTTCTGGCCTCATACGGTATGGTTCTTCTTCCTATGCTGTCATCTCAAATATCCCCCATGGATACTGGATCCCAGTCAGGACCTTATTTCTGCCCCGTCAGAACATCATCAGCCCAATCTCCACACCCTAAGACTGATCACATGGTTTCTCCACTCCCAGTGATTGTAAAAAGTCCAGGCTAGCTTCCCCAGTACACAACATAATCTTGGCCTCCACAAAAAAGGTCTATAACAGTAAGTGGAAAAGATTTTCAGTTTGGGCTTCAAAGGAGAATATTGACCCATTTTCAGCTTGTACATCAGCTATACTCTTTTTTTTTTCTGAGTTCACTTTTTTGTGAAGGTGCCAGTTTCTCTACCATAAAATTACAACTGGCTGCCATTTTTAATTTTCATTCAGGAATGGGATCTTTTTTCTTCATCAAGATTATGCAAGACTTTCATGAGAGGTATCTTCTCACTAAGACTACCAGTAAAGGACCCTTCTCCCCCTTGGGATCTTACAGTTGTCCTTCAAGGCCTCACTCAGAAGCCCTTCGAGCCAGCCGAAAGTTGTACTTGAAATTTCTTTCCTGGAAGAAAATATTTTTGGTAGCCATCACTTCAGCCACAAGAGTATCTGAATTGCAAGCCCTATGAGCCAAACTTCCTTAAATCATTTTTCATAAAGACTGAGTTTTCCTAAGAAATAATCCCTCTTTTATGCCTAAAGTAGCAACAGAATCCAGCATTAACCAGTCCATTCATTTGTTGGTTTTCTTTCCAGATTTTTTCAAATAAAGGAGAATATTTGTTGCATCTTCTTGATGTTCATAGGCAGTTGTTTCTGTCTGCACAGGAAATCTGATCAAATCTTTATATCCTTTTCTGTGAATTGCTTTGGCCAAGCAGTATCCAAGATCACCTTGGCTAAATGGATTGCATTTCTACGATTTACTCCCAAAAAGGTATTGAATGACCTCATCCACCTAAAGCTCACTCTACTAAATCCTTGGCCACTTCATTGGCTTTTTCAGCCAGGGCCTCAGTTGATGGGATATGTGCTGCGGCCACTTGGTCTAAGACTCATACATTTGTCTCGCATTATAAATTGTACATTGTCTCCAGAAGCAGGGCATCCTTTGGCTCGACAGTGCTCCAGAATATCTTTCCTTAGGGGCTACCCAAGAGTTGCGTAGCTGGGCACTTTGACCCAGCAGTGAGGGATAATGAAAAGAACATCATCAGATATAGAAGTTATATACTTACCATAACTTGTCATCTGTGTTGTCCATTTTCAATCTTCTTCATGTCCCTCCCATCCATCCTCCAGCCTAAGTCGCTTTGAGAAGTTATGTTACCTAGAGGATTTTGGAGCCTATAGGTTCATGGTTTGGGCACCAAATTCTTTGATCTGTCCTGTATCTTTCTTCTGGGATGTAACTTGTTATATAGGGCAACAGACTCGATCTGAGGAGTTAGGGAAGGTATCGTGCTTTATGGGAGAGGGAGCTTGAGACTCTGATCCTAAAGTCTTGAAAATGCATCAGAATCGGATCCGATGCCTGATACAAAGACCCAACAGTGAAGAAGAATGAAAATGGACAACACAGATGCCAAGTTATGGTAAGTACATAACTTCTATTTTTAAAAAGTGCCAGAATGTATTGTATTTATATCCATTATATATATTCCTTTATTGCATGTTATGTAATTACTTCAGAAGTATGTATACTTAAAATGTGATCTGTTTATCTTTGTTCTTGCTACTTGTTTACTTAAACTTTTTTTGGGGAGATTTTCTCCTCGGGTCTCTGCTAAAAAAGGGCTTCTAAGAACCCAGACAGACTAATCCGATTAACAAATCCGAAAATAAAATAAATAAATAAAAGTACATCATAAATTGCCACTTTCTGATGCATGCAACGTATTTGTTTATTGCCTAGGCCTTTAGCACCTTCAAAAAGATTGTGATTATGTAAATCTTTTAACTAGGAAAGTACGTACAAAATACAAGCCTCTGCCCAGGTTAACCAAAGAAACCAAACTACTTAAACTGAGGGATAAAGCATGGTCAACTTACCATACCATGAAAAACATATCAAACCACTCTACCTGATAAACAATTACGGAATAAAGCAAAAAAACATATCAAAGCAAACAAGCAATTGTACTTCCAAACCTCCCATCAAAAACACCTAAACAACTCCAGAAATTTATGGGATAACATCAATTATCTCCTTAGCCTAGGTCGCACAACTACCCCAACCCCAGTAACCCCTAACAACTCTGATCCCATTGCAGCTCAGTTCAACTCCTACTAAGCAATCAACCCAATACACACCTCTCACTCTTCCCACCAATACTTCTAAAAATCCCAACCCCTTCTCCTTCTCATCCATTCACACAAGTTGCATAAAAGCTGTCCTGGCTAAACTTAAACCCTGCTGTCTGTCTGCCGATCAGCTCCCTAATGAATTTCTAAAAATTGCTGCCCCATCTGTTGCTTACCCCATATCGGTCTTGATTAACCGATAAATTATTGAACACTGTGTCCCACTTCTGTGGAAAATATCCCAGACCATCCCACTGCACAAAGGAGGACCTTCCAAAGACACAAACTTCTGACCTATAGCCATTTTTTCCCTCTATCTAAAATCTTAAAAAAATGCATCTACAAACAACTCCTTAACCACTTCCTCAGCAACAATCTCTTATCCAACTCACAACACGGCTTCAGACCTAAATATAGTACTTCTACTGCTCTAATCACTTTTACTAACATCATTCACCATCTTCTAAACAAAAACCAGGTAGTCTCCTCCATCTTTCTTGACATGTCAAAAACCTTTGACACTGTTTCCCATCAACTTCTACTTAACAAACTCTCATCCTATGGCCTCAACTCATCAGCTCTTTCCTGGTTCCTCAGCTAGCTTTCCAATCGGCAGCGAGCCACCAAATGGAAAAACACTCTTTCCCCCCTCTTCCCCATCTCTGTGGGGGTGCCCCAAGGTTCTATACTAGGCCCTCTCCTCTTTATCTTATTCACAAATTACCTCTACTTAGCAAACGACCAAGCCACCATTGTCGAATACACTGACGACGCTACCCTTATATGCTCTGCCCCCTCACCCTTCGATCTCCAATTAAAAATGCAGTCATCTTTCCAAAACATAGAAAAGTACGTGTCTGAACATCAGTTAATTCTAAACCCTAATAAGACCAGATTAATAATCTTCAAAAATAAAAAATCCAAACCATCTCAGTCTTCACTATCAATCCTCTCCTCGAACGGAACCAAAATTGTCCCCAGAACTCATACTAAACTGCTAGGAGTAACTATTGATGAGAATCTAACCTTTGATAAACATGTCTCTTTGACAATCAAAAAAATTAAGATCAAGCTTGGCACCTTATACAGAGTGAGGCCATACCTTACCCACAACGCCAAGCTGGCCACTGCCCGATTTCACCTGCTTTTTTCTCTCCTCTGTGGATCTCATATTCTCACTAACCTTAGTAAATCTGACCTAAATAATCTCAGATCGTGTTATAACAAAATTGCTAAGTTTGCCACAAATGCCCCACACAGGACGCACCACTGTACTGTGCTCTCTCAGCTAAACTGGCTAGAACTCCCCAACCTTTTAGCTCTCAACCAACTAACTATGGTCCACAAGTTAATTCACCAACCCATGAACTGTCCTGCTTTCTCCAATCCTGTCCAACCTCATCACATTCCCAGGCCCCTCAGATAAACTAACATTCAAGGCCACCCAGTCCCGCCACTGTTATGGTGACTGTCTTTATTCCACCAGAATTACCAAACTTTGGAATACCGTCCCTCAAACCATCACAAAAAATCCTCACCTCGATGCATTCAGACTACTACTACATAACTACCTAGCTAATCATTGGCTTTGCTCCTGTCATTTCCCGAGCTAAATCCTCTTATTCCACATCCTACCATCTCTCCACTGTACAATGGTCTACATCCTCTTACTACAACTTTTCTCTGATCTGTACTGTTAAATCTTGGTACAAATCTTACCACCTCTCAAAATGGTGTTTGGCACATCTGTTTATGCACAGAGTCCAAATTTGTATACGCCTGGGCTCTGCAATTCAAGACTGTACTACCTACAATTGCTTGCTTAGCATTCTAAGTGGTGTATTATGTTATTTTTCTTATACCATGATTATTTACTAGTCTGTTCTCATGTTAATATTTGTCTTTTATACCATAATTATTTACTAGTTTGTTGTCATGTTAGTATTTGTCTTGTAAACATTAATATGTAAAGATTGATGTTATGTTGTCCTATCTTGCCTTCATTCTTACTGGTTGGGCTAAGAACTGATCCTCATTTCTGACTTGGCCATATTCTAAAGCTCAGAGTCTTCCACTTGGCTCGTGGCTGCACACCCTTTCCCATGAGGAACTGGTGTGTTACCTCAGATCTCGTTTTCCGCAAAACAAATCAGACGTCTCCATTTTAGCTGTGGCTAAGTCTACATTTTGTCTTTGAAATATTTCTCCTTTTAGAATTATTCAGTAGTATATTTATCAATAGTGAATAGCTTACTCTTATTGTTAACTATCTCTATTATTTCCCTTTGGTTGCTGTTTATAATCCCTTTTTGGCCGTCATTTTCTCATTAGGCATTCTCCCTATCCCATTGTAATTTGTTTAGTGTTTATCCGTACAAATTGACTTGTATTTCTGCTTGCTGTTATTGTGTGTTGTTCCCTGAGCTGTTGGTCCATTTAAGTTAGGGGGCCCAGTGCCCTTTTAAGTTAGAGGGCTACCCCTTTGCCTGTGTGTCTTATACTGGGTGTATCCATTTAACTTAGAGAAACTCCAGCGTGTTTTACGTTACAGGTCAGTCGAGTCTTCCCTCCCTTGTGTCCTTATCTCCTGAGTGTGTTTCCTTTTCTCCTGAGTGTGTTTCCTTTTTTCTATGTTTTTTGTGTGCTGTGCTTAGATGTATACATAGAGTTTTTTCTTATTATTGGTGTGTAGTAGTTAGCTTTCTTAGTGAGTGTTGAACTTTAGCATTAGTTTTTCTTATTGCTGTGTTATTTAATAGATATAATCACAGTAATGTCTAAGGAACAGAAAGACGTTAAAGTATCTGGTTTTAAAAAGTGTCAAAAATGTTCGCAAAAGATGTCTTTGATGGATGGGCACATGATTTGTGTTTATTGTCTCTGTGCCATGTATCTTCAGGAATCTTGTAGTATCTGTCACTCCTTCTGCTCCAGAGTTTTACTCAAGAGAAGGAACAAGTTGATTGTTAGGGGGCTTCTATAAGTGCCTTTCTTAGAAGTTTTGGAAAGTCAACCAACCTTGAGCAAATCTCCACCTTCTAAATCTGACAAATAAGGTCATCATCATCTTCATCTTCAGGCCATTCAGAGCCTGCCAAAAAAGTGTCCAAATCTACTCACTCGGACCCGAAGTAACATGGGTCCGATAAGTCTTCATCCTCTGCTTCTAGGTTTTCGGAACCAATGGGAAAACATTTTCGGAGCCGGTCTCCTGAATTCTCACCGGTCTCCCCGACATTGAGATCATCCATATTACAAAGAGGCACCTCACCAACCCCTCCGTCTCTGCCCTCCAGAACCTTATTGGACGATGACGTGGATAGGGTAGTGCAAAGGCTACTGGAGTCACTGGTACTGGCCAAAATTCTGTCGGCACCATCCCATTTGGACCTGGAGCCAGTAAAGATTTTTTCATCCACTACGATTCCTCCTCTGAGCCAGTCTGGATCGTCAGAGCTGGAATGTCTGGAACCGATCATGATAGAACCATTGGTGCCAAGACCCACAGTTGGGATTTCGGAACCATCTTCTGCTCCATTGTTCTCCATGCCACCCGGGATGTCTAGGAGCCGAAGCTTTCCGGCTGGGTCCGGGGGGGAACTCGGGTCCGGCACTTGTTGGGTCCAAGTTTACCCCTCGGTGCCTCGGCACGTGTGAGCTTTGCGCCTACATCAGCTTCGGAGCCGGTCCCTTGGTTCCGGGGATTTCCTCTGCCTCTTCAGAGCCGGAGGGATTCTCGGATCAGGGGAGAGAGGCTTTTGAGCTGATGAGTATGCCGTCTTCCCACACTGCTCTACATGAAGGCTCTGACATTCTTCCCCCTAATGCACCAGCATCTGTCTCTGCGCCACCACAACCACAGACCAGTGGAGATGCTAGGCCTCAGGATACCCCATCGGGTGTACTTCCCTCTTCCAAAACCTCACCAGAATATCCTTCTGTGGAGGGCCTCTGGAAGAGTCTTTGCAAGAGGAAGCAATATTGACTCCCCGGATGAGTCTCTTACATCTGACACTGACCTCGAGGAATCAGAAGGGTCCCCGCGGTCACTCTCTGAGGATATCTCCTTTGTAGATATCCTAGAGGTCCTTAAGCAGAGAGGTAGATGGAAGTCCATCAGCCCTTCTGAGGAGGAGTCAGTGTTCCTGAAAGCCTTCGTATCTCACCCTTCAGCCTCCTGGGTATCTTCACCTTTTGATAAACTTTTGGAACTAGTTAGTCTGAAGGCATTGGAGTCCCCAGACATAGTGGAACCTGTCCCTCAGTGGCCTAACAATTTATTACAGCCCCAGAAGACAAACATTTTCTATCTAAAGATATTCCTGTGGATGCTATGGTGGTAGCAGCAGCCACTAAGAAGGAGCTAGCCGAAACATCCTCATCTGTCCTTCCACCTAACAGAGAGTCTCATGCTATGGACAGATAAGAGAAGCGTGTCTTTTCTTCAGTGACATTTGCTCTCAGATCGTTGAATTACTTGGCACACTTCACAAGACTACAGAGAGATCTCCTGAAGGAGCTAGGAGATCATCTTCAAGGTTCATTAGCTGCAGGGGTCTCAGATAAGGTGACCTCTCAGCTATCCACCTTAACCTCAGTAATGCACTCCTCCATGAGACTCATTTCATATGCAGTAGATGGAGCGAGTAGAGCAGCAGGTTTGAGAGTTTCCCTGAGGAGACGCTCTTGGATGCGCTTGTGTAACTTCACTGAACCCTTTAAGTCTACCTTTATAAACGCCCCTTTTGATGGTTCCTCTCTCTTTGGACCGAAAGTCAAAGATGCATTCACCATATGTGAGCAGGAAGCTACAACTTTCTCTTCCTGTGTGTGCATTTTTCCGTACCTTTGAGACCGTATCCCAAGGGTCCGAGGGGGGGGGGGGGTGTGGTTCAAAAAATCCAAGGAGTTATTCCAGATTTCTAGATGCACGAGATGAATCCTTCCCCAGGGGCAGAGGCGAAGGTAATAATGGTAGACTCCATCCTCGTGCCAGAGGGGGTCCGCAGAACCAGGGCAACCGTGAATCATTTTGCAGTAGGCCCTTTCAGCACTCCTGAAGTGAGGCCCGCCTGCCCACCTCTGGAGGCAGTCGGGGGTCGTTTGTCTTTGCACACTGAAGCCTGGTGAGAAATTACAAGAGACAGATGAGTACAAAGCATAATATCCAGAGGCTACTCCATACCCTTTTCTCCTCCCATCTCAATCTCAAAAAACATTCCAGACATTTCACCCAGTCAAAGGGGTCAAGCAGCCCTAGAGATTCAAAAGTTGCTAGACAGAAGAGTCATCCATAGAGTCCTTGCAGACCAGATAGGATCCGGAACTTACTCAAGATTCTTTTTCGTGCCAAAAAGAACAGGGGACTGGAGACCCGTCCTGGATCTCAGCAAATTAAACGAATCTGTAAAGAAGACCAAGTTCCAGATGGTGACACTGCATTCACTTCTCCCCTTTTTAGTGAAAGACAATTGGATGTGCTCTATAGACCTCCAAGATGCATACTACCACATAAAAATGGACAGGCCATCAGGGAGTCATCTGTGCTTCCGGCTGGGAGCCAGTCACTACCAGTTTCGAGCTCTGCCCTTTGGTCTCACTACAGCCTCCAGAGTGTTCTTCAAATGCATGGCAGTGGTTATGGCTCACTTGAGGCGTCTAGGATTCCAAGTGTTTCCATACCTAGACGACTAGCTCCTAACTGCCACCACCAAGCATCTACTCCAACAAGCAAGGGACGTCACCTTACAACTCAGTTCACACTTGGAGATTACTGTAAATTCAGAAAAATCTGCCTTGTTGCCATTGCAACATATTTATATAGCAGCACACCTAGACACAGTCTCTATGATGGCAAGACTGCCAGAGAAAAGAGTTTCGTTACTCAGACAAATTCTCAATCTCATGTCGAAGACCAAAGTCAAAGCAAAAACAGTTCTTCTACTCCTGGGAACCATGGCAGCAGCGATAACTTTACTTTCTTTAGCTCGCATGCACATGAGAATTCTTCAGTGGCTTCTATTTGTCCAGTGGTCATTACAAGAACTACCCATGTCTCATAAAAACACGATCACGTAATCTTCCAAGAGGGACCTGAGATGGTGGCTCCTTTCCAGTCATATGATAGTAGGTCGTCCCTTTCTTTCTCAACAGCCTATAGCCACGGTGACTACAGATGCTTCCCAGATAGGGTGGGGGGCATTATCTGGGGAGGACCGTCCAGTGCACCTGGCAAGACCATGAGGCCCACCTGCATGTCAGTGTCCTAGAGATGAGAGCTGTGCTGTTGGTGTTGCAGGCGCTCCAGAGCCGTCTTCCATTTAGAACTATTGCAATTCAGACAGACAACATTTTGGTGGTCTGGTACATAAACAAAGGAGGAACCAGTTCTTATCCCCTTTGTCAAGAGGCACTCAGAGTGTGGGAATGGGCAGCGTCTTCCCAACGCTTTCTAGTGGCAACGCATATCCTGGGAAGATCCATTGTGATAGCAGACAGACTCAGCATTGCAGTTCTCATGCCTCACGAGTAGTCCCTAAAGCAAGAGATAGCGGAAAGGATTTTCCAAAAGTGGGGCCAGCCTTGCTGTGACCTCTTTGCCACCCCCCAAACACCAGATGCAACTACTTTGCCCTAGTCCTTCTCTGTGGGAGTCACCACGGGACGCACTAGTGCACGATTGGCCCTTGGGACTTCTTTATGCCTTTCCCCCCCTTTCCTCTCATACCCAGTGTTATTCAGGAAAGCCAAATCCTTGGGAAGCAGGCTGGTTCTCATTGCCCCATACTGGCCTCGTCAGAT
Source organism: Protopterus annectens (assembly GCF_019279795.1). Classification (NCBI taxonomy): domain Eukaryota; kingdom Metazoa; phylum Chordata; order Ceratodontiformes; family Protopteridae; genus Protopterus; species Protopterus annectens. Next base: position 1,374,950,995 of record NC_056728.1, on the reverse strand, counting down.
CTGGCTTCCCTTCCTATGGCCTCAGCTTCAGGAGAAACTGTGGATTCTGGACCCAGTTCCAGACCTTCTCACTCATTTGTCCGGAACACACCACCCCTCCCTCCAAACCCTCAAGTTGACAGCTTGGCTGTTCCAGTTCCAAATATAGTCAGGCTTCTTATAGGTTCATAGGTTCATACTAGGCTATCTGCCCGAGGGCATTTACAAGCCTAGCCCATAGTTTTGTGGCTTACGCCACCCCTTTAGTATGGGGAACTATACCCATTATTTTGCTGTGCCTCTGTCGAGCAGTGACACTGAGGTAATCCCTGGGGTATATCTGCGATCTCCCATCCATTGGTCAAGATTTCTCTTGAACAAGGCCAGCGAGGTGCTCTGCCTCACATATACCGGGATTTTGTTCCACAGCATAGGGAGTCTTTGGGTGATGAATCTATCCCTCCAGCACGTCCTATTAATAGCCGTGTCGAGGTTTAAGTCTCCCCCCTTGTGGCACTGATGGATCTAGATTGTTTGAGGTGAAGCATATTCATCAAATCTGGGTTTGACATGGCCTTGTATGTCAGGCAAAGGTCACCTCTGAGCAAGCGGTAAGTGACTGAATAGAGCTGGAGTTCTTTCATTCGGGCAGCATAGGACAGATTTTTGAGACCCTTTATCCTTTTGGTGAGGAACTTTTGTGGCCTCTCCAGCTGCTGCAAGTGTCGGGTCAGATACATTCCGAATGGGGCATTGTACTCAATCATTGGTCTGATGAGTGATGAGTATAGGGAGACTATGACCTCCCTTGATCTAGATGTGAATCCCTTCATGATAAGGTGGGCAATGTAGAAGGTCTTCCTAACTACTTTAGCTACATGGGTGTCGAATGACAGGCTACTGTCAACCTGGGTCCCCAGGTCCCTGATAACCTCTTCTGTGCTCAGAGGATTACCACCTATATGGTAGCTAGGGGTAACCTTGTTTTTCCTGAAGGGTATGACTATGCATTTTTTGGCATTTAACTTTAGGCCATGGCTCTGGCACCAGTTATCCGTTTCTGTGAGACCCTTCTGAAGGATATCTGTGTCAGATGTGTTTTCCACTACGGCGCCCAGTTTGCAGTCATCTGCAAACTTTGTCAGCCATAACCCTCCTGTGTTTGCTTGTACTTTGGAAAAGTAGATGCCAAACAAGAGTGGGCCCAGGACTGAGCCCTGTGGGACACCACTTGTGACAGGCTTTGAGTCTGACATGGCACCAGCAACTCTGACCCTGTGGGTTCTGTCACTCAGCCAGTTTGCAACCCATCTTGTGATGTATGGGTTAACATTTAAGCTGATGAGTTTTTCAATGATACCTGAGTGGGGTATTGTATCAAGGCCTTCGCCAGATCGAGGTAGGCTGTATGGACTGCCTTTCCCTCATCAATGGCTTTGGTGACTGTTTCAAAAGTCAACCAAGTTTAAAAGGCATGATCTGCCTTTGACAAAGCCAAACTGGGTTGGATCCAAAGTCTGCAAATTCCCTATGTCTTTATTTATGAGGTCCATTATGATCCTCTCCATGGCTTTGCAGATAAGGCTTGTCAAGCTAATGGGCGGTAATTTCCAGGGTCGGTGGAGGCACCGCCTTTGTGAAGTGGGACCACAGTCGCAGTGCGCCACTCCTGGCGTATCCAGAGGTGAGACTATGATTAAACAGCTGTCCTAGCTGTGGGTTTAATTCCTCGTTGAGTTCGTGGAGCACACAGCCTGGGACACCATCAGGTCCCATGGATGCTGTGTTTTTTGCTTTGGAGAGAGCAGTTCTCACTTGGGCGTTAGAGATGTTTGGGGGGCTGCAACCATTTGGTATAGATATCTCTCCTTTTGGGGGGGGGAGAAGTTTGCACTGAGCCTGTCAGCCAGTATGTTGGCAATGTCTGTAGGATCAGTAATCTTTACATCATTTTGAACTAGTTCTGAGCATATCTGGGAGTTTCCTCCCAGGTTTCTAACATAGCTAAAGAAGGCCTTATGATTGTCTTTTGAGTCTTTAGCTATTTTTCTCTCAAAATTTGCTTTGGATGATTTTATGAGAGCTCTTAGTTTTTTACTTATAGTGATCAAAGGTGTTTTACCTTTTAAGGATTTTGCTCTATCTTGTAGTAGCTTCCTCCTTTTGTTGTAGAGTTTGTTTATGGCTGGGGTCCACCAGACTGGACGCTTGCCCTTGGTACAAAGAGTCTTTGTTTTGCTTGGGATTGCCTTATCCATGCAGTCCTGCAGGTGCTGGTAGAAGGCATTTGTAAGTGATTCAGCGGCTTGAGTACTGTTTTCCCCTCGGCTCGGGGGCCTTAAAGGAGACCACACTAGTCTTTAGAAGTGTGAAGTCGGCTTTCGAGATGTTTTTTACTGTGGTTTTTTTTATTTCAGGTGGGGGTGGGATGAGGACCTCCAGCAAGATTAGTTTGTGATCTGATCTCACCAGTGAGGGGTATACTTCCGGTGTTGAACATTGTGCTCCCATGTTCGTGATGATGAGCTCAAGTATGTTTTCTCCTCTTGTGGGGATGGTGACTAGTTGTTCCATGGCATTTGAGTTTATGAATTCCAGGAACTTTTGGGCTAGGGTGTTTGGGCTTGAGTAGTGTTCCCAGTCTATATTAGGGTAATTGAAGTCACCTAGTATGATGGTGTTTGGAGATACATTTATCCCCTCCAGTGTTTTCAGGAAAGCCATGTGAGGTTCCTGAGTTTGTGAGGGTGGCCTGTAACATGCTGCAATTTGCAGAGCAGTCTTGCCTATGGTTAATTGCACCTGGATGGTCTCCGATGCATCGTGCGTTGCCACCAGTCTTGAGGTGTGGGTGTCCTTGATGAATATGGATACCCCCCCTCCTTTCTTGGTATTGTCCGGATTTTGGGGCCGGAACGCATGATATGAGGTAAAACCTGTTAGTGCTGGGGTGCTCTCAGGAGCCTTGAACCAGGTTTCTGTCACAGCACAGACATCGATGTTCTCCATACTGAGAAGGGCCTCGAGTGCGTGCATTTTGAGATTTAGACTTCTGGCATTGAGCAGCATTACCCTTAGTTTTTTCCTTTTTTGTGTTCTAGGGTGGTAGGTTTAGAATTTGAGCCTTGCCTAAAAAGGCACTATGGGGTGGCAGAGCCTTTGCCAATATCCGGAATCCCAGGGTGACAGGTGCAAGCCGTCCCTTGCGAAGCAGCGTGGCTTGTCCAGCATGTCATCCCAGGCAGACAGACATTGGATCCCCTTTGAATGACACCAGAGTTTAAGCCAATTGGTAAAGCTGATCATCTTATCTCTGTATTGTGGCATCATTCTTGGTGAAGGTAGGATACTGCTCAAGGTCAGGGTCATACCTGCCTGGGCTACATAATCAGAGAGCTCCTCAATGTCTCTTTTCATGTAGTCCAAGGAGGTACGTCTCAGGTCGTTTACACCAGCGTGGACAATGACTGAGTCGTATTTGTACCTGCTGTTGAGAGACCTGAGTGCTTGCGTTATGTGGCGGATTCTAGCGCCCGACAGGCAGCTTACTGTAACTCTCTCCTTACTCAGTCTGGTGAGCGGGACGTCAGTGTGTCTGACTATGGAGTCACCAATGACTAGTGTGTCTGGCATTGTGTTTGGCCTTAAGGGCTGTGACTGTTTGACACTCTGACTGTGAGGTCTATGTGTTGCAGGTGTTGTGTTCTGAGGTGGTGGTTGTTTGGGTGTCTGCTTTGGTGGCCTCTGCTGTTTTGGTAGATTTTTGATCAGAGCCTTCGAGTATGTCTTTGTGTGTTTATGTGTATGATTTGAGGTTGTGATGGTACTATGTGAGACTGGGTCTATAGTGTGTGTGGTAACCTTCTCCACCTGTCTGGTCTTGCCAGTCCTATGTTGGGAGAGCTCAGCCTCCAGTTTGGCTGTATAGTTGCATCACTCGCATGTATTTGTGTTTTTTGGGAGGAGGAGAGGGTTGTCTGTGTACATGAGGCAATTGTAACATTGCCTCAATATTCCCAGGTTCACCAGCTGAGCAGGAGAGGACACTAGCAACTGATCCCCTCGACATGCTAGAAGGAATAGACAAAAAAACTTTAAAAGAGATTCCGGGGGATGTGGGTGTCCAAGAAATGGGGTTCGCCTTTTTGGGGTACTATCTATAACAAGAGTGCTGTATCACGGTGATAAGTACTGTAGGAGCAAGTGCTAGGTTTGACAGATACAGAATAGGCTACTCGGAGTCAGGTAGAGATGATCTTTTTAGCTATAGGATATGCTGATTAGATCAGTAGTATAGTTCGAGGAAGGTAGTTTTAAGGGAAAATTTGAAGAGTGGACTTTAGGTAGCCCTAATAGTTTAAATCTGCTTAACCGGCGCTGCCCAAGTGTGCAACGGTAGCAGCTCCGCGCTAAATCGCGCAAATGCGCGTTCAGCGTGTTTTATATCAGGGGGCTGAAAGAAGCTAGGAACTGGCCCAAAACGACCAATAAACTACAAGTTACTGGCTGAAACCTCACAAAACTGGACCAACAGGCAGCTCAATGCTTCCCACTCCCACTGGTAAGCAAGGGAATTTCCTGTCTTCCAAATTAGGCAAAGAATCAGTAAAAGGAACTGCAAACAAAGTCCAGGGATCAGCAAGCTCTGAAACTGGACTATTCTAGCTCAGTAAGGCGGGAAAACAAGAGATATTTTTTTTTTTTCAGAAAACAAGCAGAAACAGATACAGTAAACATTTATAAATGCTATAAATCGGCTATCACAGCCTACACAAACAATTTGCAACAGTTACAGATTTTAAAAGTAACAAACTGAGAAACCAAGTGCAATAACAGAATAAATGCAGAATAAACAATAACAATGTATCAGCAAGCAGGCGAAATACAGTTGCTAGATAAATAGAAGTGGAAAGCCACAAAAATATACTTAAATCAGGTAAAGTCGCTTTTTCAGCTCTCTGAAGCTTGGATTACTCTGCTGGCCATCACGAGGATCTGTGCTGAGTAGGTACAAGCTAAAAAACGCGCGTTTAGCGTGTTTTATATCAGGGGGCTGAAAGAAGCTAGGAACTGGCCCAAAACGACCAATAAACTACAAGTTACTGGCTGAAACCTCACAAAACTGGACCAACAGGCAGCTCAATTCTTCCCACTCCCACTCCCACTGGTAAGCAAGGGAACTTCCTCTCTTCCAAATTAGGCAAAGAATCAGTAACAGGAACTGCAAACAAAGTCCAGGGATCAGCAAGCTCTGAAACTGGACTATTCTAGCTCAGTAAGGCGGGAAAACAAGAGATATTTTTTTTTTTTTTTTTTCAGAAAACAAGCAGAAACAGATACAGTAAACACTTATAAATGCTATAAATCGGCTATCACAACCTACACAAACAATTTGCAACAGTTACAGATTTTAAAAGTAACAAACTGAGAAACCAAGTGCAATAACAGAATAAATGCAGAATAAACAATAACAATGTATCAGCAAGCAGGCGAAATACAGTTGCTAGATAAATAGAAGTGGAAAGCCACAAAAAATATACTTAAATCAGATAAAGTCGCTTTTTCAGCTCTCTGAAGCTTGGATTACTCTGCTGGCCACCACGAATATCTGTGCTGAGTAGGTACAAGCTAAAAAACGTGCGTTTAGCGTGTTTTATATCAGGGGGCTGAAAGAAGCTAGGAACTGGCCCAAAACGACCAATAAACTACAAGTAACTGGCTGAAACCTCACAAAACTGGACCAACAGGCAGCTCAATGCTTCCCACTTCCACTGGTAAGCAAGGGAACTTCCTCTCTTCCAAATTAGGCAAAGAATCAGTAACAGGAACTGCAAACAAAGTCCAGGGATCAGCAAGCTCTGAAACTGGACTATTCTAGCTCAGTAAGGTGGGAAAACAAGAGATATTTTTTTGTTTTTATTTTACTTACTTACTTACTCTTACACCAGCAGTAAAGTACATACATCTTTCCTCATACAAGTCCTCTACCAGAAAATTATATCTCAGTAAATGGAGGAGATTCTGTTGTTGTGCTTAAGAAAGAAATCTTGACCCTTTTTCTGCGTGGTTGAATTGTTTCATAAAGATTCTGCTGCAGCTACTATCAGGGTTCAGTTGGCTGCAATTTCCAGTTTTCATGCAGGTGATGTAACCCCAAATTTGATGTCCCATAGTTTATGCAGAACATTTCTGAAGAGCACCTGCTTATTAAGACCTCCCATCAAGGACCCTCTTCCACCTTGGGATCTAAATTTTGTACTCTGTCGCCTAATCCTGCCTCCATTTGAGCTCACATCAATGTGTGACATCAAATTTTTATCATGGAAAACAATTTTACTGATTTCTGGCAGATATAATAGCATAGTCTCTGAGCTTCAAGCTTTGTCAGTCAGACCTCCTTATATGATTTTCCATAAGGACAGGGTGTCTCTGTGAACGAATCCATCTTTCTTACCAAAAGTGTGATCGGAAGCTAATCTTAATCTATTGAGCTTCCAGTTTTTTTCTACAATCATGGCAACAAAGCAGAATATGCACTCCATCAGGTGGACGTACATAGACAACTTTGTTTCTGTTTGCACAGAACTGAAGTACTCAGGAATTCTGATCGGCTGTTCATCTCCTCTTCAGAGGCTAAAAAAATGATCCTGTTTCAAAGGTCATCCTTTCGAGGTGGCTTTCAAATTGTATCACATCTATATACACTTCTAACAATAGATGTCTCCCCTTTAGAGTCAAAGGTCACTCCACAAGAGCTATTGCAACTTCATCTGCATTTCAGGCTAGACTGCCACTAGATAGTATTTGTGCTGCGGCTATGTGGGCCAAACCTCACACCTTCATTATTCATTACAAGGTAGACATGGCCTCCAGGGACAGGGCCTCTTTTGGTTCCACTGTCCTGAAAAGTATACTCCTGTGAACTGCCCAGGATATATGGTGCTAGGGATGCTGTCCCAACCAGTAACAGTGAAGGCAAGATACTTACCATAACATTCCATGTTTGTTGTCCATCTTGCCTTCATTCTTGCATCCCACCCTCCTTCCCCCAGCCTAGAGTTTCTGGAGGACCGAGAGGAATTTCTTTCCTTTTACCAAAGAAGTTTTCTGACTTTCTGTCTCTCCATGTAATGTCTTATAATGTTGTACAAGTTGGTATTTACTATAAGTATTGGCAAACATCTGAGGTAGCACACCAGTGCATCATGGGATAGGGTGTTCAGCCATGAGCCAAGTGGAAGACTCTGAGCGTTAGGATGCAGCCAAGTCAGAACCGAGGATCGGTTCTGAGCCCAACCAGTAAGAATGAAGGCAAGATGGACAACAAACATGGAACGTTATGGTAGATACATAACTTTTTTTCTGTTTACTGGAGCTTTTCTCCCCGGGCCTGCACTGAAAATGGGCTACTAGCCCAGTCGGACTATTTCCCAGTTAGCAAATGTAATAAATAAATAAATTCTTGGGCCGTTGTGGACTGTAAGAACAAGCTAATTTTAAAAGGCTTGTTTCCTTTAACTCTTTCTGAGGCTTTATCTGGGGCTCAATCCCCCAAACGTATGACTAAGGAACAATCAAGAAAGCCTTCGGATCTGTCAGGCTCTCCCACTTCTTCCTTGGATCTGCTGGTGGAGTCTCCAAGAAAGACACAAAAAGTTGGATTTGAAGACTGCTCCTTCACTGAAGTTTGCGTCAGACACAAAATTGGCTACTTCGAATCCTGTATTATTGGATCCAAAGTCTTTACCTTGGACCAGATATTCTACCTTCATTGATCCAGTACCCTCTAGGGTCCCATCCTCATATTTAGAGTCTTGTCATCATTCCAGGTCTCTCTGTGTGGCCTCATCGTCTGGTTCCTCCAGACGTCTTACTGAAGCTGATGTGGATAGAATGATGAGGAAGTTTCGGCACAGATTCAGATGAGAGTTCTTACGGCTCTTACCACTTCAGGTCAGGAAGCCCTCAGCAGTACTGCATCATCGATCTTGGCTCCGTCTCTGATCTGACCCATGGTCTGGGAGCCATTGGATCTGAGTTTTCTGGAACTGTCTGGGATGGATCCGAAGATCATAGTATCTTCATCTCTGAGGCCTTCTTTGACTCATGCAGGAGAAAGTTTCAATTTATGACCATCAAGGAGAAAGCAGCAAGTTATAACCGCACTTCTGGCACTATTTAAAACCAGATGGTTGCATCATAGCTGAAGCATTCCTGTCAGATCCAAGATGTTGGAGTCAACTCCGAAGTTATTGGAGCAGTCTCTGCCTCTCAGAGCTTCAGCATTGGATAGCTGTGCTCTGACCTCTGTCTTAGGTGGATTGCCTTCGGGGCAAGGGGAGCTGATGGGACAGAAACGTGGCTTCTTGGCTCCATTGACTTCCTTCTTCCCAGAGCATTCCTCTTTCAAGGTAGCGGAGAGGGTATTTTCTGCTTCTGCAGGATGGACTGTTCCTCCCCCCCGGATCTCTCTTTGGGGTCCCGTATGTCTCTGTGCCTTGAGTCTCATCACTCTACTCCACAGGGACAGCCAACCCAAAGTCTGTAGGCTACCCAGCAGGGTTTTACCATTTCTTCTGATACTTCTCAAGAACACCCCACCGAAGTCCCTAGGAAGAGTAGGTGCAAGAGGAGACACTTAGACTCCCCTCAGGAGTCAGTCACTGCAGATACCATTTTGATGAGGAGGGAATGTCCCCAAGATCACCACCTGATGACGTCTGATTTGGAGATATCCTAGAGATTCTTAAGAGAGGTTTGGTTGGTGTACTGATAACCCTTCCCAAGAGGAATCTGTATTCCTGGGGGCCATTGGGTCTGTCCCATCTACATCCTAAATGACTCCATCCACCTACGAGCTCATTGATGTAATCTCTAGGCGGGCATGGAAGGAACCAGACATGGTTGAGCCAATCCCCAGGAGACCAGGTGGGATTTTGGCACCACCGAAGGACAGGAATTTTGGAGCAAGGGAGTACTGGTAGATGTCATGATTGTGGCTGCGGCCAACAAGAAGGAACTCGCGAAACAGAGTTTTACTGTCCATCCCCCTAACAGGGACTCAAGGGTGTTGGATAGATTTGGGAAGCACATTTATACTTCAGCGACATTTGCACTCAGATTGCTGAATTATTTGGCACACTTCACTGGTCTGCATAGGGATTTGATTAAGGAACTTTCCAAATCCCTTACTGGGACCAGTACTTCTGAGGCTCAGGCTCAGACTTCTGTGGCCTCACAGTTGGCTGCCTTACAGTCGATTAGTAATACGTCCATGAGGCTCATTTTACACGCAGCTGAAAGTATCTCAATGACTGTGGGTTCGGGCATTTCCATCAGGAGGCATGCCTGGATGCATTTCTGTGACTTTGCAGAGCCCTTCAGATCCTCCTTTGTCAATGCACCTTTTGACAGAACCTCTAGTTTGTTTCTAAGGTAAAGGACACACACTTTGCAAGCAAGATGGAAAGACCCTCTCTGTAGTGGGGGAGTACATTTTTCAACCCCTCAGAGGACCTTTTCCTGCAGTTGGTGAGGAGGTCAGAAAATGTGGTTCAGAAAGTCCCAGGGTCCTTTCCAAGATCCACATGGAGATAGTTCCCCCAGGACCAGTGGGGGGAATTTGAATGGAAGATGCCACCCATGCATCAGAAGAAGCCCAGAGATTCTTTCTGTGGCAGACCCTACCAGTGCTTCTGAAAGGAGGCCCCGACTGTCTACCTTTGGAGGCAGTTGGGGGTCGTTTATCCCTGCACCAGAGAGCTTGGTTAAACATTACAAAAGATGCCTAGGTGCAGAGGATTATTTCCAGAGGTTGTATAATTCCCTTTTCCCTAGCCCCCAGCAGTAAACAAAATTCCCAATGTTCCTTGTACTCCGAGGAAAACAGCAGCTCTAGAAATAAAAAAGCTGCTAGAGAAAAGTGTCATCCAAGAGGTCCCCCAGACCAGAACGAATCCAGAAGTTACTGAATATTCTTTTTAGTGCCAAAGAAAACAGGGGACTGGAGACCAATTTTGGTTCTCAGCAATCTGAACAAATTGGTTTGGTATAACAAGTTCTGGATGGTCAGGTTTCAATCCATTTTGCCTTTCCTGCACAAGGATGACTGGATGTGCACAGTAGATCTTCAGGATGTGTACTGTCAGATAAAAATGAATAGGCAGTCCAGGAGATAACCTACGCTTCCGGCTGGGAGCCAGTCATTACCAGTTCAGAGCTCTGCCCTTTAGCCTCATCAAAGCCCCCAGGGTGTTCACCAAATGCATAGCAGTGGTAGCAGCTCACTAGAGACTGCAGGGATTCAGAGTGTTTCCATACTTGGATGATTGGCTCATAATCACTCTGACCAGGCATCTACTGATAAAAGCTCAAGACCAGGTACTCCAGACTTGCTCCCTTGTGTGGATTACCATAAATTACAACAAATCTCGGTTAGAACCATCTCAGACATTGGAATAGGAGCAATTTTCTTCACAGTATCCCTGATAGACTCTCTTCCTTTAACGAGAGTACAGACTATCTGATTCCAGGTCAGAAAGAAAATACAAAATTCCTCAATTTCAGCTTGAAATGACCCTACAAGCCTTGGGATCAATGTCTGCGGCGGTAGTTCTAGTTCCTCTAACAAGATTTCATATGAGGATTCTGCAGTGGATGTTAGAAACTCAGTGGTCCATTTTTCATCAGCATATGTCCACTCAACTAAAAATTACCCAAGCGTGCAAAACATACCTTTGGTGGTGTGTCTGTTCAGATCAGGTTCTTTAAGGCCGCCTCTTCATTCTTCCTCCACACAAGACCATACTGACCACAGAAGCATCCCAGACTGGGGGGGGGGGCAGTACTTTTTGGAGAAACAGTCCAAGGCGCATGATCCTCTGAAGAGGCCAGTATGCCCATCACTGTCCTAGAAATGGGGGCAGTGCTCGTAGCATTGCAGGCTTTCCAAGACTCTCTCCCTTTCAGGACAGTTGTGATGCAGACAGAAAATATGTCTGTTGTTTTGTACATCAACAGACAAGGAAGAACCAGGTCCTTGTGTCGAGAAGCTGTCAGGTTTGGCAATGGGTGATCTCTTCCATTTGATTTCTGATAGTAATGTACGTCCTGGGGTAATCTAGATTGATAGCTGACAAGTTGAGCAGGTCCATTCTACTACCTCATAAGTGGTCTCTCAGCAAGTAAGTGGCAGAAATTATTTTTTTGTCAATGGGGCCATTTACATCTCCCCTAAACAACAAGTGCACAGGTTCTTTGCCCTAATCCCCCAGTGACGGAGTCACCAAGAGATGCTCTCCTGCATGACCCCCCCCCCCGGTCTCCTCTATGCCTATCCGCCAACTCCCTTAATCCCCAGACTTCTACAGAAAGCATCCTGATTGAAGAGCAAAGTCATCCTCTTTGTCCCCTTATTGGCCTTGATAAACTTGGTTCCTCTTTCTTTGGCCTCATCTAGTCTACCCTCCTTAGATTCTGGGTTCTGATTCCATGTCTTCTCTCTCACCCAACAGGCATGATTCACCAGGATATCTCAAACCTAAAGATGACTGCATTGTTTCTCCACTTCCATTGATAGCCAGACAGCATATGCTGTCTTCCCGTTTGTCATATACTTTTGTCTTCCCACAAAGCTTCCACAAGGAAACCTTACGGAAGTAAATGGAAGAGATTTATTTTTTTGGGTACAGCAGAAACATATTGATCCTTTTTCAGCACCATTGCATAGTATTCTTGAATTTTTAGCAACAATTTTCAATGAAGGAGTAAGCCCCTCAACTATTAGGGTACAACGAACTGCCATTTCTAATTTTCATATTGGGATTGAAGACTCCTCCTTGGCTTCATCTAAACTTTGTAAGGCCTTTTTGAGAGGTACCCTTCTATTGAGACCCCTTATAAGGATCCAGTTCTGCAATGGGACTTGAATTACGGCTTGTAACACCAAATTTATTTCCCTTTCCAAGCAGCAGCTAAATATGAGCTAAAATGTTTGATCTGGAAGACTGTATTTTTGGTAACCATCACTTCTACTAGTAGACTGTCAGAACTTCTAGCACTGTTCTCTAAACCTCCTTACTTAGTATTTCATAAGGATAGGGTAGGTTTACAAACCAGTTCTTCCTTCCTTCCTATAGTGGTTTCAGAATCAGACATTAACCGATCTATTCATTTGCAAGTTTTCTTCCATATTTTGCAGACAAATATGAATGTATATTATACTTACTGGACGTTCATAGGCAGTTGTGTTTTTACTTACATAAAACAAAAAATTTCAGAAAAACAGATCAATTGTTTGTCTCCTTTGCAGATTCCAAATTTGGCAAGCCAGTCAGAAAGGTAACCTTGGTCAGATGACTGACATTGTATATGCTTTGTCTGTAACAAATTTGTTTTTTCCTTACCAAAACCTTTGAGAGCCCATTCAAGCAGGTCCATGGCAATGTCATCAATATTTTAATCCAGGGCTTCCATGACCAGTACATGTATGGCTGCTGCTTGGGCTAATCCTCATACCTTTATTACCCATTACAAATTGGATCTGGTGTCGAGGGGAAGAGCAGCCTTCGGCTCAGCTGTGCTCAGGAATATCTTTCCTTAGAGTCCTTCCAGGATTTCAGGTAGCTGGGGATTCGGTCCCAATTGTTGAGGAATGAATGGAAATTGACCAGTAGAAGATAAAGTTATGTACACATCATAACATTCTATCTGTGTTGTCCATTTTCATTCTTCCTCAACTCCCCTCCCACTTAACCCTCTGCCTTTCGACTAATGACTTCTGGAAGAGCGAGACCTTGTAAGGGAACCACTGTTCCTTATATTGAGCTTCAGGTATGGATTTCTGTTTCCAGGATGCTAATATTTCTTTTGATACTGTAAGTCAGCAAACAACATCTGAGATATGTTAAGAGATGGACCATATATGGTAAGGGAGGAGCTTGAGAGTTTTCTAATGGCCATGAGCTGAAAATAATGTCCAGGTCGGATCCAAACCCAATTGGTGAGGAAGAATGAAAATGGACAACACAGGTGGAACATCATGGTGAGTACATGCTTTTTTTAATTGTTGACTTGTGTGAATTTATTTATGTGCTGGTGTGTTTGCTGATTTTCACTGAGGTCAGACTGGGAAGCATGAGGGCTAACATCCCATCCTAGATCCAGTCGGTATCAAGGCATGCATCAGTGTGCATGTCCTTGAGCATGGGAGTTAAAGAATGCAAAATTTTAAGCCAAAAGCAGGTTCTCCGAAGATCAGCTACGTAGTACAAAAGGCTGTCTCATAAACCAGCTTGATAGAGTGAGTGCTGACATCTGTTACATGCTTTTCTTACCATTTGCAAATTATCACTTGCCCATCAGTGATGATAGTGTTTCATGATGCCACCTTCTTCCCTCAGGTGAAAAAAAAAGTTTTTTTTTTTTTTTTTTTTTTTCTTTCTCTTGGGCAGTAGCAGTGACTTCCAGATAATGACATATTTTATTATGAAAATAAACAGAAAGATCAAAAGTTGTGCAATGCCATTCTGTTTTACAAAGGTAGCAACAAAGAGGAAGAATAGCTATTGACCACTTAGTCTTACCTTACAGAAAAGAGAGGTGATATAATCACTGATAGAGAATAATGGTTTCTGTATTGCTAAGTGGATTACTGGACCTGAGACAGCATGTTTCTAATTAGAAATGGATTTTGTCTGTTATACCTGACTGAATTTATTTTTTGACTGAGTAAAATGAAGGTGTACTTAAGCCAGCGGAAAGTAGAGTATGCAGTTAATTCAGCAATACTTTTCCTTGTCATGTTAACTCTCTGTTGGTATCAAGGGATGGAGCCAGTACTACGACGCACATGATCAGAGATTGGTTAGTGACTTGGACACTGGTTTAGCTGGCTGGGAATGATAGTAGTGAGCATCTGATGACCACCCCTGGGGAGGGAAGCAGTCTAACCCACTGCATAATTGGTACTCAGGGAAAGTGTGCGCTGCCTGCAGGAGAGGGATTGATATGTCTGAGACGACCAAGTAATGCATTGGCAGAGTAGCTGCATTTTGACTTGTGTGCAGAAGTATGCCTGAGTTATAATGGCAGTATTATGGGTTTCTATGAAATTGGGTTTTCCCAGAGAACAGGAGGTAAAGTCGTTAAGTAACCCTGCTGACTGTCTGGATGATTGCCTCTCATGACAGCTCAGCCAAAGCAGAATAAATGGGTTGGTTGATTCACAGTTGGACAGATGGATTCGGCAGGGTGGAGAAGAAAAATGTCTTAAAAAAACAGTGCCTTGTTTTAGAAAAGACCATTATACATACTTGAGGGAAGTCTGAAAGCAAGAAAGAAAAAAGTAACTGTGAATAACAGAACCCAGAAAGTGGGTATGAACTGTATTCTCCCCAGCAGGTCCTATTTATATTAAACCTTGCCTGTGATATAAATAGGACAAGGCTGAAGAGATGGGTATGTATACCAGACATTACTCAGTCTCTGGAACAGACTCCCCATCCATGTGAAGCAAAGTTCCTCCCTAACCCAGTTCAAGTGCAACCTGGAGAGTTGGATGGGGAATAGGAAATTCATCCCTGGTTTGGCACCTATGCCTCTAATGGACACAGGCAGCCTGTAAATAGTTCATCTCCCAGGCCCTAGCTTGTACCCCAAGACCCTGCTTACACTTATCAAGGTTATCGGAACTTGTCAGAGGTTTGGGATGCATGGCTAGGGATACATAGGCCCTTGTGGTTGTTGGCTTAGTAAGCACCTATGAACCTATTCAGTTTTTGAATGATGAGGGTTCAGTAAATATGTATGTAACCATCAGGATACCACAAGGTTCAGTTTTATGACGTGAGTTCACTGCATTTAGTAGTGACATTACAGAGGGACTAGAAGGAAAGATTCGTTTTCATTGACAGGTTGAGTTACTTTTAGGGTAAATTAAATGAAAAATAATTTAAAGAACATAGTTGACTGGTTAGGATTTAGTTCAGTGGAAATTACTTCACCAAAAGTGCAGTATAGAAGCATGTGCATGAAAGCACCCTTCAGGCTATAGCTAAGCACTACAAGAATTTGATGGTTATAGTAGCAGGATGCATGGTTACAGAAGTACATTTTTATCTTTAGTAGAAATAGAGAAATGTCCATTCATCCACACAAAGCACTACTGAAGTTACATGTAGTGCTATGTTTAGTTCTGGGGACCAGCATAAATGTATATCAGCATATAAAAGCCAGGACAGTCAAATGTTTTAGAGTTTCCAGTAGTGTCCCTAGAGAACAAAACTAATCACGTGATGCCAGTAATAAGTAACTTACAGGAAAGGATCAAGAGCACATTGGGAAGGCTGGTTCTTTACTTCGGTATACTGTCATCTGTTTAGACTGTGAGACCAGAAGGATAAAGGTTTCACCCCCCCCCCCCCCAAACCATTAGGTGCAGTAGCAATGTGATTTTTGTATAAAAAAGAGCTGAGAGACTAAAGGGCAAAGGTGTATTTAGGAGAGCATTGCCCTCCCAATTATATTCTGCATTTTTGCTTGAGTGTGTGCTGCTGTATTGTCACTCTGGCAGCCATAGCATGTAAATATAGAAGCATAGGGGAGAAGGTGGCACACAAATCAAAAAGCAAAAGTTGCAGATAAGATGTGAGGATGTATTCCTTTCGTTGAGAGTGCTAATGTATGTATGTATGTAGATAGAAATGCAGATTTTGAAAGGGTCTGTGCTAGCACCATGAAGGTTGTCAGGCAGTGTGAAGTCTCTCACCAACCTATTATGTAAAATTCTGAGTTTTTACTATTTAATAAGCAACTTAGCCAACATTTCTTATCCTTGCCTGTTCTTTATGACTGCTTTTTTGTGAGATATAAGGAACTCAATTTGTTTTATCTGATTTTTTTCTATATAGAAAAGTGAACCATTTCCAACAAAGACAGTTCTGCAGAAGCAAACTGAGGAGGATAGTAACAGAAGATACAGAGCTGGTTAATGGATCTAAAAGCAAACTTTACCTGAGACTCAGCAGAAAAGAAAGCTCATCTGCATACAGCAAAGGTACTGGTCATATCATCGCTATAACATGAGGCTCAAATGTAGACAGGACATAAATCACATGATCTAATGTTGTCAGTCTTCACTCAGTCCTTCACAGTGGTTTCAGTTCTGAACCTCGGGACTAACTTGGCTGTATACTTCAGTTCGCGCCCCCCAATCTCTTGAGCCAGACACTAACCATAATGCTCCCCCTCAGGAATTACCTCAGATCTCGTTTGCCGCTTCGCCGACCAGACACGTTTGTTCCTTTCTCTAGCCTCAGCTATCTTTAGTAAGTCATTTCCTGTGAAAACTCTTTTCCCTTGAAAAATCTATTTTATATCTTCAGTTACTCTACCTTTTACCTACCCACTCCTTTCTTAGCTTAGCATGAGTATATTCTTCTTTCTCTCTTTCCCTTCTACCATTGGTAGACCTTTTGAGTACCATTGTTGGTAAATTCCTTTTCCCTTACCTTTTTAGGTATTTCTAATTACCATCATTGGTATCCACTTTCCCTATCGACTTTAAAAAAAAAAATCTTACCTATAACTTTTTCCTTTCTTGTTGTGTGATTGTGTGACAGTTTTTCACCATGCCGTTATGGCTGAACAACAACACCTTTCCCCTCCTAAATCTTTTAAAGGCACCTCCGGCTTTAAAAGGTGTCAGAAGTGTGAGGGCAAGATGCCCATCTCTGACTGGCATACCTTGTGTGTTTGTTTTCTGGGGAAGATTCATCTCCAGGAAGACTGCTGTATTTGTCATGGGTTTTCAACCCGTACCTTGAGTGAAAGGAAGAACAAACTTATTTTGAAGGGATTCCTCAAATCCGGATTTGACAAGGCCATTTCTGACTCCAGGACTGAAACTAGCAGTTCTTCATCCTCCTCATCTTCTACTTCAAAGAAAAGGCCTTCTTTGGTTTCAAGGTCCTCAGAACTGTCATAAAAATGCCTAAATCAACCTCGGTACCGAGGAGTTCATCGGCATCAGAAGGTTTATCTGGAACCAAAACTAAGTATGTCTTGGAGCTGACAGCTACTTCATCATCAGTACCGAAGCAATTAGGGCTGCTTCCCCTCCCAAGAACAACTTACTCGCCTTCTATTGAACCTTTTAAAGACAGGCCAACAAATGCCTTTGTGGAAGTGAGACCCCCTAAATCTTCTTTCCCTGCCTCAATTAGGTCTCTCAGAAGCCGATATTATGAGACTGGTGGATCAGCTACTGACGGCGAGGGGATTCTTCTCATTTCCTAGCCACACTGGCACTAGAACCAGCCAATCTATGACTCCCCCATGTCCTCTTCCTCCAACACTGGCTGAGTCTTTGGAGACCTTGGTTCCGACACTCCCTGTGTCGACTGTCTCGAATCCAGTTGCATCCTCTTACCCAGTTTCAAGAATGGACTTGAATTCCTCCCAGCTTTCTGCACCAGAAGCTTCCCGGGGTTGGGACTCTCTGGTCGGGTACAAGGTGCATGGAACTTTTTTGTCTCTTTTGGAGCCATCCATGTCCCTCGGTGCCTTGGCCTTTATAGCGTCAACCCAGGCTTCTGTTCCAGAGGCTGTCTTCTCCATGCGGGGTGTGACCCCGGTTGCAAAGGAGTCTATTTCGGTTCTGGGCTTCCATCCCTCTACAGGGGAGCAGGCCTTCCAGATCATGGAGAAGGCTTTGTCCATTAGTGAATCTCAGTCCTTGCCATCCCTGTTGGGACAAATTTCTGCATCTCCTCGATCTGAGCTACCATCAGTCTCTTCCCTAGGACAGAAGGCACAAAAGTCCTAGGTTAACACCCACTTTAGTGGTCTTCTCTTCGGATACTTCCCCGGATCATCTTCCCAAGGAAGTCCCTGCAAAGACAAAGTGCAAGAGGAAGCACTTAGACTCCCCAGAGGAGTCCTTTCACTGAAGATACTGATTTTGATGAGGGGGAAGGTTCACCCAGGTCACACCCTGATGTGATGTTTCCTTCGGGGACATCCTAGAAATCCTAAAACAGAGGGATGGCTGGTCCTCCACCCAACCTTCCTCGGAGGTATCAGTATACCTGGAGGCTTTTTGTGCCCAGCCCTCTACTTCTTTGATTTCTCAGCCTGCTTGACAATCTCATTAAATTGATCGCTCAGTGGACTTGGAAGATGCCTAATGCCATAGAGCCAGTCCCCAAGAGACCTGATTGTATCTTATCAGCCCCTATGGGTGAACCACATTGGTCCAAAGGGATTCCCATTGACACCATGGTGATAGCTGCAGCCACCAAGAAGGAACTTGCTTAGGAAAGTCCCAACTATCCATCCTCCTAACAAGGAGTCTAGGACTATGGGTAGATTTGGGAAGTATGTTTATGCTTCAAGCATCCTTCACTCTCAGGTCCTTGAATTATATGGCCTACTTTACCAGATTACAGAGGGATCAGATCAAAGAGCTCTCGGATACCCTCTCATGAGCAGTGGCTGAAGGGGTTCTGGATAAAGTTACCGCTCAGCTTGCAACCCTTGATGCAATTTCTAACTCATGCATGAGGCTCATTGCTCGTGCAGCTGAAGGGACGACTAGGGCAGTGGGTTCAGGCATATTGTGCGCTTTTGCAGAGCCATTTAAAGCATCATTTGTCAGCCCTCCGTTTGACGGATCTGCCCATTTTGGTCCCAAGGTAAAAGACACCCTAGCCAAATGTGAAAAGGATGGGGAAGACTCGTTCTGCTATAGTCATATTTTTCTCCACTCAAAAGAGGCCGTACTGTAGGAACCAGAGAAGTGGGAGACTATGGTTTAAAAAATTCATAGGTTGGTACTAGGCTATCGGCCCTAGGGCCTATGCAAGCCTAGCCATAACAATTCCCTCGATATTTCTTCCCACAATATTTACTTCTCTGGGCCCCTGTCTAGCAGGGCGACTGACGTGATACCCAGGGTGAATTTCTTATCTCCCATCCAATCATCAAGGTTCCTTTTGAAGAGGGCCAGTGAGGCGCTCTGCTTGACATGTATGGGCAGTCTATTCCAGAGTATGGGAAGTCTCTGGGTCAGGAACCTATCCCTCCAGCATGTTTTGTTCATTTTGATGACAAGGTTTAGATCCCTGGAGTGGCTCTGAGGGATTGGGATTTCTTTAAGTGGAGCATGTCCAACAGCTCAGGGTTTGACATGGCCTTGTATGTTAAGCAGAGATCGCCTCTGAGTAGACGATATGCCACAGAGTATAGCTGGAGTTTTTTTACAAAGGGCCTTTCCAAGATTCTCAAGGCAAAGACTTCCCTGGGCAGAGGTGAAGCAATGGAAGGCACTGCCCCAGATGCAGAAATGGACCACAAAAGCAGGGATCCTGGTACTTCCTACCAACACTCTTGAAGGGGGCCCAATTGCCCTCCTCTAGAGGCAGTTGAGGATGACGTTCTCTACACCAGTCTGCCTGGCAAATGTTAACTATGGACAGATGGGTGCAGGGAATAATATCCAGAGGTTACAAAATCCCTCTATCACTACTCCCAAAATCCCAGACAAAACTCCCAGACATACCACCCAGTCACAGGGAGGCAGCAGTCCTAGAAATTTAAAGACTACTAAACAAAAGAATCATCCAGAAAGTCCCACCAGACCAAATAGGATCCAGTTTTTACTCAAGATTTTTATTAGTACCTAAGAAAACTGGGGACTGGAGATCCATCTTGGACAAGGCAGTTCAGCAAACCAAATTCCGGATGGTCTTGGTTCAGTCGATATTTACATTCTTGGAAAAAGATGAGTTGATGTGCTCTGTAGACCTCCACGATGCTTATTACCACATAAAAATGGGGAAGAGCTCCAGGAGGTTTCTGCACTTTTGGCTAGGAGCCAGTCATTTCCAATTCAGAGCACTGCCCTTTGGACTCACCACAGTTCCTGGGGTGTTCACCAAATGCATGGCAGTGGTAGCAGCTTATTTAAGACTGCAAGGATATAGAGTATTTCCATATCTCGATGACTGGCTCCTCACCACTATCACCAGGCATCAGTTAGAATGGGCAAGAGATTGCACCATATATCTTTGTACATCTCTGGGCATAACAATAAATTTCGAAAAGTCCAGACTTCATTCCTCTCAACAACTGGATTTCATTGGAGCCCATTTAGACACTGTTTCTGGAATTGCATCTCTCCCTCCAGAAGGACTGGAACACATCAGAGCCCAAGTCAGGCAAATTCTATGGAACAACAGGGTCCCTGCAAAATTAATTCTTTAAGCATTAGTCTCCATGGCAGCATCGATCACTCTTGTTCCCTTGGCAAGGTATAACATGCGGATATTGCAATGGTTGCTAGCTTCCCAGTGGTCTCTGATACACCAACCAATGTCTCATCTAATTTTGATTACCAGTTGCTGCAAACAGGACCTCATGTGGTGACTAACTCCAGTCACATTCTCTTGGGTCAGCCATTCATTCTTCCCCAGCCCCAAGCCATAGTGACCTGGGAAGAACAGTCCAAGGCACGTGGTCCCAACTGGATGTCAGCTTGCACATCAGTGTTGTAGAGATGAGGGCAGTGTTGTTAGCATTGCAAGCATTCCCAGATGTCCTTCCCCTAGGGACAGTAGCAATTCAGACGGACAGCATGTCTGTAGTCTGGTATATAAACAAACAAGGGGGAACCAAATCTTATCCGTTGTGTCAAAAGGCACTCAGAGTTTGACAATGTTCAATTTCTTCTATCTGCTTTCTCACAGCAATGCACATTCTGGGGAGCTCCAACGTGATAGTGGATAAATTGAGCAGAACTATTCTCTTGCCTCATGAGTGATCTCTCATTCCAGCAGTGGCGAACAAGACTTTTCACCACTGGGGCCAACCTTGCTGCAGTCTTTTTGCCTTTCCTTTAAACAAGTGCAGAAGTTACTTTGCTCTAATCCCCCATCAGGGGAGTCACCCAGAGACCCTCTCCTCTCTCCTCCTCATTTGGCCCCCTGGTCTGTTTTATGCCTTTCCCCCAACTCCCCTCATATCGCAGTTTCTAAAGAAAGCCAAAAGGACAGAAAATTCAATAATCTTCATTGCCTCCTTCTGGCCCCGACAAGTTTGTTTTCCCGTCTTTTGGCCTCATTTAATTTGGAAACCATGGATTCTGGACCTAGCTCCAGATCTGCTGCCTCACCCAGAGGGCATAGTACATCTGAATCTCCAGTGTCTCAAGCTCACTGCGTGGCATCTCCAATTCCCATGATTTGACAGGCATCCTTCTCTTTCTTCCCCTGTCTGACGAATTATTGTTGCTCATCACAAGTCTTCTACTAGGACACTATATCAAAGTAAATGGGAAAAATATGCTAGATGGGCCCTTGATAAGGTACTAGACCCATATTCCGGTCCTATTCATAAAGTTTTAGATTTTCTAGCTGCACTTTACAAATCTGGTTCCACCGCATCAGCAATTAAAGTTCAAACAGCAGCAATTTCGAACTTTCATATAGAACTGGATGGTGCTTTCTCTAATGTCACACAGTTTGTAAAGCATTCTTAAAAGGTCTCCTAATGCTAAGACCTCCATTTAAAGAACCTGCTCCCTCGTGGGATCGAACTGTAATTCATCAGGCCTTTACTTATAACCCCCTTTGAATCATCAGCAACTTGTCACTTAAAACATTTGTCTTGGAAAGCATTATTTTTGGTGGCTATCACTTCTGTCAGAAGAGTATCTGAGCTTCAAGCTCTATCTTGTAAATCTCCCTACTTAGTTTTTCGCAGAGATAGAGTTGTGCTTCAAACAAATCCATCCTTTTTACCCATAGTTGTTTCCAAAACCAACTTTAGACGCTACAGTTGCCAGTCTTTTTCCCAAATTTTTCTAGCAAAGGTGAATATGCTCTCCATCTATGTGACATGCACAGATAACTATATTTTTATCTTCACAGGACTAAAGATGTCAGAAATCGAGCCAACTGTTTGTTGCTTTCTCTTCTCTCCATCTAGGTAATCCAGTTTCAAAGGTTACCTTGGCTAAATGGCTTAGAGACTGCATCACTTTCATTTATCATTCTAAAGGGCTCCAACTTCCAAAGCCAGTTCAAGCCTATTGTACAAGAGTGGTGGCAACATCTGCAGCTTTTCATGCCAGAGCATCTTTAGACGGCATCTGTGCAGCAGCTGCATGGTCTTCCCATCATACCTTTATCACTCATTACAAATTGGATCAGGTCTTGAGGGAACGAGCATCCTTTGGCTCTATGGTGCTTAGAAATATTCTTCCATGAGACCTCCTGAGACTAAAGAAGCTGGGGACTCTGTCCCACTCTCAAGGACTGAGTGAAGATTGACAACATCAGATAAAGAAGTTATGTCTTACCATAACGTTCCATCTGTGTTGATCTTCACCAATCCCTGACATCCCCAGCCTCCTTCCCCTATCCTGGGACTCTTAGTAGACCGAATTAGTTCTTGGCTAGTTTCATTTTAAGGACTCATATGTGACTTTGCTTGCTATGCCTATCTTTTAACCATAATTACTTTACGTCTGACTGACACTTATCTTTGGCAAACTCGATCTGAGGTAATTCCTGAGAGGAGAATTATGGGTAGTGCCTGGCTCGTAAGTTTGGAGGGCGTGAACTGAAGTATACGACTAAGTCCCCACTGTCAAGGATTGTTGAAGATTGACAACACAGATAGAACGTTATGGTAAGACATAACTTTTTTAATTTATACATTTAGTGCTTTAAATGAGTAAAATAAAGCTAAACCTGATATTTTACAGAAATAAAACTAGTGAGTTTATCTTTGAGGATGATAGCAGGAATGATAAAACTTGTAAAATTTAAATTGGGGGTTGTGTAATAGAATTGAAGTTGAGCCATGGCATACAGGATTACGATCGGGTCTCCAGTCATAACATATTCATTATGTGTCAGAGACATGGATGCCAAGAAATTCATCTTAAGACGTGAATCTTGGCATCCATACCGAGAACACATACTTTATTGTAATGATCTGAGACTCGTTCATAATTCTTTGTAGTGCATGAAGCTTAATCTGCTCAATGTACTACTAATTACAAGGGGAAAGGAACAAAAAAAAAACACTAAGTGTTTTGCCAACTTTCAAAGCCATAAAGCACTCAGCCACTTGGCGAGTGCTGTCAGAAAGGCAGTATAACACACAGTCCGTTACATTCACAGTCGCTTTGCAATTACTCTAAACTCTTCAGATTTTCACAGACTGTCCAGACTGTTGCCTCATATGTTTAGTGTCTTCCTCATGAAGTCTGTGTTTTTCAGACAAATTACTGAGTAGTGAAGACACTAGATAAATGACATGCATTTAGGTGTCAGACTGTATCCTTCAGAAAATGCAGTCAAACACACATGTTGTTATTCTAGTAACTTTCTAAGTTTATAACAGGAGGTCAGGACACTTTAAAAATGGACAGCAGGCGGAAACAAATCGTTTACTCTGCTGCTGTCGTTTGCTGCCTAGCCTGAGACCTGAGCTTACCAACCTAAGGTCTTTTTCCGAATATCGGAGCATTTTCACCATGGTTCGTGCATTACATATAATTATCATTTCCTGTCATCTGAATTTTAGGACAATGTCTAAGACCATTGACATGGCAGTAATATGGCATCAGAATTCTTCGTAAGTAGAAGCATTTACAGAGGTCTTTCCTCTGCTGGGTTTTTATATTCTGACATTTATTTATTCTGTTTGTTTATTTTCTATTTGATGATCATGTAGGTGGGCTTGTCAGTTAACCCTTTTCAGACATGACCTGGGTTCATAGAGCAAGATACATTGACAGTGTGTACAAAATATATTTATATGCAACTTAGCAGTGAGTAAATTACATAAATTTTCATTTATTTTTAACAGTGAGTAAAAGTTAAGTATATGGAAATTACATAAACATTACTGTTCACAAGAAATGTGCCAAACATAAAGTTTGAAAATTATCATATGCTATTTATATTGGATGAGGTGCTTAGTGGAAAATTGGTCTTTGTCTGTAATGCAAGTACATGTGGCTACATTTGTTAGATATTTTTGAAGTGTTTTTTTTTTTTTTTTTTTTTTACTTAGTCATTGTAACTAAAGATCTGATTTCAGTTGGGAGCCTGTTCCAGATAACTGATTCTGCTCTAGAGAAATCTTTTTTCTCCTACGGTAGTTGTAAAGAGTAGCCTGGATCATGCTATGCTGTCCTCTTGTGTACCCTTTAATGTGTGTAAGCATGTTCTTTTTATTGACAACTTTATTCTTTGGAGGGTGAGGGGGTAATAGACTAGGTTATTCATTTTGAAAAATAGTGACCTGAAAAGAAATTTCATAGATTCATACATTATTAATAGACTAATAGCCCGGGGGTCTTTCTAAGCTTAGCCAAGTTTCCCCGATAGAATAATGATGTCTGGAATCCCAATAGGACATAGAGGACCAGGCATTTCTAAACTACCTTTGTTCATAAGGGACATGGGTCCCAGGCCCGGTGTAAATTCCCTGTTCCCCATCCAGTGGTGTAGGTAGCACTTAAATTGGGTAAGAGACAAACTAAGCTTTACACAGTTAGGAAGCTTGTTCCATAGGAGGGGTGGTCTCTGGGACACGTGTATGTCTCTCCAGCATGTTGTGTTTAAGTCACAGACAAAATTTAGGTCTCTAGACCTCATATTTCTGGCACTATTTCACTTATGAACATGTGGGAGATTCATAAGTGTGGGGTTTGCGGATGCCTTGTAAGCCAGGCATAGATCACCCCTCAGTAATCTGTAGGTGTCTGAGTAGACAGAAAGTGCTTTAAGGTGCTCTGTGTAAGGCAGGCTTGTTATGCCTTCTTTTCTTTTTGTAAGGAACCTCTGAGGTTTCTTTAGTTGTTGCATTTGCCTGATCAGGTACATACTGAAGGGAGCTCTGTACTCTATGATTGGTCTGATAATGACAGAGTACAGTGGGATAATGACCTTTTTGGACCTAGATGCCATGCCCATACTTAAGTTACACAGCATAAAATAATTTCCTCACCACTGTGGCCACATGGTAGTCTAAGGTAAGCCTACTGTCTGTATGAGTACCCAGATCAGTGATCACGGGGTCATCTTTTATGGGTATTATCAACATGGTAATTTGCTGGGGTGGTTGACTTCCCAAAGGGTACAGTTATGCATTTCTTAGCACTGAGTTTAAGACCATGGCTTTGGCACCATTTATTTGTCAGAAATAGACCTTCATGAGGAATGCTAGTGTATGCATGGTAGTCTGTGATAACCCCCAGCTTACAATCATCTGCAAGCTTAGTCAGCCATAAACTTCCAGCGTTTGCTGCACTTCAAAAAATAGATGCCAAAAAGGAGCAAGCCCAGTACCAAGCCCTGGGAGTCCCTGCTAGCGATGGAAGTAGTCTCACCTATTTTGACCTCCTGAGTCCTATCATTGAGCCAGCTGGCCATCCAACATGTGATAAAAGGGTTTAAAGTTAATTGAGTGAGTTTGTTTGTATTGCCTGACTGGGTTATTTTATCAAAAGCCTTTGCCAGGTCAAGTTAAGCTGCATATAAAGTCTTATCCTCATCCATTGTTTTGGTGACTCTCTCAAAGAAGTCCACCAGTTTTCATAAGCATGGCCTTCCTTTAACAAAGCCAAAGTGTGATGGGTTCAACATTTGCAGGTTACCTATGTCCTTGTTTATCATGTCCATAATGATTCTTTCCATGGCCTTGCATATGAGGCTGGCAAGACTTACAGGCCTGTTGTTACCCGATCAGTGGTTGGATCTCCTTTGTGCAGGAGAATGACTGTAGCCATCTTTCTTTCCTTAGGCACAAAACTTAACTGTAGTCTACGGCTGAAAAGTTATTCAAGTGAACCAAAGAGGTCATGCTTCATGCTGTTTAGTAAACATCCCAGGATGTTATCAGGGCCCATCCATGTAGTGTTTTTCTCTTTGGAAAGTGCATTGATGACCTATTGCCTAATAATGGATGTGAGGGGGGATTGCAGTATGTAATATTTAATTTGGACTATCAGGGGAGGAGTTGGGGAGAAATTTGAGATGAACCTGTCAACCAAAAGGTTGGTAATGGCCTCCGGTTCAGTGTGGGTGATGCCATTTACAATAAGTTCTGAGCATTGTTGCCAATTTCCCTTAAGGTTACAAAGCAGTATAATGCTTTGTGGTTGTCTATTGCCTGAGAAGCTATTTTTTTATATAAATGTAGCCCCTGAGGTATTAATTAACCTAGTTAACTGCCTGTTTATATTGGTCAGGGTGCTTTTAGTATGTTGGGCTTTGTTCCTCATATGCTTAACCATGATTTTTTTCTTTTGTTGCATAACCAGTTGATATTCTGTAAAGTCTTTTAAGAGCACAACAATACCTTTGTAGGCACTTTTATGCAAAACTCCTAAACCTTCTGGAGTATGTAGCATACTTGAGAGCCAAACATATGTCATCCCATTGTTCCTTTGTAAATTGTCTTTCTGGTCTGTCTTCCCAATCTTTTCTAACCTCTGTGATTGATTTTTATAATAAACATTCATTATTTTATAGGCCCTACTAATTATCCCTTAGTGTTTGACATTCCTAATGCCACTTCACTGACAGTTAATGGTTTACACTCCCTAGTCAGTCACTTTGTTCAGAACTTGGTGGTCATTTCAAATGCAAATCTTGTTTGTTTTTCCCTCGGAAAAGTGACTATACTCGTCACCCATTCTGTTGTCTCTAATTGCTTCTTAATGATGCCTAGGCTGTCCATTCTCTTTATTTCTTGAGTTTTAATTTTGAGAGCTGTAGCTCTTTCTTATCACACTTCAAGCATTTACTATACACCTGAGGAAAAATTCTCAGAAGTCTACTTGGGGTATAAAAATACCAATGCAAGCACTTGTAAACAAAAAAAAATTCTAAACCTTGTGGACTTTGTTGTATACTTGGGAGCCATACAGATGTCTAATTGTTCCTTTGTAAATTGCCCTTCCATGCTTTCTCTTGCCTCTTAAACTTTTCTGGCTTCCTCTGAGGGAGTCTTATAGTTACTGTGCAATATTTTATATGCCCTACTAATTATCCCATTTTTAATGGAAGCTTCTGTTCCCTCAAATAAAAACTTTACAGGAACTGGTCTTTACCTTAGCACTTCCCTATCACTTTCTCTGTGCGGGGACTCTTTTAACAGTCTATGGTAAGGAAGGTAGTCTCTAATTTGCAGTCCAAACTTCTTCTTAGCCTCATCTCACTCTCTTACCTTATTCTGTCTAGTTATTTACTCTTAATACCTTGGTTTCTTTATTGATTTTTTGCATGAATTTATAGCCCACTTTTACCTATGCTCTGATGATGTCAATTTTCATTCTGTCCTCAGCTAATGGGTTCAGATCCAGTTCCTCGGATCCAACTTGGCTGTTGGTAAAGCTCGTGGCAGTCTAAAACTCTAGAGCTTCTCCCTTAGCCATAATCCACCAACCCCAAGTACCTCAGATCTAATTTGCCACTTTATGTGAAAGATGTGGTTGACCTTTGCTCTCAAGCAGGTAAATGCTATTATTTTAAAATGTAAATAATTTCCTTTAAGTTGTCGTAGTCCTTTACCTTTCTGTGCAGTTTGTACACTTCTAAAATATACTATTGTTAGTATTTCCCCCTTTTTAAAACTTCCATATAGTTAGTACCTCTTAAATACTATTGATAGTATTATCTCTACACTTGGTGTAGTTCTACTTTTTTAATACCATTGTTGGTAGTTTTCCTTTCATCTTTCCTGCTATTTAAAAAAAAAGCAATTTCTTTATTGCTTAACTTTTTTTTTTGATTAGTTTGGCTGTGATTGCTGGTCAGTAATGGTGGAAAAAGCCCTACAAGTTTTAAGAAATGTGTTAAGTGTGGGCACAAACTTCTCCTGCTCCAAAGGCAATCACCCAGAGGTAGAAGCCGGAGATGAGCTAGCGGTGGTATGTTATGTGTGTATACTTTTTAGGTCCCTTGTGTCTTTAGGAAGATTACTCCTTTTGCCAAGATTTTAACCCCAGGTCTGCTGTTGAAAGAAAAAATGAATTGCTCTTAAAAGGCTTATTTTCTTCAGCCTTTGGAGAAGCTTTATCTGGAGATAAATTGAAATAGTCTTCTCCGAAGCCTTCAAAGGCTTCTGCTGTTTCGGAGCCGTCTAAGAAAAGGACTAAAATCCGACCTCACCATCAGATCAGAAAAGAAAAAAATTATCAGATCCAACTTCCTCGGATCAGATGAATAAAGCATCGGATCCGACTGCTTCCACCCCTACGAGCACCAATGTTATATTCCTACCTAGAACTAAATATTCACCTTCTGTGGATTCCAGTACCATCAAGTACCACCTTTCTTGGAGTGACCCTTATCCCCCTCTATTATTTCCACTCTTTCTTCCAGGAGTTTGACAAGGGAAATGTGAAAAGAGTGGTGAGGAAGATTCTCTCAGCAAAGGGTCAATTGAGTGTCTTACCGGCTCCTACCCCTTCAGGTTAGAAGGTCCATTCTTCTACTACACTCGAACATAAGTTCCTTCTCTAACTCTTTCAGTTGTCTGAGTCCCTGGATCTGAGCTCTCCCACTCCATCTGGCTCTGCTCAAAGCTTACTCTGAGTGCTCTGGTTCTGTCAGAGCCAAAGTTTCGATGTCTGATCCAAGGTGTTGAAGTTGACTTCTAAGCTCTCATGGCCATCTATACGACTTGGAGCCTTGGCACTGGCTAGCTCACCTCTGGCTTCCACCTCTGGGAAATTGCCTTCAGAGCAGGGGAGGACTCCGGTCCAAAAGCTTGTCTTTTTGGATCCGAGGTCTTCTCTTTCTCTGGAGTGGTCTGCCTTCAAGGCTGTGAAAAGTGTTTTCTTCTACCTTGGCAGAACAAACAGATCCAACCAACTCAGATCCTAAGTCTTCTACCTTGATGTGTCTGCACTCAGAACCTCATCACTCTTTGCCACAGGGACAGCCAGTCCGAGACCCCCAGGCTTCCCAACAGGATATCCCAATTTCTTCGGATAACCTCTCCAGAGCCGCCCATTGAGGAGGTATCTTGGAACAAGACATGTAAGAGGAAGCACTTGGACTCCCTAGAAAAATTGGTCTCCAAAGATACATACATCGATGAAGGTGAAGGATCCCCCACGATCACCTCCTGAAGATGTCTCATTTAGAGACATCCTCGAGGTCCTAAAGCAGAGAAATGGTTGGACTCCCAGCAACCCTTAATCAGAGAAGTCTGTATTCCTGGAGGCTTTTGGTACTGGCCCATCTATCTCCTGTGTTACTGTGCCCACCGATGACCTTATTGAGTTAAGTCTCTCAGCAGGAGTGAAGGAACACGACACAGTTGAATCAATGCCTAGCAGACCAGACAAGATTATGACACCACCTTTGGACCAACAGTTTTGGGGTAAAGGTGTGCCCGTTGATGCCATGATGACGGCGATGGCCATCAAAAAGGAACTTGCTGAGGAGAATTCCACTGTTCATCTCCCTAACAGGGACTCAAGGGTGATGGACAGGTTTGGAAAGTGTGTCTATGCTTCTGCAACCTTTGCATTGAGGTCACTGAATTGTTTTGCGATTTTACAAGATTACAGAGGGATTTGATCAAGGAGCTTAAAAATACCTTCTCAGGATCTGTTTTTGCAGAGATCCAATTATCCGTGACTTCTCAGTTGGGTACCCTAATTCTTGCTCACTTCACATGTAGCTGAAGAAACCTCAAGGGCAGCGAGTTCAGGTATTGCCATCAGAAGACATGCCTGGATTTGCTTATGTGATTTTGCAGAGCCCATCACATAATTGTTCGTCAATGCTCCTTTTGATGGAACTTCATTGTTTGACCCCAAGGTAAAGGATACGTTATCCAGGTGTGAGAAGGATGGAAAGACCCTATCTGCCATGGGCATATGTTTTTCGACCCCTCAAAGAGCCTTTTCTAGGAATCAATGAGATGGTTGGACGATGTGGTTCAAGAAATCTCAGGGTCATTTCCAGGACAAACGTGGAGGAAGATCCCCCTGGAGCAGAAGAGAGAATTCCAATGCTCGACCCCACCCTCGTAGCAGAGGTGGCCCGTAAAACCAGGTGTCCAGAGATTCTTTCTTTGACAGACCTTACCAGCACTCCTGAAAGGAGGCCCAATTGTCTACCTCTGTAGGCAGTGAGGGTTGATTATCCTTTCACCAGAAAGCGTGGCTAGACATAACAAAATATACATGGGTGCAAAGGTTATTTCCAGACGCTATATAATGTATATAATACCCTTTTCCCTTCCACCTTTAATCTCATGAAAAACCCCTGATGTTCCACCCAGTCAGAGGGAACAAGCAGCAATTCAAATACAAAAGCTGCTAGATAAAGAGAGTCATTCAAGAAGTCCCACTAGGCCAGATAGAATCCGGAACTTACTCAAGATTATTTTTAGTGCCAAAGAAAACAAGGGACTGGTAGCCAGCTGTGGATCTCGGCAACTTAAACAAGGCAGTTCAAGGCACCAAGTTTCATATGGTCACTGTTCACTCCAGTCTACCTTTTCTGGGCAAGGATGACTGGATGTGCTCAATAGACCTTCAGGATGCATACCATCACATAAAGATGAACAGACAATCTAGAAGGCACTTACACTTCCGGCTGGGAACCGGTCATTACCAGTTCAAAGTTCTGCCCTTTGGCCTCACCACAGCCCCCTGGGTGTTCACCAAATGTATGGCAGTAGTAGCAGCTCACTTGAGGCTGGACAGATTCCAGGTGTTTCCATATCTAGACAACTGGCTCATTACTGCCCTGCCAGGCATTGGCTAATAAGGGCAAGAGATCAGGTTCTCCAGACATGTTCTCATCTGGGGATAACCATAAATTGCAAGAAGTCTCAACTGGAACTGACTCAGAATTTGGAATTCATAGGAGCACTCTTCAACGTAAAGTCAATGATAGCTTCACTGTCTCCCTCAAGGGTTCAAACTACAAGATGACAGGTCAGAAACATAATCTGCAGTACTAAGATTTCAGCCCTCTTGGACTTCAAGCTCTAGGATGAATGTCAGCAGCAATAACACTAATACCTATAGCCAGAGTGTACATGAGGATTCTACAGTGGATGCTAGCCACACAATGGTCGATACTTTACCAACCCATGTTAACTCTGAGATGAATCACTTAACATATGCAAGAAGGAGCTCAGATGGTGGATTCATTCAGATCAGGTTTTTCAAGGCTGTTTGTTTCCCCTCAGCCCAAGACCATAGTGACCACAGACACTTCCCCCTTGGGGTGGGGTGGGGCACTTTGTGGGGAAAACAGTCCAAGGCACTTGGTCCCCTGAAGAGGCCAATTTGCATATCAATGTCCTTGAGATGAGAGCAGTGCGTTTAGCATTGCAGGCCCTTCAGGATGCCCTCCCTTGGGGACAATTGCAATTCAAATGGATAATATGTCAATAGTTTGGTACATCTTCAGACAAGGAGGAGAACCATATCTTACCCCTTGTCTCAAGAAGTGCTTAGAGTGTGGCAATGGGCGATCTCATCCAACCGCTTTCTCATAGCAATGCACATTCTGGGGAAGTCAAATGTGATAGCAGGCAAGCTGAGCAAGTGTATTCTTCTACCTTGCGAGTGGTCCCTCAAGAAGAACGTGATGGAAATGATTTTTCATCAGTGGGGCCAGCCTTGCTCTGATCTTTTTTCTTCTCCCTTAAACAACAAATGCAGTGGCTAACTTGCCCTAATCCCCACACCGGGGGAAATCACTGATGGATGCTTTACTTCGCAGTTGGCCCCCAGTCTACTATACACCTCTGCACCAATCCCACTAATTCCAAAATTCCTACAGAAAACGGCCATGTTGAAGATCAAGGTCATCCTCATTGTACCTTACTGGCCTTGACAGAGTTGGTTCCCTTCCCTTTGGCCTCAATTACTTCACCAACCTTGGGTTCTGGATCCAACTCCAGACCTCCTATCTCACCCGACAGGCATGCTTCATCCAGACATATCAAACCATAGGCTTACAGCCTGGCTTCTCCAATTCCATTAATAGCCAGACAACCTATGCTGTCTTCCCTTGTCTGACATACACTTTTATTTTCACATAAACCTTCAGCCCGCAAACTCTCTTAAGCAAATGGAAAAGATTTATGTATTGGGCTCTTCAAAATCATGTTGAACCTTTTTCATCTCCAATGCATAACATCCTTGAATTCTTGGCCCTAAGTTTTAAAGCAGTAGCTAGTTCATCAACCGTTAAAAGTTCAATTAACAGCAATTTAAAATTTTCCCTTTGGATTTCAGGGTTCCTCTGTGACCTCTCATAAGTTATGCAGCCTTTTTGCGAGGCACTCTTCTTTTAAGACTTCCTTATAAAGACCCTACTCCCCCATGGGACCTGAATGTGATACTTCAAGCCCTTAATCATTCCCCTTTCAAACCAGCAGCTAAGTGTGATCTTAAATATCTTACTTGGAAAACTATTTTTCTAGTAGCCATTACTTCTGCTAGACGAATTTCAGAAATTCAAGCCTTGTCTTCAAAACCTCTTTGCTTGATTTTTCACAAGGATAGAGTTACATTACGAACCAATGCATCCTTTCTTCCCAAGGTGTTGTCAGAATCGAAGGTAAATCAGTCCATTCATTTCCCAGTTTTCTTCCTTAGATTTGCTAACAAAGGTGAATAAGTTACATTTACTAGACACCCACAGACAATCATGTTTTTACCTGCATAGAACAAAAGACATAAGGAAAACAGACCAGTTGTTTGTCTCTTTTGCAGACTTGAAATTGGGAAAACCAGTTGGCAAAGTAACTTTAGCCGTATGGCTATCTGATTGTATTTCTTTTATATATAAAAATTGGATGTTACATTACCTCAACCTATATGAGCTCATTCAACTAGATCCATGCTTGCGTCTTGGCCATGGACGACATATGTGCAGCAGCTACTTGGGCTGCTCCCTATGCCTTTGTTACTCATTACAAATTGAATCTGGTCTCTAGAGATAGAGTATCTTTTGGTTCAACTGTGCTCAGGAATATCCTTCTTCGAGTCCACCCAGGATTTTAGGTAGCTGAGGACTCTGTCCCATTAGCTGAGGATAGAATGAAAATTTACATCATCAGATAAGGAACGTTATAGTGAGTACATAACTTCTGTCTTTGTTGTCCAGTTTCATTCTTCCTCAACTCGCCACCCACCAACCCCCATCCTTTGCAAACTTCTGGAAGAATGAGCTTTTAAATCGATGTCACTCTCCTTTATATTGAGTTCCAGATATAGACTTTCCTGTACGTGACTGCATGTGTTTTTTTTTCACCTCCTTTATACATGTGTGTGTGTGTATACACCATAATATGTATATATGAATATACACACGTATATTTTTCTTTTCTGGCAAAGTCAGCAAACAAGATCTGAGGTACTTGGGGTTGGTGCATTATGGGCAAGGGAGAAAGTCAAGAGTTTTAGGTTGCCACAAGGTTTAACAACGGGGAAGTCCGATCTGAGGGATCGGATCCAAACCCATTAGTTGGGGAATGAAAATGGACAACACAGATGGGAACATTATGGTGAGTACATAACTTCTTTTTCTAAACCCCTGCTTCCAGTTATCCATATTGGTAAAATCTCCTTTCTCCTCTGTATTATTGGCTTACTTCATAGAACATTTTCTGCTACTTTATAATTAAAATATTTTGTATGGTTGCTTTGCCTTCTGCGCCGTCTTCAGAGTTGTCTTGCTCAGTTCCCTTGTCATTGTCAGAAACATTGGCCTTAAATACATCAGTGCTGATCCCCCTCCTTGAGGCCTTTCACCATGTCTAAGGAATACCCTCTTTGATGCTGTCCATCTTTCCTCAGGAAAGGTGGCCCTGGCCATTAAGCCGATCTCCTTGGACCCAGCCAGAGTTGGTGCAGCCATTCAGTTCTTTAGGTGGATCATTTCTTCTCCAGCAGGAACAGATGCTCAAGCTTGTTTGGTGCCAGCTTCACTCTGACTCCCTTTTTATCTTTGTCTCAGCCCTACTATACATCCATGGTTTAGAGTCAATAGACTGGCCTCAAAAGCAATGTTAAGCTACAAGATGTGTCCACTGTAGAGCCAGACCCCCCCCCCCCCCACACACACACACAATGTACCAGGAATGAATACATGCAAGCAGAGGCTCATTGACACCCCATCAGAGCTGGTCACTTCAGTTATCGACTCGGAAGATTGAGAGTTCCATCCCATTCTTCTCTAGAAGACAACTGTTTCAACAAAATCCTCGATTCAGTGTGGTAAAGGGGATCTTGTCCCATTAGACCCTCTCAGGTCGAGAAGGTTCTTTTTGAGGCCTGCTGTTCTGCCCTTTCCACATTTTGGAAGGTGCCTTCTTTGGACCACTTGATTGGCTATTAGGAGATCATAACAAGAGCCCAGTACCTGTGAGTCAGTACCCCACAATCCAAACTCAGACCCCCCCCCCCCCCAAGGACAGACAGTTTTCGGGCAAGGGTTCTGTGGTTGATTTCATTATTGTGGCACTGGCTACTAAAACAGAACTGACAGAGGACAAGGTTACTGTTCATTTGTCATACAAAGAATATAGGGCCATGGACTGATTAGGATGTGTATGCTTTAGGGACATAAACACACACACAGGACTCTGAAGTATGCCACTTATATGACTCATTTCCAGAGAGATCTAGCCCTCTATGTAGACCTCCCTTGTGTGATTCCAGAAAACGGTTGTCAACATCTCTATGAATAATGTTAAATATTACTACATTCTTCATGAGGCTCATACTTAATTCAACCGATGGACTGGCATGTGCTGAGGGAACAAGCATTAAGAGGTGGCAAGCCTGGCTTCAACTTTGTGACTTTGCAGACAAGTTTAAAGTGTCTTTCACAAATGCCCCTTATAATGGATCATCTTTGTTTGGTCCTTATTTGAAGGAAAAGATGCAGATGTGCAAGCAGGATGGGAAAACACTTTCTGTCATGGGAATTAGATTTGAAACCCTTCAAAGATCATATAATAGGAACCAAAAGGGGCCCAAATCGTTGTCGTTCAGAAAATCTTAATGTCACCCCTTATACACTTAAGGCATGTCCTCTGCAGACACAGGCCCAGGGGACCGAGAAGGTCTACAGAATCGGGGATATTTTGGGCTTTTCTGTCATAGACAACCTCACCTTTCCTGAAGAGTTACCTGACTACTTCCACTGGAGGCAGTCTAGATAATTTATTTCTTTACTCCACTGTGTGAATGACTGTCATGCAAAACACCTGGGTATAAAGGAAAATATCCAGATTTTACACAATATCCTTTTCCCAGCCACCTCCAGAGGTTTGACCATGGCCTTCATATATACCACCCCACCAACAAATGGATGCCTACAGATACATTTTCTTTTTGGTTCCAAAATGAAGCATCCAGGGGTTCCCGCCAGATCAGATAGGGTCAGGATTCTGTTCAAGAATCTTTTTGGTTCCAAAGGAAAACAAGGAACTCAGGCCAGTTCTGAACCTCAGCCATCTAAACAACTATGTAAAGAAGACCCAGTTCAGGATGGTCCTAATGCAGTCAATGTTCCCATCCCTAGAGGCAAACTATTGGATGTGCTCAATCAATTTTAAGGATACTGATCTTCACATTAGAACAGCCAGAGCCTTTCAGGGATATCTGTGCATCTACCTGGGAGCCAGTCCGTATCATTTCAGAGTTATGTCCTTTGTTCTTGGCACAGCCCACTGGGTGTTCACCAAGTGCATGGCTGTTGTAGCTGCTAACCTCTAGCTATAAGGTATTTGAGTGTTTTCATATCTAGATGTTTGACTCCTTCCTTCCCCATCAAAGGAATCATTGATCAGTGCCAGAGACTACTTTCTCCAACTCAGTCTGTCCTTAAGCATACCATAAACTATGAGAAATCCATCCTTCAATCAACCCATACTATTCAATTCATCTAATGCCACCCGGAAACTGTGAGCAACATGCTCTCTTACCCATATCAGGATTCAAGCTCACAGTGACGCCATCCAAATTCTTCTCCACCTTAGTTGTCCACCAGCTATCTAATGTGAAATTGTTCGATCTCGCCGTTTGTTCTTACGCACGGGTTCGGAGCCGACCCTCGGCTCTGAGTCGGCCACATCGTAAGCTCTGCATCTAAGAGAAGCTTGAGGCCCAGTTCCCATCCCATGATCCCCTGCTGCTATCCCTCAGATCTAGTTTTCCGCTGCAACAGGTCGCGTTGATGGAGAGCTCGGGCCAGTAAAACTTTACTTATTCATGTTTAAAAATAGCTTTTTTATTAATAATTTAGTTTTGAGTTGTGTGTGTGTGTTATTTAGGTATATCCTCTTTAATATTAGTAGTTATAGTTGTAGGAGCGGCTGCTACTAGGCAATAGGCTGTTTTTTTTCTGTCAGGGCTCTGGCGGAATTTTTTCTATAATAATACTGCTTTTTTGTAATAATAATTATATACATATATTTATATATTTACTCTTAGTGTGTTTTTTGCAGTTATATTTACACCTATAGTTTAGTGTGGTTTGCTGTGTGTTTTTTTACATTAGTGTTATTATATTTAAAGTTAGCTTGTAGTTATGTCTGAGAAAGCTAAATCAGGATTCAAGCGCTGTCATTGTGGACAGAAGATGTCCATTACGGACAATCATACCTCCTGCGTCTACTGTCTTGGCCCTCTCCACCTTCAGGAGGACTGTTCCATCTGTCACTCCTTTAGTGGAAGGGTCATGATGGAGAGACGCAGGAAGCTTATTGAGAGGGGCCTTCTAAAGCCCGATTTTCAAGAGGCTTTAGAAAAGGCCGACCAGGCATCGAAGTCTTCGAAGGGGTCGAAGGCTTCGAAGATATCGGAGCCCAAGTCTTCGGCTCCGAGCACCTCGATCAAGATTCAGTCGCCGGCTCCACAGACCTTGGAACCGAGCATCAAACGGTTGTCTCGAATCGAGGCCCAGGTCTTGGAGCCAGTGTCAGATGTGCCTCCATCTTCAATCCTTCGCTCGGTGACCTCTTCGGCCCCTTCGACCCGTTCTTCCAGGGCGATGTCGGACACCGATGTGGATCGAGTGGTACAAAACCTTATGGAGAACACGGCTCTGTCCAAACACATTGCAGTTTCGTCCTAGCTGGTTTCGAAACTTGAAGCCCTCCCTGTCCCATCCATAGATCCTCCTTCGAGACCCATTGAGTCTTCAGAGCCGGGAGTCGAGGATCTGATATTTGTTGATCCCCCGGTGCCGAAGCCTTCCTTAGTGCTGTCGGCACCACTGACCTCGACACCCTCGAAGCCTGTCGAGGGTTCTTGGAGCCGACGGTCTCTCCTTGGTTCTGGGGTGGAGAGTCGAACTGAGCTTTGGGTGCCGACTCTTCCCCTCGGGGCCTCGGCGCAGATTAGCTCGGCTCCGTCCTCTGGATCGGAGCCCGTGGCTCCGGTATCGGGGAAGCTACCGTGTTCTTCGGATCCGGTGGAGTCCTCGGCCCGGGGCTCCGGTGCCTTCGCCATGAGGAAGGTCTTGTCTGGTCAGACACTCACTTCATCAGAATCCACTTCTCCTTCCCTGAAGGGACCGTGTTCTGCTTCTGCGCCCTCGATCCCCACCGAGCAGAGAGACCCAATGCCTCAGCCAGCCCCAGAGGGTGAATCCTGTTCCTCGGAAGCTTCACCAGATGTCCCCTCTGATGAAATTCCGAGGAAGAGATTGTGCAAGAGGAGGCACATTGATTCCCCACAGGAATCATTGACATCGGACACCGACCTGGATGAGTCAGAGGGGTCCCCACAGTCCTCCCCCGAGGATGTCTCATTCACTGACATCTTAGAAATTTTAAAACAGAGGGGTGGCTAGCAAACACTTGCCCCCACTGATGACGAGTCGGTGTTGCTGAAGGCATTTGGGGCTCAACCTTCCACTTCCTGGGTGACTCCGCCCTTCGACGAGCTAATGGATTTAATAGCTCGAAGGGCATGGGAGGCCCCTGATACTGTAGAACCAGTTCCTCTGAGAACAAATAAATATATTACTGCCCCCCAAGATAAAGCTTACCTTGCCAAGGGAGTCCCTGTTGATGCTATGGTGGTGGCGGCAGCCACCAAAAAGGAAATGTCTGAAGCATCTTCCTCTGTTCATCCTCCTAACAAGAATTCTAGGACTATGGACAGGTATGGGAAGCGCGTGTTTAGCTCAGCGACTTTTACCATGCGATCGCTGAACTACCTTACCCATTTTACGCGCCTTCACAGTGATCTCATTAAGGAGTTGAGAGATACTCTCCAGGGTACCACAGATGCTGCTGTCTCAGACAAGGTGACAGCACAGCTTAACACCCTTACTTCAGTAGTTAACTCGTCCATGAGGCTCATATCATATGTGGCCGAAGGTTCGAGTAGGGCGGCAGCCTCAGCGATTGCTCTGCGGAGACAATTCTGGATGCGCCTGTGCTCCTTTGCGGAAGCCTTTAAGTCTTCCTTTACTAATGCCCCCTTTGATGGTGCCTCCTTGTTTGGGCCCAAAGTGAAGGAGACACTCACTAGGTGCGAGCAAGAGGGAAAGACCCTGTCTGCCGTAGGGGTCCATTTTTCCGCCCCCTCTAGACCGTACCCCAAAGGGCAACAAGGCAGAAAAATGTGGTTCCGGAAGACTCTGGGATCTTTCCAGTTTACATCTAGCGATACCCCCTCCAGAGGCAGAGGAGTGGGAAGGAATGGAAGACGCCACCCAGGCGGCAGAGGGGGTCCGCAAAACCAGGGCGACAGGCATACCGTCCCTGGGAAGCCCTTCCAGCACTCCGGAGTGGAGGCCCGGCTGTCTTGCTCTGGAGGCAGTCGGGGGTCCCTTGGCTTTATACCCGGAGGCCTGGCTAAATCTCACATCAGATTCCTGGGTAAAAAGCATAATAACCAGAGTATACGATATTCCCTTTCTAAACAAACCACCCCCCCAAAAAAGATTCCCAGATGTTCCACCCGCTCTGCGGGATCAAGCAGCCATAGAAGTACAAAGGCTGTTAGAAAAAAAAGAGTCATCCAGCCAGTCCCGGCAGACCAAATAGGATCCAGAACTTACTCAAGGTTCTTTTTAGTTCCAAAGAAAACAGGGGACTGGAGGCCAATACTGGACCTCAGCAGACTCAACACCTTCGTGAAGAAGGAAAAATTCCGGATGGTCACGCTACAATCGATACTTCCGTTTCTTCAAATGAACGATTGGATGTGCTCTATAGATCTCAAGGATGCGTAATACCACATAAAAATGGCCAGGCCATCCAGAGATCACCTGCGCTTCCGGCTGGGAGCCAGTCATTTTCAGTTTCGAGCTCTGCCCTTTGGCCTCACCTCAGCCCCCAGGGTGTTCACCAAGTGCATGGCAGTAGTGGCGTCTTACCTGAGACAACGGGGATTCCGAGTGTTTCCGTATATGGATGACTGGCTCCTTACCACCACCGCCAATCATCACCTAGTGCAAGCCAGGGACTATACAATCAACCTCTGTTCCAGCTTTGGAATAACAGTGAACTTCAAAAAATCTTCCTTGTCGCCCTCGCAGCATATCTTATTCATAGGGGCGGACTTAGATACTCCGTAGCATGGTTAAGACTTCCTCAGGCAAGTGTGTCAGCCCTGAGGGATCAGGTCTCTATTCTTCTTTAAAACAAAAAAGTCCCCGCGGTACAAGTCTTGAAAGTATTGGGCATGATGGCAGCTACCCTTATTTCAGTTCCCCTAGGGAGCATGCACATGAGGATCCTCCAGTGGCTCCTATTTGCTCAGTGGTCGTTCCAGCAGTTACCTTTGTCACACAGAATCTCAATCACGGAAACTTGCAAGCGGGACCTCTGTTGGTGGATAAACAATCAGGAACTGACGATGGGGCGTCAGTTTGCACTCCCTGCCCCAGTAGCCACAATAACCACGGACGCTTCCTTGATAGGGTGGGGGGGACTTTTTCAGGGGAGAACAGTCAAAAATAGAGTACACGTTCAAATACAACGTTTCTTCAGACCTCAAAAAATAAAATCCCATCATGCCTTTATATACTTTTCTTAAAAATCTCATTAATCAATTAACAATGATGATAAATAATTACAATTAAGTACAAAGTGTAAATAATGTATATAGATTTGTAGTAAGTATAAATCTCAGCAGAATTAAGTAAAAACACAACTGTAAATATAGATATATATGTAAATATTAACTTTATGCATCAAAACACTTTGTCACCTATATAAATAAATAAAAATGATGATAGATAAAAAACCCCTATGAAAACTGTGTATCATAGTTTAATAATAAACAATTACATTTCAAAGACATTAGATATAGAATGTGCATGATGTATTGTGTGTTGTGTATTATAAAAAATATATAAAATATATATATGGGATGAAATTATCCATTCACTACCTAGTACATATAGAGGAATTAAAACACATGAACAATATTGTTTCCATAGGAAATAAAATGTATATCTTATGCATATATCAGCCTAATCAAAATTCTAATTGTTAAATTGAATGATTATTATGATATATACTTTCATGCTATCAATGTCACAGGTGTATTTATACATATAAAATAAAACTCAAACTTAAGGTAAATCAAATTAATGTTTGTATGACTTGGCCATGAGGAATGGTTTCAATGAATTTTTTTCATTGAGGCCATGTCCCTTGTGTGCTTGGAGTCTGATGATCCACTTATTCTCCTTTTCTTCGGTGTAATTTTTAATGTTGCCTAACCTGTCTGTTCTCATAATTAATTCCAGCGCCATGAACTTAAATCTATGTGTTGTTCCTTTCATAATAACATGTTTGAACAAATTAACAAAACGTAAAGTCCAAACCTCAGAAAGCAATGAACCGAACAGCTGAAAGTAATCCAATAGCAGCCACTTTATTCAAAGTATAAACCACAGTCTTAAAGTGTGTACAGTAAAATATTGCAACTTCCTCAGAAGACAAAAAACTACTGTGTATGTTACATTTATATAGCAATTCCATATGTAATTAGCAGGTAGTTAATGTTTAATTAATTCTATTAACCATTTTTTAACTCTTTCTTAACCATGAAAAGGGACACAAAACAACACTCCCTATCTTGTTTGATAAAAACTTGACCAGGTACGACCTGACTGTAGATGTACATATGAGCCATTGAAACTTGAAGAGAAAGAATTGATATGGCAACTGTCAACAAATGCAAACCAACCACCTGGATTAAATGAAATGACTTCTATAAAATGCATTTTAAGGTTGAAAAACTTAGAGAGGTAATATCTATAGATGGATATAAGGTGTAAATTTTATTTAAATTTTGTTGTATTTCATTTTGTTTTTTATTTTGTATTTTATATAATGCAAAATACTAATATGATATAATAAAATAATTTAATAAAATGAAATATTAAAAATAGTCATGATACATCGATTAATGTTAGGGTAATACGTGTGTGTATATATATATATACATATATATATATACACGTGTAATATAGTTTTAATAAATAAATAAATAAATATACAATTTTAATATATTTTTTAGAATGTTTTGTAGTTTATGACATTACCATTAATATTTATAAATTATTTATTAAACAATTATTAAACAATTATCAAACACTTGTCAAAATATTAATTGTGTACTTGTGGGCTCGTTGTTCTGTACCCGAATGCCTAGTTAGAATTTGTACTGACTTCAGGGTTGATTTAAAGTAATAAACTTGCTTGTTTAAGAATAAGTTCCCCTTGGTAGAAAAATGTTAGAAAATGTTCTTAAATAGAGAAAATTTGTTGAAAATCAAAAATTAAAAGTTCTTAAAAAAAAGGTTTTGAGAGATTTTAAAGAGTTTATATTATGATTTTACTTACTGTTAGTGTTGTATAATGATATGTATTAGGAAAGTTTTTTATCAAACAAGATAGGGATTGTTGTTTTGTGTCCCTTTTTATGGTTAAGAAAGGGTTAAAAAATGGTTAACAGAATTAATTAAACATTAACTACCTGCTAATTAAATATGGAATTGCTATATAAATGTAACACACACAGTAGTTTTTTGTCTTCTGAGGAAGTTGCAATATTTTGTAGCTGCGTAAAAAAACGTACTGTACACACTTTAAGACTGTGGTTTATACTTTGAATAAAGTGGCTGCTATTGGATTACTTTCAGCTGTTCGGTTCATAATAACATGTTTGGCTAGAGCATTATTTTCATTTTCTTTATTAATGGCGTAAATATGCTCTCTAACTCTTTCACGTAGGGTTCTGTTTGTTTTCCTATGTAAAATGAGGAACAACTTTGACATATTGCTATGTATATGAGGTCTCTACTTCTGCAGTCTGCATACTTATCAAAACTAATTTTCCTTCCATTATCGGGATGTATAAATTCATTCCCATTCAGCATGAAATTGCATTGATTGCAGTTTCTGCAAGCAAAGGTCCCCTTCCTTATTGATTGTGGAAAATTCTCATTGTTGTGATCATTATGCTCATAGCAAAGTATTCTTTTTAAGGATTTCATGTTTTTGTAGGTAATGTTAGGCCTGTCACCAGCTATTTCTTTGATTCGATCATCTATCATAAGTAATGGCCAATTCTTATTTATTATTTCCTTTATTTGATTGTTTTTGTTAGTATATGGTATCACTAACCGTGTATGCATATTTTTTTGTAGTCTCATTTAAACTCCCCTTTGGTCTGTTCTTATGCCTATGTAGGTAAGGTTTTCCTTTTCCTTTTCTAAGTCCATCATTTTCGGTGATGACTTTTTCAACCTTGGTTTTGTCATACACCCTCATTATAAAGTTCTCCTTTAATGTATTTTGTTGTTCCTTGTACCTCATTTCATCAGTCACCAGTCTGGAAATTCGTAATGACTGGTTCTTGACTATATTGGGAAAGATGTGTGTAGGATGCATGCTTTCTTTGTGTAGTAGATTGTTCCTCCAACACTCCTTTCTATACAAATCTGTGTCTATTCTCATTCCAGTTTTAGTAATCCGTACATCTAAAAAATCAATACTATTAGTCGATGAGGTATATTCAAAGTTCAGAAAATCTGTTGTTCCATTGATGTAAATGACAAATTCACTTAGCATGTCCATAGTGTCATCCCAGATAAGGAAAACGTCATCTACGAAACGTTTGTAAAATTTTATGTGCTCTGAATATGGATTGTTTCTCTGTATGTATGTCTCCTCCCAGTAAGCCATCACTAAATTGGCATACGAGTTGGCTACTGGGTTTCCCATTGCTGTTCCTTTATTCTGTAAATAATATCTCCCATTGTATGTGAAAACATTATTTTCTAAGATTATTTCTAGTAACATCATGTACCTTATCACTAGATTACTTGGGGTATCCTTTTCAATGAGGAGTAATCTAACATAGTCTATCCCTGTGCTATTGGGAATGCATGTGAAAAGGGATGTAACATCTAGTGTTACCAAAATGTCTTTCTCAATGTTGGTGTTATTTTCAATGTATTCTGCATATTCATATAAGAATTCCTCAGTATCCTTTAATATAGATGTAATTCCATTTAGCGTAGGTTTGAGCTGTTTTTCTAAATAAATAGAGAGAGGCTCTGTGGCCCATCCCCTCCCTGACACAATGGGTCTCATGGGTGGATTATACAGGTTTTTGTGCACTTTTGGTAACCCTCTATAGGTGGGTATCACAGGTTCTT
The DNA here is from genome assembly GCF_019279795.1 of Protopterus annectens. Taxonomy (NCBI): domain Eukaryota; kingdom Metazoa; phylum Chordata; order Ceratodontiformes; family Protopteridae; genus Protopterus; species Protopterus annectens. The sequence goes on along the minus strand of NC_056728.1, from coordinate 1,374,907,313 downwards.
TGACCAAGAAATACACATATAAATCATTGTCAATTATACCACATAATAACATATCATATAACATTTCTTGTATATTTCTTATTACTTTGTTTAGGGACACACCATTTAAAGTTTCATATGTATCCTTTTCATCTAGCAACTCATTCATTTTTTCAACATACATATCCTTGTCCATTATTACTACTGAGCCACCCTTGTCTGCTTGTCTAATAATAATATCATTATTCAGTTGTAATTTCTTCATTGCTTCATTTTCATCTTTGCTTAAATTGTAGTATTCTAACCTATCATGTTTAGCATAGCTATTCATTAAATCATTCTCACATGACTTTTCAAAAGCTTCTACAATATAGTTAGATGGAGGCATAAGTGTAGAAGGTTTCTTGTAAACATTATTGTATAAATGTACATTTCTATCATCATTGCCATAGAGCAATTTAAGATTCAAATTCCTAGTGAACATTTTTATGTCTACTACAATATCAGCCACATCAGCATATTTGGATGGAATAAAGGATAAGCCTTTATTCAATAGAGAGCTCTCAGTCTTATTTAAAGCATACCTTGAGATATTAATTATCAGTCCTTCTGTGTCGGACGGAGTACCTTCTTTTGAAACTCGTATATTTCTTCCGAGCCTTTCCGTTTTTTGGTATTCATGGGTTTCTGCCAAATTCTCCGTTCAGTATTCTTTATAGGGTAAGGAAAAGAATGTTCCCCCTCTATCTCAAACAAAGCATCATCCTGTAGAGATATGCATCCATTGGTGACGGTTCTGTTCTTGTTGTTTCCACTAAATGAGTGCTGTAGAGTTCCGTTTGTTGTGCACACTGTCGCTTGGCGGTCTTCATTTGTTGGAACTTGATTCTGCTCCTCCCTCTCATCTAAACGCTTCTCCTGGTCAGTATTCACCTCTCCATGAGTCGCGTGGATGATGGCTGTCTCCTGCCTTGTTCTCGAACTCGGCCGTTCGTTGTTGGTGGTAGCGTGATCCTGTGATGTCAAGGCGTCTGGGCCTATGGTTGTAGTTTTCATCAAAGCTTCCGGATTGGAGTTGGCATGCGCAGTATTGCGTGCAGAGACTTCTGCATAAGTATTGTGAATGGACATTTCCTTTCTATTATAGTGATTTTCCTTGTTCATGTTGATGTTGGTTTCTTGTCGCACAAAGTCTCTCGGCCAAGAGAAGACCTGTCCTTTAATAAAATCACTATAATCCCTCTCTAATTTTTTCTTTTTATCTTGTAGCAACTTGTGATCTAACAAGGAAAGGGTTGTGGTTAGATCATTGTAAAAAACCATCATGTCATCATGTTTCAAAATGTTTTTAAGTTTGGTTTCTAATGTCTGTATTTCTTCCTTTAAATTATTTTCTATTAATTGATACTGCTCAATTAATAATTTAATGTATCCATAGCTTGTTTCGATATTCAACCTTTGCCATTTGATTAAGAGTTCCGGGTAGGTATTGCCGAAAGTCGGCATTTTCAAAACTCGCAACCCCCTTGGTATTATCTTGAAGCAGAGGCATGCTTCCATGTGCTGCCTCTGCCATTGCGTGTTTTTGAGTTTGTTAAAACTGTTCTCTAGTTTTCTAGTAAGTTGAAGTACCTCCATATTACGTGGGGCATTCATCCGTTTCTCTCCTTCCATTGTAAGATCATTTTTGGTTAGTTTGAGCAACGGATTGTTCTCAAAAGTCAGTATTCTGTTAAGGATGGAAGATGTCATCTCCGTTTCGTTAGGTATTCCTTTCGTATTCTCCATGTTGCCAGTAGCCATGTCCTGATATCACAAGAACAACGAAAATAGCTAAAAACACACAAGTGTTATCAGGCAAGGTGCTTCTCAAGAAAAAATGGCAATAACTTGTAGTAGACTAAAGAATCACTCCATGGCTGGCACACCACGAACAGTTTATTGTACAGATAACTGGTTAGCGCTTTCACGTTCAAATACAACGTTTCTTCAGACCTGGTGTGCCAGCCGTGGAGTGCTTCTTTAGTCTACTACAAGTTATTGCCATTTTTTCTTGAGAAGCACCTTGCCTGATAACACTTGTGTGTTTTTAGCTAAAAATAGAGTACAACCTGCACATCAATGTCCTGGAGCAGAGAGCAGTGTTCTTGGCGTTGCAACACTTTCACGACTCCTTACCTCTGGGAACAGTGGCAATTCAGACGGACAATATGTCAGTAGTCTGGTACATAAACAAACAGGGAGGAACCAGGTCTTACCCCTTATGCAGAGAGGCCCTGAGAATCTGGCAATGGGCTGTGTCCACCGGACGCTTTCTAATAGCAATGCACATCCCGGGAACATCCAACGTCATAGCGGACAGGTTGAGCAGAGCCATCCTGTTACCTCACGAGTGGTCCCTCAAGAATCAAGTTGCGGAGGACATCTTCCGCAGATGGGGCCAGCCTTGCTGCAATCGCTTTGCTTCCCCCTTGAATGCCAAATGCAGAAGCTACTTCACACTACTTCCCCCTCCGGGGGGGTGCCCCCAGGAACGCACTGGTACACGATTGGCCCCCGGATCTCCTCTATGCCTTCCCTCCTGTTCCATTAATTCCCAAATTTCTACAGAAAGCCAAAGGTCTGGGAAGGACGATCATCTTGATAGTACCATTTTGGCCTTGACAGATCTGGTTTCCCTTTCTTCAAGCTCACCAGATGGAGGAACCTTGGACTCTGGACCCAGTGCCAGACCTGCTGACCCACTCGTCAGGAGTTCCTCACCCATCTCTTCCGTCCCTCAAACTTTCAGCTTGGCTGCTCCACTTCCCAACCTAGCCAGGTCGGACATTTTATCCCCGGCAGTGCAGCACTTTTTAGTTTCTTCTCACAAAGCTTCCACAAGAAAGTTGTATAGGAGCAAGTGGAAACGTTTTGCGTGTTGGGCCTCCAGACAGGGTATAGATCCTTTAGTGGCCCCTGTTCACAAAATTTTAGAATCTCTCTCCACACTCTTTCATCAAGGGTCCTCAACGTCCACGATAAGAGTTCAACTAGCTGCCATATCAAATTTTCATGTGGGTGAAGGGGGAGCTACAGTTATGTCCCACAGACTTTGTAGAGCATTTATGAAGGGTCCATTCCATCGCAGGCCACCCATACGAAGCCCGGTATTTCCCTGGAATTTGAATCTAATGCTGTCTCAACTTATGTTGGAACCTTTCGAGCCAGCTTCGACATGTCCACTTAAGTATCTATCCTGGAAAACCCTGTTTCTGGTGGCAATCACTTCAGCTTGCAGAATCTTGGAACTACAGGCATTGTCGATTAGACCCCCGTATATAGTCTTTCACCCAGACAGAGTCACCTTGCGTACTAATCCATCTTTTCTGCCGAAAGTATGTTCAGTATTTCATATTAATCAATCCATTGAACTTCCCACTTTTTTCAGAAACCATTCTAATAAATTGGAATACATGTTACACAAATTGGACGTCCACAGACAGTTGAGATTTTATCTGGACAGAACCAAGGAATGTAGGAGATCAGATCAACTTTTTGTTTCCTTTGCGGAAAATAAGAAAGGACTGGCAGTGACAAAATGCAAGCTGTCTAAGTGGCTGTCAAACTGTATAAATTTAGTCTATTCATCCTCCAAGCAGTCTCTTCCGTTCAAACCTAAAGCTCATTCTACCAGGGCTGTTTCCACTTCTCTGGCCCACGCCGATCGTTTACTGTTGAATACCATATGTGCGGCGGCCACTTGGGCCAAACCTCATACGTTTATTACTCACTACAAAGTGGACAGGACCTCCAGGGACACATTGGTTCTACGGTTCTCAGGAATGTTCTTCCATGAGCCACCCAGGGTTGCGGTGCTAGGGACGCTACCCGTGCGTAAGAACAAACGGCTAGATCGAACAATTTCACATAAAGAAGTTATGTTCTTACCATAACGTTCCATGTGAATTGTACATCTCGCCTTTGTTCTTACAGTCCCTCCCTCCATCCCCCTCCACGTTCTGGAAGAACGGTTATGACTGGTGTCTGGTTACTTTCTTGGGGTTAACTGGCACTATCTGCTTCCTTTAGGTGTACTCATTATGGTATGCCTGTCGGTATATAATTTGAGTATTTCTATCTCGTGTGGATGAGAGAGTTGGCAAAGGGGTTAGTTATATTATTGAAGTCTGGTTTCTTAGCAAACTAGATCTGAGGGATAGCAGCAGGGGATCATGGAATGGGAACTGGGCCTCAAGCTTCTCTTAGATGCAGAGCTTGCGATGTGGCTGACTCAGAGCAGAGGGTCGGCTCTGAACCCGTGCGTAAGAACAAAGGAGAGATGAACAATTCACATGGAACGTTATGGTAAGAACATAACTTCTTTTTTCTCTGATTCCTAGGGCTGATAGACTCCTCCATTCTGATGGTGAAGTTTGTTCATTTTTAAATGATAATATGTCAGTGGTTTCTAAGGGCTCAGTGGTCTCGGTTTTCACAACAGCTAACTATCCCCATTACAATAACCAACCTTTACAAGGAACTATTTCAGTAGTGGCTTGCTTCCCCTTGCAATCACTCGGTAAGGCCCTTTGCTGTACCACCACCAGTGGCAGTTGTAACTATGGATGCCTCCTCTTTGGGGTTGGGGGTTATTGCAAGTGGAGGATGTTCCAAGGATTATGGAATTCACAAGAGGTCAACCTTCACATCATTGTCTTCAAGATGTGGGCAGTCCTCCTTCCGGTGTAGGAATTTGAGGACTTCCTGCCTCCAGGGGTGATCTTTGTACAAGTCAACAACATGACAGTGGTTTGGTGCATAAACTGGTAGGAAGGAACCAGCTCATACCCTTTGTGCCAGGAAGCAGTGAGAGTATTGAGAGTGGTCACATGATTCACATTACTAATAGTACTCATACTGGGAAGGTCAGTTGCCTTGCCAATAGGCTTAGCAAGGTCTACCCAGATGCCTTATGAAAAAGCTGTCATTCCAGCGGTAGCACTTCAGATATTCAAATGCTAGGCCAGCCTTGCTGCATTGTCTTTGCTTCCCTATTCAGCAGTGAGTACAGCAACTTCTTTGCTATGAGTCCCCCAGAGAGACATCCCCTGAAAGATGAGCATTGGCCTCTTGGAGTGTTGTATATTTAGTCCCTGATTCCCAGATTTCTATAGAAAGCGATTAGATGCAAAACCACCAAAATCCTCATTGCCCCATTCTCACCCAGGCAAATTTGGTTTCCCCTATTAAAACCTTATATCAGGAAACTCCTCTAGATCTTGGATCTCAGGCAGTGTCACACCCAACAAGGAATCCTCACCCAGATCTACAAAACCTCAGACTAACCACTTGGTTTCTCCAATTCAAGTGTTGGCCAGTGTCCGTGCTTTGTCCAGTAATGTAATCAGGATCCTGTACCCATCCCAAAAGGAATCCAGTTGTAAACTTAACCACAGTAAGTGGAATAGTTTCACAGTTTGGGCCGCAGCACAGAATGCTGACCCTCTCACTGCTTCTTTTCCTGACATTTACAATACCTGGTAAATATGTCTGACTCTGGTTCCAGTTTTTCTACTAGTAAAGTGCAGTTAGCAGCTATCCCAAGTATCCACTCTGGTTTGGAAGCCTGCTGTTTGGCTTCTTATAAACTCAACAGAGCCTTTCCTCAAATAAGTTTTTCCTCTTTATTTTGCAGTTAGAGAACTGGTGCCTGCATGGAATCTCAACTTTGTGTTGGAGGCTTTAACTAAGTCATACTTGAACTAGCATCATGTTAAGTTGTCCATCTCGACTTCGTTCTTGCTGGTTGGGATCAGAGCTGATCCTCTGCTCCGACTCGGCCATCTTCAATAGCTCGAGAGCTGTTTACTGTCTCGAGGCTACCCTTTATCCCATGATGCCTAGCGATAGCTACCCAGATCTGGTTTGCTGCTTCAGCTGCGAGGTGTCGTTTTTTTGGCTCAGGCTCTTGTAAAGGTTTTTGTATAACTTTCTTACTCTAGAATTCAACACTTTTAGTGTTTTATTATTAATGTTAGTCTTGTTTTGTGATAGTTAGTGTTTAGTTGTAGTATCCCTTCTTTTTCTTGTCGAACTCGTTTAACTTAGAGAGTTCTCCCCCACCCCACCCCACCTCTTCTTGTCAGGTTAGGCGTTTAAGTTAGAAGCTTTCTTTCTACCTTTCTCTCATAGGCTAGCCGTTTAAGTTAGAGGCTTTCCTATTTACATAAAAAAAAAAAAAAAAAAACCTTTTGCTACAGTCTTATAGTAGTGTGTGTCTTTTGTGTAGACTGTATATTGCTTCTGGTAGTTGTTACAATTGTTGTTTTCCTTCTTTAAGGATGTCAAAGGAATCCAACATTTCTGTGTTCAAGAAGTGTGACTCGTGCTGTCAGAAAATGTCTCTGACAGATGGGCACACTTCTTGCATCTATTGTTTAGGTGCTGTGCACCTGCAGGACTCTTGTTCTATCTGCCATGCCTTTAGTCCAAGAGTCCTGCAGGAGCGTAAGAATAAGCTTATTCTTAGGGGTCTTTTAAAACCCCAGGATTCACTGGGCAAGGGCTCTCAGCCTGTGAAATCCCCTAATCCCACCAAGCCGTCGGCTCCAAGTTCGGAGCCGTCTTCGGTTCAGATTTTACCTTCCACTTCGGTTCCGGCTGGCACCGACAAGACAATCACCCCATCAGCGCCATCAGAGACTTAGGAGCTGTCGCAAAGCCACAAGAGGCTGAGGTCCCCTTCACTAGAATCGGCATTCGGCTCCTCAGTCTCTTTTACTTCAGAGGGAGTGTAGTCACCGATCCTCTCACTCCTCTCGATCTTCTAGGCTGTCGGATCACGATGTGGAGAGAGTGGTCAGTAGGTTGCTAAAGTCGCAGGTCTTGCCAAGATGTTGTCCAGCCCTCCTCAACAGGTGTCGGCTCCGTCCACTTCTCTCGATGTTCCTCCTCTGACTCCAATGAGTTCGGAGCTGGAGTTCATTGGGGTTCGAGTAGTGGAACCGTCGGCTCCGATAACTCTATCTCCTTCGGTTCCGACGTCTGCTCTGATCCCCTCAGTGGTGCCGTCCACCAAGGGACCTGAGCACCGGGGCTCCCTCGTCGGCTCCGAGGGGGAGAGTGGCATCGGGCCCTTGTCCGACCCCGTTCTCCCTCTCGGAGCTTTGGCATAGGTGAGCTCGGCTCCTACATCGGCCTCGGAGCCATCTCCCTCGTTGCGGACAAAGATTCCTATTTCCTCGGAACCAGAGCTTTCTCTGCATCTTGGCAGGGATGCCTTTGATGTCATGAGGAGTGTGCTGGCCACTGAGTCAGCTCCACTATCAGCCCCACCGGCTTCATCCCCTGTAGTGCCTGTGCCAACCTCTGCTCCTCCTCCATACCCCAAGCGTAGGGAACCGATGCTCCAGGACACCCCATTGGATGTTTCCTCGTCTTCTGAGGCCTCCCCTGATCATTCAGAGGAGCCCTCTCGTAAGAAGAAGTGCAGCAGGAAGCACATTGACTCCCCTGAGTCTGTCACTTCTGATACAGACTTAGATGATTCGGAAGGGTCCCCGAGATCCCCCTCTGAAGATGTTTCCTTCTCGGACATCCTAGAAATGCTTAAGCAAAGGGGAACTGGAATCCCCTACCCCCTACCGAGGATGAGTCTGTATTTCTGGATGCTTTCGGTTCCCGACCTTCCGCCTCCTGGGTTTCTCCGCCTTTCGATCCACTTATGGCAGTGGTGGCTCGAAAGGCTTGGTCAACTCCGGATACAGTGGAACCAACTCCGAGGAGACCTGGTAAATTCATCACAGCACCCCAGGATAAGCAATTCCTTACTAAAGGTGTTCCTGTTGATGCCATGGTGGTAGCAGCAGCCACCAAAAAAGAGTTAGCAGAGACATCTTTGTCTGTCCATCCTCCCAACAAGGAGTCTAGGACGATGGACAGATACGAGAAGCGAATGTTTGCTTCAGCGACCTTCTCTATGAGGTCATTAAACTACTTATGTCATTTTACTCGTCTTCAGAGGGATCTCCTTAAAGAGCTCGGAGATACCCTTCAAAATCCATCAGCTGAGGGAGCTCAAGCTAAAGTAGCTTCCCAGCTGGCGATGCTTAATTCTGTAGTTAACTCCTCCATGAGGCTCATTTCCTATGCAGCCGATGGTGCGAGTAGAACCGCAGGTACGGGTGTGGCCCTTAGGAGGCATGCATGGATACGGCTGTGTAACTTTGCGGAACCCTTTTGAGCGTCCTTCACCAATACCCCCTTTGATGGTTCCTTTCTTTTTGGACCACAGGTGAAAGACACTTTGACTAGGTGTGAGCAAGAAGGCAAGACTCTCTCTGCCGTGGGAGTCCGTTTTTCCACTCCCTCTAGACCTTACCCCAAAGGTCAGAAGAGTGGCAAGATGTGGTTCTGAAAATCCCAGGGAGCCTTGCCTGACACACGTAACGATTTTTCCTCCAGAGGCAGAGGGGGAAACAATAATAACATATGCCGCCCTCATGGCAGAAGGGGTCCGCAGAACCAGGGCAACAGAGAATCTTTCTCTGATAAGCCCTTTCAGCATCCCTGAAGGGTTGCCCGGCTGCACACCTCTGGAGGCAGTCGGGGGAAGACTTTCACTGTACCCAAAAGCCTGGCAAAATTTAACGCAAGACAGATAAGTACGGTCCATTATATCCGAAGGTTACAAAATTCCCTTCCATCAACCCCCCTTACCGTCAAAGAAATCCCTTCCAGATGTTAAACCTAATCTGAAGGACCAAGCAGTAATAGAAGTTTCAAAACTGCTGGAAAAAAAGAGTCATCCAGGAAGTCCCGGCAGACCATCACGGATCCGGAACTTACTCAGGGTTCTTTTTGGTACCAAAAAAGACAGGGGACTGGAGACCGATTCTGGATCTCAGCAGACTAAACGGGTATGTACAAAGAACAAAGTTTCGGATGGCACGCTACAGTCCATTCTACCCTTTCTGGGTCAGGACAATTGGATGTGCTCGATAGATCTTCAGGACGCGTACTACCATATCAAGATGGACAGGCACTCCAGCAGATTTCTTCACTTCCGGCTGGGAGCCAGTCATTATCAGTTCAGAGCTCTGCCCTTTGGTCTCACCACAGCCCCCAGGGTGTTCACCAAATGTATGGCAGTGGTCACGGCTCACCTGAGACGTCGAGGATTCCAGGTGTTTCCATATCTAGATGACTGGCTCCTCACTGCTACTACCAGGCATCAACTCCTACAAGCCAGGGACTACACAATCACAATCTGCTCCCAGCTAGGCATTACAATAAACTTCGAAAAATCTGCCTTGTTGCCCTGTCAATCTATCACTTACATAGGAGCAGACTTGGACACAAGGAACATGTTTGCAAGGCTACCGCTAGAAAGGGTGTCTACAATTCGTCAGCAAGTACAGATTCTAATACAGAGCAAAAGGATCCAAATCAGGTTCATCCTTCAAACTCTGGGTTCCATGGCAGCAGCCATTCTTCTAATCCCACTGGCCCGCTTTCATATGAGGATCCTTCAGTGGCTTCTGTTCACACAGTAGTCTTTCCAAGAGCTGCCCATGTCTTTGATTACAGAAGCATTCAAAAGGCACCTTTCATGGTGGATGGTCTCCCCACTAGTGACTCAGGGCAGACCCCTCATTCAGCCCCGTCTGGTAGCCACAGTGACCACAGACGCCTCCCTGATAGGGTGGGGGGGCATTATCAGGGCAGGACAGTCCAAGGCACTTGGCAACCTCACGAGTACCATCTGCACATAAACGTCCTAGAAATGAGAGCTGTGCTCCTAGCGATGCAAGCCCTTCAGGACTCTCTTCCTTCCGGGACCATTGCAATTCAAACAGACAATATGTCAGTGGTGTGGTACATCAACAAGCAGGGCGGAACCAGATCCTACCCCCTGTATCGAGAAGCACTCAGACTGTGGCAGTGGGCTATTTCCTCCCAACGTTTTCTGATTGCGATGCACATCCCTGGGAGGTTCAACGTCATAGCGGACAGGCTCAGCAGAGCTATCCTCATGCCTCACGAGTGGTCTCTGAATCAGGAAGTTGCGGATCTTATCTTCTGCAAATGGGGACAGCCTTGCTGCGATCTTTTTGCCGTCCCCTTCAACAGCAAATGCAGCAACTACTTCTCCCTTCTTCCGCTTCCAGGTCACACACCCAGAGACTCTCTAGTCCACAATTGGCCTCAGGGACTTCTTTATGCCTTTCCTCCGTTTCCCCTGATACCGAAACTCATACAGAAAGCAATATCGTTGGGTTGCAAAATTATCCTCATTGCCCACTACTGGGCTAGACAGATATGGTTCCCATTCCTGCACCATTACCTTCTCGATCAGCCCTGGACTCTGGAGCTGATTCCAGATCTACTGATTCATCAATCGGCCGGGTTGCATCAATCCCTCCATACTCTCTAGCTCACAGCTTGGTTGCTCCACTTCGAACCTTAGCCAGGCTTCCCAGTATTTCCCAGGCTGTACGTGAGATTATTGCCTCCTGTCACAAGTCCACAACCAGGAAAACTTATACTAGTAAATGGAAAAGTTTTTCTTGTTGGGCAGAGGTTAGGAACTTAGATCCCTTTTCAGCCCCAGTCCACGAAATTCTGGAATTCCTAGCACAACTTTTTCATTCCAGGTCCGCTTCTGCTACGATCAGGGTTCAATTAGCGGCCATTTCTAACTTTCATGTTGGGTTGTCAAATTCTAGCATTATGTCTTATAAGCTCTGTAAAGCATTTTTGAGAGGGACGACACTCCTTAGGCCTTCAGTGAGAGATCCCCCTCCTCCTTGGGACCTTAATTTGGTCCTAACTTCCTTAATTCTGCCCCCTTTTGAACCAGCAGAGTCCTGCTCCATTAAGTTTTTATCTTGGAAGACACTCTTCTGGTAGCTATTACTTCAGCCAAACGTGTCTCCGAACTTCAGGCGCTATGTGTTCGTCCTCCATACTTGGTTTTTCATAAGGGTAGGGTTGCTCTGAGGACTAATCCTTCTTTTCTTCCTAAAGTCTGCTCAGAAAATAATTTAAACCAATCTATAGACCTTCCTGTGTTTTCCCTAATCACACCAACAAGGCAGAGTACAAATTACACCAATTGGACGTTCATAGACAATTGCGTTTTTGCCTGTACAGAACTAAGGAAATAAGGAAGTCGGACCGGCTATTCCTTTCTTATGCCTTAGGCAAACAAGGTCTCCCATTTTCCAAAGTGACCTTATCTAGATGGTTGTCTCACATTATTACTTTCATTTATCAGTTAAGGAACAAAGAGTTACATATCAAACCGAAAGGTCATACTAGGGCCTAGGCCAACTCTGTAGCCTTCCAGTCTAGGTTGCCCATGGATTCCATCTGTGCAGCTGCTACGTGGGCAAATCCTCATACCTTTATTTCTTATTACAATCTGGATATGGTCTCCAGGAGCAGAGCTGACTTTGGTTCCACTGTTCTGAAGAGTCTGTTCCAATGAGACACCCAGGATATTAGGTGCTAGGGACGCTGTCCCAACCAGCAAGAATGAAGGCGAGATGGACAACTTAACAAAAAGAAGTTTTGTACCTACCATAACGTTCCATGTTAGTTGTCTTCATCTCGCCTTCTTTCTTGCATCCCACCCTCCGTCCCCCTGTCCTATTGGACCGAGAGGAGTTCTTATTTCACTGGCTGGGTGTTCTCTGGTTTGTTTCCTCTACTGACTTAGAGAATATGGCAGGTATAGTTAATCTATTTGTTTTGGACTGGTTTTTCTCTTGCTATGTCTGGAGTTAGCTATTTCAAACGAGATCTGGGTAGCTATCGCTAGGCATCATGGGATAAGGGGTAGCCTCGAGCCAGTAAACAGCTCTCGAGCTATTGAAGATGGCTGAGTCAGAGCAGAGGATCGGCTCCAATCCCAACCAGCAAGAAAGAAGGCAAGATGAAGACAACTAACATGGAACGTTATGGTAGGTACATAACTTTTTACTTCACCCTTAAAATTTCTTTCCTTGAAAACATTGTTATTGGTTGCTATTATTTCTGCCAGAAGAGTACCAAATATCACAAGCTCTGTCCTTTGTCTTCTCCTGCTTATTTTTTCACAAGGGCAAGGTATCTCTGCATACTAACTCCTTGTTTGCCCCCCCCAGTGTGGCTTCTAATACATATATAAACTAGGCAGTTCATTTCCCAGTATTTTTTCAAAATCATTTAAATAAAGGTGAATATACTTTGCATATCTTAGCTGTCCATAGGTAACTTTGGTTCTATCTCCATAGAATCACACTCATCAAGGAGGACTTAATCTGCAGCTTATAAGCTAGTGTCAAGAGTGTCTGACGTCACCATTTTTGGTGGATTTCTGAGTCCATATTGTACATTTACTAAGCTTACATTTCTCCTAACCATACAAGCCCAAAGACCATTCCATGAGACTTATTGCCACATACACAGCTTTCTTTACGCTTCTTCATGCAGCAGCAACATGGTCTGCATTAAACAGCTTTGCTAAGAATTACAAATAAGATGCTATCTGGAGGTCTATGGCTTTCTTTGGTGCCACTGTCCTCAAAGGTCTCCTGTCATGATTCCACCCAGGTGTTCTGTAGGTAGGGATGAATGAGATAACAGTAGTCATGTACTTAACATAATGCTGGATCCTTTCATTCACATCCATCTGTTATAATAAGTCTACCTCTTTCCTCCATCCAGATTGCCTTTTTGTAGTACCTGAAGCACATTTCAAGTAATTTCTGCTAATATGTAAAACAGTTGCCTTTATTCTTGGCAACCATCTCAGGCTGAATTAGCTTCACACAGTAGTGCATTATGGGAAAACAAAATTTAAAGCAATTCAAGGCTAGAGCACTAGTTTTGACCAGCTCAGATGTGACAAGCAGCTCAAGGACTTATCAGTCATAACTGATGGATGTGCATGAAAGGATCCAGTGTTATGGTATGCACATAACTACTGTTTATTGCACCTTGGGAAATATGTAAATTTTGTTAGAGTTCCTACTACTGAATTCACATCTGTCATAGCAGCTATTTTCTTATATTTCTTCAGAAATCCACCATCTTTTCTTTTATTTTTCCCTTCTAGGTCCCTTGCCACCCATAAATACTAATCTTTGCTGAAAGCTGATTATTTCTTCCAGTGTTTTTCTTAAGCTCCATAACAGGTTTTGGTAGAATATAAATGCTTCCCATTATAATGTTCTTCCTTTGCCAATAGCCTCATATACCTCAAATCTACCATTGCTTTTTTCCTGTTCTATCAGCCCCTTTAACACTCAGCATTATTAATCCCCTTTTACTTTGTCTCTGATATTCTGCTGGATATCCATCCTGAAATCTTTTCTTTGTCAAATTCACATGTTCATTTCTATCCATATGGGATTCTTGCAACATTGCTGTGTGCACTCTACATTTCTAAACGTAATTCAGTATTCTTTGGTTTTCGTGTAAATGTGTAAGGCCCAATGTAAGAGTGTTCAATCTCGCCGTTTGTTCTTACACACTAGTTCGGAGCCGATCCTCGGCTCCGAGTCGGCCGAATTGCAAAGCTCTGAATCTCAGAGAAGCTCGAGACCAGCCCATATCCCACAATCCTCCCTGCCATTACTCAGCTCTAGTTTGCCGCTGCAACAGATCGGATCAAGGAGAGCTCGGACCAGATAGAAACTTGAGTTGTTGATTTCTTCAGATAAGAATTCAAATTTTTTTCTTTTTGATGCTTCCTTTTAGTTAGTAGTTATTGTAGAAGTGCTGTGTGTGTGTGATATATATATATATATATATATATATATATGTATATATATATATATATATATATATATATATATATATATATATATATATATATATATATATATATATATACCCATTTTTCTTCTTAGGCACCCTTGTGGCCTAACCTTTTTTTCTTGGGTGTGGTTTTTTGTGAGAGTTTTATATATATAACCTGTTTAGTATACATATATTGCTAGGATTAGTAATTTTTTCCTATTATTATAGTTATTATCATTGTTACTGTACAATGTCAGAAAAAGCCAAATCTGGTTTTAAAAGATGTCAGTGTAGGCAGAAAATGTCCATTACTGACAATCATGCTTCCTGTGTTTACTGTCTTGTCCCTCTCCATCTCCAAGAGGATTGCTCTATTCGTCATTCCTTTAGTGGGAGGGTCATGACAGATAGACGCAGGAAGCTTATTGACAGAGGATTGTTGAAGCCGGCCTTTCAAGAGGCTTTGGACAAGTCGGATCCGGCTTCTAAATCCTCGAAGGGGTCGAAGATGTTGGAGCCCATGTCCTCGGCTCCGAGTTCATCTTCTCGGGTTCGTTCGCCGGTTCCACAGATCTCGGGGCCGAGCGTCGAACATTTATCTTTTACTGAGCCCCAGATCTTGGAACCGGTGTCAGAACTGCCACCACCGTCCATTCTTCGGTCAGTGCCATCTTCGGCTCCTTCGACCCATTCTTCCAGACCCTTGTCTGACACAGATGTGGATCGTGTCGTGCAGAAACTCATGGAGAACACGGCCCTTTCCAAGTTAATTGCAGTTTCCTCCCAGTTGGTGTCAAAACTAGAAGGCCTCCCCATATCTCCAACGGGTCCTCCTTCGAGACCTATCCAGATCTCGGAGCCAGGAGAAGATGACCTGATGATAGTGGAGCCCTCTGTGCCGAAACCGTCCATTGCACGATCGACACCTTTGACTTCGACTTCTTCGGAACCGTTAGGGGAGTCGCGGCACCGATGGTCTTTACTCGGTTCCGGGACTGAGAGTCGTACCGACCTGTCGGTGCCGACTCTCCCTCTCGGGGACTCGGCACAGACTGGTTCGGCTTCGTCCTCGGTGTTGGAGCCCACGGCACCTGCTTCTGGGATGCTTCCGTGTTCTTCGGAACCGGGGGAGCCCTTAGCCAGGGGTTCGGGGGCCTTTGACCTTATGAGGAAGATATTGTCTGCACAGACAACCACATCATCAGGGGAATCTTCTCCTTCCCCAAAAGGGCCACTTTCTGTTTCTGCTCCCACGATCCATCCCAAGCGTCGAGCCCAGTTGCCTCAGCCACCCACAGAGGGTTCCCCCTGTTCCTTGGAGGCCTCACCAGAAGCCCCCTCTGATGAGGTCCCAAGGAAACGGTTGTGCAAGAGGAGGCACATAGATTCCCCACAGAAATCTCTAATGTCTGACACCGACTTGGATGAGGCAGAGGGGTCCCCCAAATCACCCTCGGAGGATGTGTCATTTGCAGACATCCTGGAGATCTTGAAACAGAGGGGTGATTGGCAGTCCCTAGCCCCCGCTGAGGACGAGTCGGTGCTGCTGAAGGCTTTTGGGGCTCAACCTTCTACCTCCTGGGTGACCCCGCCCTTCGATGAATTAATGGATTTGATTGCTCGAAGGGAGTGGGAGACGAGACACCTGACACAGTGGAACCAGTACCTAGGAAACCAAACAAGTTCATCACTGCCCCCCAACGCTATGGTGGTGGCGGCAGCCATGAAAAAGGAGATGTTTGAGTCTTCCTCATCTGTTCATCCTCCTAATAAGGATTCTAGGACTATGGACAGATATGGGAAGCGCATTTTTAGTTCAGTGACTTTTTCCATGCGTTCGCTAAACTACCTGACCCATTTCACACGTTTGCAGAGGGATCTCATCAAGGAGCTGACAGATACCCTCCAGGGTAACACAGATGCTGCTGTTTCAGATAAGGTAACAGCACAACTTAACACCCTCACATCCATAGTAAACTCATCCATGAGGCTCATCTCGTATGCAGCCGAGGGATCGAGTAGAGCTGCAGCTTCAGCGATTGCTCTTCGAAGACAATCATGGATGTGGCTGTGCTCCTTTGCGGAAGCCTTCAAGTCTTCCTTTGCCAATGCCCCTTTTGATGGTGCCACACTTTTCAGGCCCAAGGTTAAGGAGACTCTCACTCGGTGCGAGCAAGAGGGAAAGACCCTGTCTGCTGTCGGGGTCCGTTTTTCCGCTCCTACTAGAACGTATCCTAAAGGGCAACGAGGCGGAAAAATGTGGTTCCGTAAGAATCGGGGATCTTTCCAGACCACACAGAGTGATACCTCCTCCAGAGGCAGAGGAGGGGGTAGAAATGGAAGATGCCGCCCCGGTGGCAGATGGGGTCCGCATAACCAAGGCGACAGGGATTCCGTCCCTGGGAAGCCTTTCCAGCACTCCTGAATGGAGGCCCGGCTGTCCTGCTCTGGAGGCAGTCGGGGGTTGCTTAGCTTTATACCCACTGGCCTGGCTAAACATTACTTCAGATTCTTGGGTAAAAAGCATTATAACCAGAGGATACAAAATCCCCTTCTTTTCAACACCATCTCTACAAAGAAAATTTCCAGAAGTGCCACCCCGTCTGTGAAAACTAGCAGCTGTAGAAATTTCAAAGCTGCTCAAAAACAGAGTCATCCAACCAGTCCCGGCAGACCAAAGAGGATTCGGAACTTACTCAAGGTTCTTTTTAGTTCCAAAAAAGACAGGGGACTGAAGAACAATCTTAGATCTCAGCCATCTCAACAACTTCGTGAAGAAGGAAAAGTTCCGGATGGTCACGCTTCAATCCATCCTTCCATTCTTACAGAAGGACGATTGGATGTGCTCTATAGATCTCAAAGACGCGTACTACCACATCAAAATGGCCAGACCGGCGAGAGATCACCTGCGCTTCCGGCTGGGGGCCAGTCACTTTCAGTTTCGAGCTCTGCCCTTTGGACTCACCTCAGCCCCCAGGGTATTCACCAAATGCATGGCAGTAGTTGCGGCTCACTTGAGACAACAAGGATTCCGGGTGTTTCCCTATCTGGACGACTGGCTCCTCACCCCCACCACCGAGCGTCTACTATTGCAAGCCAGAGACTACACAATCTGCCTTTGTTCCCACTTAAGGATATCCATAAACTTCGAAAAGTCTTGCTTATCGCCCTCACAGTGTATTTCCTTCATCGGAGCAGATCTAAATACACGATCGACACTACTAAAACTCCCCCCAGTAAGAGCTTCAACTCTCAAAGAGCAGGTCCTACTTCTTCTAGTCAGCAAGAAAGCCCCAGCCAAACTGGTGTTAAAAGTGTTGGGACTGATGGCAGCCGCATTAATTGCAGTCCCTATTGGAAGGTTACACATGAGGATTCTTCAATGGCTGCTCTTTGCGCAGTGGTCGTTCCAACACCTACCCCTATCGCACGAGATCAGGATAACAGAATCTTGCAGACGGGACCTCTCATGGTGGGTGCGCGACCAGAACCTCACTGTGGGTCGTCCGTTCGTTCTACCCATTCCAACAGCCACAATAACCATGGACGATTCCATGATAGGGTGTGGGGGCCTTTTTCAGGGAAGAACAGTCCAAGGAGAATGGTCCAGCACGGAGTACACTCTACATATAAATGTTCTGGAGTTGAGGGCGGTGTTCCTAGCGTTGCAACACTTCCAAGCCCTCTTACCTCTAGGGACAGTAGCAGTTCAGACAGACAACATGTCTGTTGTCTGGTACATAAACAAGCAAGGGGGAACCAGGTCTTGCCCATTATGCAGAGAGGCCATGAGAATTTGGCAATGGGCAGAGTCCATGGGTCGCTTTCTGATAGCAACGCACATCCCAGGGTCATCCAACGTCATTGCGGACAGGTTGAGAAGAGCCATCCTGTTACCTGACGAGTGGTCCCTAAATTCACAGACGGCGGAAAAGATCTTCCGCAAATGGGGCCAGCCTTGCTGCGATCTGTTTGCTTCCCCATTGAATGCAAAATGCAGAAGCTACTTTGCCCTTCTACCCCCTCCGGGGGATGTCCCCAGGGACGCACTGATACACGATTGGCCCCCGGGTCTCCTATATGCATTCCCACCGACTCCATTGATTCCCAGATTTCTACAGAAAAGCCAGGAGCCTGGAAAGGACTATAATACTCATAGCCCCATTCTGGCCTCGTCAAATATGGTTTCCCTTTCTTCGAGCTCATCAAATAGAGGAACCGTGGATTCTGGACCCAGTGCCAGACCTGCTGACACACTCGTCGGGAGTTTCTCACCTGTCTCTACAGTCCCTCAAACTAGCAGATTGGCTGCTCCGCTTCCCTGCCTAGCCAGGTCTCATCTACTCCTTCTGTCAGTTCAACACATCCTAGTTGCTTCTCATAAAGCCTCTACTACTAAGCTCTATACGAGTAAGTGGAAACGGTTTGTATATTGGGCATCTAGTCAAAACTTAGATCCCTTGGTAGCTCCTTTACGTAAAATTTTAGAATTCTTATCCATCCTTTTTCACGAAGGAGCTTCTACTTCCACTCTAAGAGTGCAGTTGGCGGCCATATCAAACTTCCATATTGGTGAGGGAGGTTCTTCCATTATGTCTCACAGGCTTTGTAAAGCCTTTTTGAAAGGAACCTTCCATCTTAGACTGCCTGTCAGAAAACCTTTCTTTCCATGGAGCCTGAATTTGCTGCTGTCGCAACTCATGTTGCCACCTTTTGAACCTGCTTCGTCATGCCTCCTAAAGTTCTTGTCGTGGAAGATGCTGTTTCACGTCGCCGTGACCTCAGCTCATAGAGTCTCAGAGCTGCAGGCATTATCGGTCAGACCACCTTACCTGATATTCCACCCAGACAGGGTTTCTTTGCGTACAAATCCATCTTTCCTTCCAAAAGTATGTTCAGTTACGAATATTAACCAGTCTATAGAACTCCCTACCTTTTTCAAAAAACATACTAACAAACTGGAGTATATGTTGCACAAGTTGGATGTTCACAGGCAGCTAAGATTTTATTTAGACAGGACCAAAGCTTTCAGAAAAATGGATCAACTCTTCGTCGCTTTTGCAGACAATAAAAAGGGCATGGCAGTTACTAAACGTACACTATGGCTTGCTGACTGTATAACATTTGTATACTCTAAATCAAACCAATCCTTACCAAACAAACCTAAGGCCCATTCTACCAGATCCGTTTCCACCTCCTTAGCTCATGCGGCTCGCTTGCCTTTGGACACTATTTGTGCAGCAGCCACGTGGTCTAAACCACATACTTTCATCACTCATTATAGAGTGGACAAGGTCTCCAAGGATAGGACATCATTTGGTTCCACTGTGCTTAGGAACGTTCTTCCATGAGTCACTCGGGGTCATGGAGCTAGGGACGTTACCCATGTGTAAGAACAAACGGTGAGATTGAACACTCTTACATAAAGAAGTTATGTCCTTACCATAACGTTCCATGTAGAGTGTTCATCGCGCCTTTGTTCTTACATCCCCCCCCCCATGTGTTTGGAAGAACTGGTAGGATTAGAGTCTGATCGACGTGTCTTGACCCTTTGCGGGGTATATGGTCCTGTGTGTCATGGGATATATGCTTAGACCATTAGTTATTGCTATGGTGAGAGAGTGTCTCTGAATGGCTGAAGAGAGTGTATGCTTCTAGCACTGCAGGTGTTGGATCCTTTCATCTGGTTTGCTTGCAAACTAGATTTGAGTAATGGCAGGGAGGATTGTGGGATATGGGCTGGTCTCGAGCTTCTCTGAGATTTAGAGCTCTGCAATTTGGCCGACTCGGGGCCGAGGATCGGCTCCGAACCCGTGTGTAAGAACAAAGGCGAGATGAACACTCTACATGGAACGTTATGGTAAGGACATAACTTCTTTTTACATTCCGTGATAATATTGACAGAGTAGCTATTATACTAGGAAAGCTATTACTCCCACATATTATACATGACAGTTTGTTTGAATATGTGTTTCCAACCTTTGGCTTACATGTGCACACTAACATTTGGCAGGCTGATCTTTTCTATATTTGCTTCTTAATCGTCAACTGAACCTATGTAACACTTTGCAGTACTTTTTGCTTCAAAGAATGCACTCAAACAAAAAAACTAAATACATTTTCAGAATCCCTATCCCTTGTGACTCATAAAAAACACACACTATATACATTTTCAATAAATTAAGTTTACTCCTCCAGCTAGGAGCAGATGCCCCAAACCAACAGCTGCACCTTTGGGCATTACCTAATAAAAAATAAGGTTACCTATGCTATAGCACATGTTACAGCTTGTGTTCCCACTTGTTACATTTCTCTCAGCAGAGAGTACTTAAAACTCTCAATATTAATTTCCACCAGGAAAAAATATTCTGAAGAAAGATGGATGCAGCAGCTTGAATCTCACATCTGCCTCTTCACAGTCCCCATTTGCTGGGATAAACTTGCTTCTCTTCTGCTGTGGTGTACAATGAGTAATCATTTTCAACAAAAACTCTTTTTTCCTATTTTAGTAATTTAGTTTCTACTACAGTTTTGTCAGGAGCAAGTATTTCTGCTGGTTTGATTGCCTGTTTACTTATGTAGGTCTCTTGGCTGTCTTATTGCTAGATTTGGGGCATACACACAATGTGCCTTTCAATTTATAAATCCTCCAGAATACCACTTCAGTTGCTTATTTATACTTTCATAAAATTAATGCGGTCACTTCCTTCCATTTTCTCTGATAAAACATCTCAATTATTTAAGTGCATTCTGCCTTTCTAACTCAATGTTTTTGAAGCATCTCTTCTTGAGAAGTTTCATCCTCAGCCAGCTTTTTCTTCGTTTCAGTCTCTGACTTTTGTAATTTCATCAATTCATCTGTATAGCCAGTTAGTTTTTTTTTTCAGAATTTTATTATTTCAGTTGATATGTTCCTTCAGTGTTTCATTTACTATAAACACCTTTGAGTGCATTTGATTTATGTTTTTTTTTTCTACATTACTGGAAGCCATCTCATGTACCAGAGCTAAAAATAGTGTTTTACTGAACAGCTACAGGATTGTTCCCAGCCAGAGTTTTCTGTTATTTTTTTTCTGGTTGATATTCTCCACAGTACTACTTTGCTGGCATCCAGGCATTGTAATTATTAGCCAGTGACCGGATTTTACCCAAACTGACAGTTTCACTGGTCCTTTTTACACAGTTTCTGTTTTCACATTGGATGAGCAAAAATCAACTAGTGCAGCCATCTTGGAAAACCTAAGGTTTATACAATTTTTGAGTAAGCTGAAATAGTCTTCCCCCAAGTGAACAAGAAGTAAGTGAACAAGAAGTACTTGGGAAGCCAGAGTTACAGACTGAAGTGTAGGGGTCAGATTGTGTCTTTAGAGGGTCTAAAACCAGACAAAAACAAAGGGTTATAATACAAATATCTATACCACAGGACATACAGACATTTATGAGATTGCTTCATGTTGTGCAGTATTTTCCAAATATTTTTTGAAAAATATCCAGAATAAGGCTGTCATTGAGAAAGCTTTTGGAACAAGATGTGGCATGGCCATGGGGTGAATAGCAAGAATAGAGTCTCTAAGTAAACACTGATGTACTTGTTAGCACCTACACTCAAGTTTGTGCCATTATTGAGTTATCCAGCCAATACCAAATGTCACAGCAGGCAGAGTTCTGATGACCGAGGCTTTCACAGTTCACGTTGCTTGTATTAATATACTGCCTTCCTATGAATCTCTGGTCTGAAGACAGAACTGTTGAATCAAATGCTTGCATTTAAAAAATCATTCTAAGTCTGTGAACTCACAACTAGAGTTCCTTTTGATTTTACAGGAAGAAAAAACAGTAATGCGGGTCAAGAGCCTTTACAGATGCACAGAAAAAGTTTGCATGTAAAGAATCTGTAAAGGGTGTGTGTGTGTGTGTGTGTGTGTGTGTGTGTGTGTGTGTAAAATATAATATATATATATATACATATACATACATAAATACATACATATATATATATATATATATATATATATATATATATATATATATATATATATATATATATATATATATATATATATATATATATATATATATATATATATATATATATATATATACACACACACAAACACACACACGCATCCGTATTATTTAAAGGATGGACATAAGGTGATGATTCGTCAAAGTTCTGAAGAAGGAATGCCAGAAGCTGTTTTAATGAGGCAAAATGATCACCTAGGGTAATTTAATATCCAAATTATACATGGAAACCTATTTAGAAATAACAGGAGGCTTTTGTTTGAAATGAATATTTCATAGTCAGAGAAACTGGATTTGGTTGATGCTGCTTGGAGTGCAAAAGTATTAAACTAGTTGTAAAAGGAATGTCTGGTGACATAAATAGAGAGTCATTCAGCCAGATGTAAAAGCGGACCATCCAAAGGAACTGTCTAAAATTCCTGAAAATGATTTCCGCATTGGTTAGTCCCAGAAAGTTATCCCCCCATTACTCCAGATATAGTACTGCAGTGTTTTGTAGTGTTCTTTAATAACATTTGAAATGCTGCCTTAAGTGCTTTTGAAATGCTAATGAGATAATGTTGAAAGTGTCAAGTATCAGAATGACTTCATAGTAATATATGGAGTCGGTGACCTGTCCTCCCTGTGCTCATATGAGTTTTTTTTCAAGTACTCTGGTTTTCTACCACATCCCAAAGGCATGCTGTTGGATGTGAAGTTGTTCAATCTCCCTGTTCATTCTTACACATGGGTTTGGAGCTGATCCATCGGCTCCAAGTCAGCCACTTTCACAAGCTCGAGATCTTAGAGTAGCTCGAAGCCAAGTCCCTATCTCATGATGCTCTCTGTCCTACCTCAGATCTAGTTTGCCGCTGCAACAGATCGGAGGTCATTAGAGAGCTTGGGCCAGTATTATTGATCTTTTTTCATTATTCTATATTTATAGCAGAGTTTTTTTGCAGTTTTTCTTGATAGTCTGTTTTTTGGGCTAGTTAGCCTTTGTTTTATTTCAGCCTTTTGTTGTGCCTTTCTGCTTGACGAGATTTTCATCCTTTAAGAGCGGCTGCTCTTAGGCCTTTGGTCATTCTTAGTTGTTTTAAACAGTGTGTTCCCTATCCATCTTACACTTTATATTTAGTGTGTTTATATAAATAGTCTATAGCTTTTGTAAAGTTGAGATTTATAGTTAGTATTAGAGTGTTGTTATAGTTATTGTAGAATTTGCTGTGTGTGCTATAGTTATTTATGGTTATTTAGTGTGCTTAAATGATTGTTGGATTGTTCTGATTGGTGCATACTGTTGTTCTTGTTATTATGGCTGATCAGAGAGCAAAACAGAAGTTAGGTTTTAAAAAGTGCCCAAAATGTGGGCAGAAAATGTCTATTACTGATTCCCATGTCAGTTGTGTTTATTGCTTGGGGCCAGTTCATCTCCAGGAGGATTGCTTTATCTTCCATTCCTTTACTAGCAGGGTGTTACTGGAGCGAAGAAGAAAGCTGGTGGATAGAGGCTTGCTGAAGCCAGATTTTCAGGAGTCCTTGGACAAGGCTGACCAGACTTCCAAATCATAGAAGGGTTCCAAGTCCCCCAAAGCTTCCTCGGAGCCCAAGTCATCGGCACCGAACCTTGCTGTGAAGGTGCGGTTGCCAGCTCCGCAGTCTTCGGAGCCGTGCACCGAGCCAGTGTTTCGGAGCTGGTCCCCAATTTTGGAGCCGGTCTCCGAGACCTTAAGGTCACTCATTCTGCAGTCGGCTTCTTTGGTACCTTCGAGAACCCTCTCCAATGTGGATGTGGACCGAGTGGCGCAGAGGCTTCTCGAGAACCCGGCACTGGCAAAACTATTATTGGCTTCGACCCAACTGGTTTCGGAGCCCAAGACCATTGTACCTGCTGTGAGTACTCCTTCGTCGAGCCGGGCCTTTGGAGCCGGGGGGGGTTCTGATGATTGTGGAGCCTTCGGAGCAGAGGCCTGTTCCAGTGCTACTGGCTCAGTCAACCCTGACTTCTTCGGTGCTGTTTGAAGAGTCTGGGAGCCGACACTCTCTGGTTGGCTCCGGGGGGGGTTGGGGGCGGAGTTGAACCAATGCGTCGGTTCCGACCCTTCCTCTCGAGCGTTGGCGCGGATTAGCTCGGCTCCTTCCTCTGGGTCAGAGCCCATGGTCTCTGTGCCAAGGAGGTTGCCGTCTTCTTTGGAACAAGTGGCTTCTTCGGTTCGGAGCAGTGGAGCCTTCGATGCTGTGAGGAAGGTTATGTCTTCCAAGACTCGCACGTCATTAGGCCCTCCTCCTCTCCTAAGGTGCCACTTTCTGCCTGTACATCACAGGTCCCCATGAAGCGTCGAGACCCAGAGCGTCAGGTAACCCCATTGGGTGACCCATGTTCTACTGAGACCTCACCAGAAGCACCCACTGATGAGGTTCCCAGGAAGAAACTTTGCAAGAGTATTCATTTAGACTCCCACAGGAGTCTCTTACATCAGACATCGACTTAGAGGAGTCAGAAGGGTCCCCACGGTCCTCCTCGGATGATATCTCCTTTGCTGATATCCTTGAGGTCCTTAAGCAGAGGGGTGACTGGCAGTCCGTTAGCCCTACTGAGGTTGAGTCGGTGCTCCTGAAGGCCTTTGGGTCTCAACCTTCTACCTCCTGGGTGACTCCACCCTTTGATGATCTAATGGAATTGGTTGCTCGAAGGGTGTGGGAGTCTCCTGATACTGTGGAACCTGTCCCTCGGAGGCCCAACAAGTTTATTATGTCCCCCCAAGTTAAGATGTTCCTTACTAAGGGAATGCTGGTTGATGCCATGATGATGGTGGTGGTGACCACCAAGAAAGAGATGTCTGAAACCTCTTCTACTGTCCATCCTCCTAATAAAGATTCCAGGACTATGGACAAGTACAGGAAACGCATCTTTAGTTCTGCGACTTTTGCTATCCAATCACTCAACTACTTGACTCATTTTACCTGTCTTCAAAGAGATCTCCTGAAAGAGCTCGGAGATACTATGCAGGGTAGTACAGATGGAAATGTCTCTGAGAAGGTGACAGCCCAGCTTAGTATCCTTAATTCCATAGATGACTTGTCCATGCGGCTCATTTCCTATGCAGCCGATGGTTCCAGTCGAGCAGCAGGTTCAGCAGTATTTCTTCGGAGACTTTCCTGGATGCTCTTATGCTCCTTTACGGAAGCCTTCAAGTCTAGTTTTGTTAACACCCCATTCGATGGCTCGTCTCTTTTCAGGCCCAAAGTCAAGGAGACTCTCACTAGGTGTGAGCAAGATGGAAAGACTCTATCTGCCATAGGAGTTAGTTTTTCCACCCCTACTAGACCGTACCCCAAAGGGCAGAAAGGTGGAAAAATGTGGTTCCGGATGTCCCAAGGAGCTTTCCAGAACAGACGTAGTGAACCTCCCTCCAGGGGCAGAGGAGGGTGTAATAATGGAAGACGCTGCCCCGGTGGCAGAGGGGATCCGCAAAACCAGGGTGACAGGGATCAGTTCTTTGGTAAGCCCTACCAGCGCTCCTGAAAGGAGGCCTGACTGTCCTACTCTGGAGGCAGTCTGGGTTCGCTTGTCTTTGTATAAGGACGCCTGGCTAAGAATTACAAAAGATTCTTGGGTACAAAGCATTGTTACCAGAGGTTACATCATCCCATTTTCAGAACCCCCACCGGAGGAAAATTCCAGACGTTCCACCCAGTCTCCGGGATCAAGCAGCCATAGAAATCCAGAGGCTGCAGGAAAAGTCATCCTGTCAGTCCCAGCAGACCAGATAGGATCCGGAACTTACTCCAGATTCTTTTTAGTTCCAAAGCAAACAGGGGACTGGAGGCCCATCTTGGACCTCAGCAGACTCAACACATTCGTAAAGAAGGAGAAGTTCCGGATGGTCACGCTTCAGTCCGTCTGTCCGTTCCTAGAAATGGGCGATTGGATGTGTTCTATAGATCTCAAGGATGCGTACTACCATATGAAAATGGCCAGACCATCCAGAGATCACTTGCTTTTCCGGCTGGGAGTCGGTCACTACCAGTTCTGAGCACTGCCCTTTGGCCTCGCAACAGTCCCCAGCGTGTTTACCACATGCATGGCCATGGTTACGGCTCACCTGAGGAGTCTAGGATTCTGAGTGTTTCCCTGTCAAGATGACTGGCTCCTTACCACCGCCTCCAAGCATCAACTAATTCTGTCCAGGGATCACACACTCAGTCTGTGCTCTCAGGGTTGACTATAGATTTCAAAAAGTCTGTGTTGTCACCATTCCAGCATATCTCCTTTATCGGAGCAGAATTAGACAGCACCACCACCATGGTAAAATTGCCACTGGACAGAATAGCCACTCTTTGAAACCAGGTATCGGATATTCTACTGAGGAAAAAAGTACCAGCCTCTCAAGTATTGAAACTACTAAGTACCATGGCAGCTAAGCTCATAGCAGTTCCTCTGGGGCGTATGCACATGAGAATACTTAAGTGGTTGCTCTTCACCCAGTGGTCATACCAACAACTTCCAGTGTCATTCTTGATAATGATTAGAGACTCTTGCAAGAAGGATCTTCGTTGGTGGTTTACCAGCCACCAGGTAACAGTAGGTCGCCCATTTGTTTCTCCCCCACTGTTAGCCACGGTGACCACGGTCA
This sequence comes from Protopterus annectens, assembly GCF_019279795.1. Taxonomy (NCBI): domain Eukaryota; kingdom Metazoa; phylum Chordata; order Ceratodontiformes; family Protopteridae; genus Protopterus; species Protopterus annectens. The sequence goes on along the minus strand of NC_056728.1, from coordinate 1,374,880,923 downwards.
CTTCTGTGATAGGGTGGGGGGGGGGCTTTTTCAGGGAAGAACAACCCAAGGCACCTGGTCAGGAACAGAGTCACAGTTGCACGTCAATGTCCTGAAGCTGAGAGCGGTGCTTTTGGCGTTGCAGCACTTCCACAACTCTCTTCCTGTGGGGACGATTGCGATCCAGACAACATGTCTGTGGCTGGTACATCAACAAGCAAGGGGGGAACACAGTCTTTCTCTATGTCGAGAGGCCTTCAGAATTTGGCAGTGGGTGGTATCCACTGGGCGCTTTCTGATAGCAATGCATATCCCGGGGAAATCCAACGTGATTGCGGACAAACTGAGCAGAGCCATTCTGTTACCGCATGAGTGATCTCGCAAAGACGAGGTTGCGGAGATGATTTTCTGCAGATGGGGCCAGCCTTGCTGCGACCTGTTTGCATCTCCTGTGAATGCCAAATGCAGAAGCTACTTTGCCCTGAATCCCCCACCAGGGGGACAGCCCAAGGGACTCAATCGTACACGATTGGCCCCCGAGATTCCTATATGCCTTTCCACCAGCTCCCCTGATTCCGAAATTCTTACAGAAAGCCAAAGCCCTGGGAAGGACTATAATCTTAATAGCCCCCTTTTGGCCTTTACAGATTTGGTTTCCCTTCCTTCGACTCTATCAACTGGAGGAACCTTGGATTCTGGACCCAGTTCCAGATCTGCTGACACATTCGTCAGGGGCTTTTCATCCCTCTCTTCATTCCCTCCGACGAACAGCTTGGCTGCTCTGATTCCCAGTCTAGTTAGGTCACACAAATTTTCCTTGGAGGGACAGCATATTCTTGTATCTTCGCATAAAGCTTCCACTAGAAAGTTGTATGGCAGCAAATGGAAGTGATTTGCCTTTTGGGCTCCCAGAATAATATTGATCCTTACGTTGCCCCGATTGCTAGTATTCTGGAATTTCTGTCTAAGCTTTTTCATGAAGGTGTTGCAGCTGCCACTATAAGAGTTAAATTGACTGCAGTTTCGAATTTCCACCTCGGATCTGAAGGTTCTAACCTAATGTCTCACAGACTATGTAGGGCCTTCTTAAAGGGTACCATTCATCTTAGGCCACCTGTTAGGCAACCTTTTACTCCTTAGAATCTAAATTTTGTGCTTTCACAGATTATACTCCCTCCCTTTGAGCCTGCATCACCCTGCCATTTAAAATTTCTCTCTTGGAAACAATTTTCTTTGTAGGCATTACCTCAGCACGTAGAGTGTCCGAGCTTCAAGCCCTATCTATCTAACCACCATATTTGGTGTTTCATCCAGAGTGTCACTGAGGACTAATCCTTCCTTTCTTCCAAAGGTGTGACTAACCTGAATCAAACTATTGAACTTCCAAACTTTTTCAGTAACCATTCTAACAAGTTGGAGTAAAGGTTGCATAAGCTTGATGTTCACAGACAATTGAGATTCTATTTGGACAGAACAAAGGAATTTAGGAAATCTGAGCAACTCTTTGTTTCTCATGCTGACACTAAGAAAGGGCTACCAGTGTCTAAAGTTACCATTTCCAAATGGTTAACTGACTGCATTAAATTTACATACTCCTCAGCGAACCAACCATTAGAGCATGGCATGAAAGCACATTCCACTAGGGCTGTTTCCACTTCTTCAGTTTATGTGGTTCAATTGCCTTTGGACACTATATGTGCAGCTGACACTTGGTCTAAGCCGCATACCTTTATCACTCATTATAAAATGGACAGGGCTTCCTATGGTTCCCCTGTCCTGAAGAATATACTCCCGTGAGCCACCCAGGATTAGAGTTCTTGGGATGCTACCCATGTGTAAGAATGAACGGCGAGATTGAACAACTTTACATAAAGAAGTTATGTACTTACCATAACGTCCATGTGAGTTGTTCATCATCTCATTA